>NW_028274822.1:93686580-94010330 GCF_037043125.1 Eumetopias jubatus | reverse complement strand
AACCCTAACCCTAACCCGTACCCTAACCCTAACCCTAACCCTAACCCTAACCCGTACCCTAACCCTAACCCTAACCCGTACCCTAACCCGTACCCTAACCCTAACCCTAACCCTAACCCGTACCCGTACCCTAACCCGTACCCTAACCCTAACCCGTACCCTAACCCGTACCCGTACCCTAACCCGTACCCTAACCCTAACCCGTACCCTAACCCGTACCCTAACCCGTACCCTAACCCGTACCCTAACCCGTACCCTAACCCGTACCCTAACCCTAACCCTAACCCGTACCCTAACCCTAACCCTAACCCGTACCCTAACCCTAACCCGTACCCTAACCCGTACCCTAACCCTAACCCTAACCCTAACCCGTACCCTAACCCTAACCCGTACCCTAACCCTAACCCTAACCCGTACCCTAACCCGTACCCTAACCCGTACCCGTACCCTAACCCGTACCCTAACCCGTACCCTAACCCGTACCCTAACCCGTACCCGTACCCTAACCCTAACCCGTACCCGTACCCTAACCCGTACCCTAACCCGTACCCTAACCCTAACCCTAACCCGTACCCTAACCCGTACCCTAACCCGTACCCGTACCCTAACCCGTACCCTAACCCGTACCCTAACCCGTACCCTAACCCGTACCCTAACCCGTACCCGTACCCTAACCCGTACCCTAACCCGTACCCTAACCCTAACCCGTACCCTAACCCGTACCCGTACCCGTACCCTAACCCTAACCCTAACCCTAACCCTAACCCTAACCCTAACCCTAACCCTAACCCTAACCCTAACCCGTACCCTAACCCTAACCCTAACCCTAACCCTAACCCTAAACCCGTACCCGTACCCGTACCCGTACCCGTACCCTAACCCGTACCCTAACCCGTACCCGTACCCGTACCCTAACCCTAACCCCGTACCCTAACCCTAACCCTAACCCGTACCCTAACCCTACCCTAACCCGTACCCTAACCCTAACCCTAACCCTAACCCTAACCCGTACCCTAACCCTAACCCTAACCCTAACCCTAACCCGTACCCTAACCCGTACCCTAACCCGTACCCTAACCCGTACCCTAACCCTAACCCGTACCCTAACCCTAACCCTAACCCTAACCCCTAACCCTAACCCGTACCCTAACCCGTACCCTAACCCTAACCCTAACCCTAACCCTAACCCGTACCCTAACCCGTACCCGTACCCTAACCCGTACCCGTACCCTACCCGTACCCGTACCCTAACCCTAACCCTAACCCGTACCCCGTACCCGTACCCGTACCCGTACCCGTACCCTAACCCTAACCCGTACCCGTACCCGTACCCGTACCCGTACCCGTACCCGTACCCTAACCCTAACCCCTAACCCTAACCCTAACCCTAACCCTAACCCTAACCCTAACCCTAACCCTAACCCGTACCCGTACCCGTACCCGTACCCGTACCCGTACCCTAACCCTAACCCATACCCGTACCCGTACCCGTACCCTAACCCTAACCCTAACCCTAACCCCTAACCCCTAACCCTAACCCGTACCCTAACCCTAACCCGTACCCGTACCCTAAACCCGTACCCGTTACCCTAACCCGTACCCTAACCCTAACCCGTACCCGTACCCTAACCCGTACCCTAACCCGTACCCTAACCCTAACCCTAACCCTAACCCCTAACCCTAACCCTAACCCAACCCTAACCCTAACCCTAACCCGTACCCGTACCCGTACCCTAACCCGTACCCTAACCCTAACCCTAACCCTAACCCGTTCCCGTACCCTAACCCGTACCCTAACCCGTACCCGTACCCTAACCCGGACCCTAATCGTACCCGTACCCTTACCCGTACCCTAACCCGTACCCGTACCCTAACCCGTTCCCGTACCCTAACCCGTACCCTAACCCGTACCCGTACCCTAACCCGGACCCTAATCGTACCCGTACCCTTACCCGTACCCTAACCCGTACCCGTACCCTAACCCGTTCCCGTACCCTAACCCGTACCCTAACCCGTACCCGTACCCTAACCCGTACCCTAACCCGTACCCGTACCCGTACCCTAACCCGTACCCATACCCTAACCCGTACCCGTACCCTAACCCTAACCCCTAACCCTAACCCGTACCCTAACCCCTAACTCTAACCCGTACCCTCACCCGTACACTAACCCTACCCATACCCTAACCCATACCCTAAACCCATACCCTAACTCTAACCCGTACCCTATTGCTCTAACACGTAACCTAAACCGTACCTTAACCCTAAGCCATATCCTAACCCGTACTCTAACTCTAACCCTAACCCTAGGTCAACTAGAGAAAAGAGGAAACCCCCGGAAGTTTGAGGTTCATGAGAAATTTCACCTCCAGTCCTGACAGGAAGATGACACTGTGCCAAATGGACCTGCTGCTTTCTCTGAACACTGACATCCTGTGAAATGCTGCATCACTGACTCACAGGCTGATGTTCAAAACCTTGAGTCTCCTAGATCCAGAGCAGATAAGTGCTCTCAGGTGGGGATAAGTAGGTCCTCTGACCTATGGCCTGCACACCTGCTTCAATTGCTGGGAGTAGGGGAAACACACACTTGTTTTTTAAGTAGTCATTATCTTCATTCTAAAGTAGACCAATGACTTTGACCTTTTAGGAAAAGCGAAATGACTCTTCCAATGAACACCTCAACTCATCTGTTCCTGATACAACTTGAGTGCGATCTGGTTTACTCCAGCCTCCAGGCCCCTACCTGGACGATCCTCCTGTACCATCTTGACAGCCCGTGACCAGCAGCCCCAGGGGCACAATGCTGAATTTGGGGGAGGCCTCTGGGGCTTCTTGCCACCGCACCTGTGCTTGGGGAAGCGGAAACCTGGAGGATCCTCCCAGATGATCCTGATGGACCATTACCACCATCCCTGAGGACATGGGGCACAATGCTGAAGTTGGAGGACTGCTCTGGGGCTTCTTGCCACCACACCTGTGCCTGGGGGGACCAGGAACCTGGAGGGCCCTCCCAGACAATCCCAACGGACCATTAGCACCATCCCTGGGGAACATGGGGCACAATGCTGAAATTGGGGATGGCTCCGGACCTTCTTGCTACTGCACCTGTGCCTAGGGAAGCAGGAACCTGAAGGACCTCCCAGACAATCATAACGGACCATTACCACCGTCCCCCTGAGGACATGGGGCACAATGAGGAAGTTGGAGGATGGCTCTGTGGCTTGTTGCCACCACACTTGTGCCTGGGGGAACAGGAATCTGGAGGATCCTCCCAGATGATCCCTGATGGACCATGACCACCATCCCTGAGGACATGGGGCACAATGCTAAGTTGGAGTCCCTTGGTCCTGAAACCAGCAGGAACGGAGCTCCAAGGGCAGAGAGGAGACTCCAGGAGGATTTCCATCCAGGGAAAGGGGACCCACTGGAGGGCACAGAAGCAGCAAGCCCCACCGACCCGCAGGCCATTTGAACAGGATCACCTCCTGCACTTACTTAGCATGTTGTCCGTCTTCGTGTGTGGACAGTGACTGGCCCACTCAGGGCTGGTGCACTTCCAGAGGAGGGCTAGAAACTTTTTCAGTGCTTGCTCGTGGGTCAGAGCACCAACGCCCAAAGAAGCAGAGGATATCCCTCTTTCTCTGGAGCTGGGGAAGGCAGCCACCGTCCTGGGGCGGGACCGGGTCCAGCAGTGTGTTCTTTCTGAAGCCCCTGCCTTCGGTGGGTGTTGCTATGCCTAAAAAAGGCCCACTCAGCCCCAGAGTCAGGAGCAGTGACGGGCTGTCTCCAACCCAGGCCCAGGACCACAACCCGAAACCATCCTGGCTTTAGGAGGACAGGTCTCCTGCAGGAGCCAGGGAGAGGAGTGGCCCCTCTCCCCTCCCCAGGTCCAGGATGCCCAGGACCTGCAAGAGCTCTTCATCTGAGGAGGAGTCAGGAAGAACAAGTGTATCTCGTCTGCCCAGCAAGTGAAATAACCAAACCCCAATGCTCAGGTTCTAACACAAGCAGAATTTCAATGTACTGTTTGGGGGAAGCTTCCTCCCCCCTTATGTGGCCTTGGGGGACCCCAAGGAAAGCCTTCTTTGTTCTCCTTCCCTCAGAGAGAGAAGCTGGCCCTATGTCCCGGGGTCCCCACCGTGTCCCAGTGCTGAGGAAGAGCCACACGCAGGGGCCTGGTGTCAGGAGTGTGGTCGGCCACTGCTCCTGGGATCCCACCCAGGGGCCTGGCGGCTGCATGGAAGAGCTGAATTGCTTTTGGGGGAAGGAGTGCTCACTGCCCACACCGATCACCATCCCCTTCTGCACTCTGCAATCCAGGCTCTGTGCTCAGCTTCCGTCGATCACCAGCACTCCACATGTTCCTGCCATGGGAGGGATCATTCAGCATCACCCCATTGCACAGAGGAGGAGAGCGAGGCCCAGAGAGGGGAGGTAAATGGCTCCAGTCCCAGAGCTGGTCAGCAGAGAAGCTGGAAAGCCAGCCCTCCGGAGCCCCTGCTAGACCAGCCAGAGACTCCCTGAGTTGAACGTGAGCCCTCCCCTGCCTGAGCAGCCACGCACTGGCCCCTGACCTTCATGATGGCCTGTTCTTGACCGTGAAGGTGAGCTGGCCGACTAGGAGGGGGAGTTCAGCTGGTGGGACAGGCTGTAGCTACAGGACAGAGTGACACGTCTGAGCTAGCAGGAGCCACACTCTGGTCTCCCTCCCGGAGCCTGACCAGGAGCTGGAATCTGGGTGCCCTAGGGGCCAGCACACAACAGGGTCTGCACTGACCAGGGATCCATGGCCCCCAGGGAGAGTCCACTCTGCCCTCTCCCCGCTCCTGCCTGGCCTCAGCTCTCCTCACTGTGGGGCTGCAGGACCCGGAACCAGGCCTCATAGGGACGGCTCGGTTCCAGCTTGTAATGATTTTGCAGCCCCCGGAGCCCCTGGGGCCGGAGGGAGGACTGGCTGTGTACCAGGACTGGGCTGGGGAGGATGCAGGGCCTTGTGGAGAGTGAAGGATGGGGCAGGGGCCGAGTCCTGGGGCCACTGCTCATGTCTAAAAAGGGCTGAAATCCCTGAATGCCCATGGGGTCCCTCATTACAGTAACGACCCCCTTCACACTCGGGCATCCTGCTGGTGGGCCCCTCCACCCCGGCCTCCTTCCTGCCCCTCTGACTCCAGCCGGGGCTGCAGCCAGGGACAGGCTGGACCTCTGTCCCGGCTCCTGCCAGGAAGACAAGGCAGAAGGAGGAGAGGAGAAGGGGAAGGGGCAGACTGATCTTCTCCCTGTCCTGAGTCGGCCTCCACTGATGCCTCCAGGTCCTCTGGCCCAGCCCTGCACTTAGCTGGACCCTGAGAGGGAGTCTGCATTCCAGGGCAGCTGGGTGGGAGGGGTATTCAATGACCTGTGCATCCCCAGATGTCCTACCCACCTGGCCTTGCACCCTAAGGCCTGTGGCCCAGGGTGGGTGTGATTGCGGGGCCCAGTGGACTTTGGGGCCACAGAGCAGTTGGCTGTGGTGAGGGGATGTGGGGGACCGGTCAGGTGCAGAGCCATGGGTCTCATGTACATCCGCTGCAGGGCTGGTTCACCGTACAGGTGCTGCGTGCAGGTCTCCTTTGCACACCTGGCCATGACACACCTGGCTGGCCCTCTCGGTGGGGAGGCCTGGGTGCCTGGTGCACCTGTCCCCCACCTACCCCTGGAGGAGCGGCCACGTTCAAGCGTTTCCATGTCCAACCCTCAGGGACAGTTGGGAACCTGGGTTAAGAGAGGCAGGCACTGGCCCAAGACAAATGAGGGGTGCAGAGCCCAAGGAGCAGGGCTGCTCTCCAGTCCTGGGCCAGCCCCAACCCTCCCATGAGGGTCGCTTTGGGGGTGAGACCCCCTCAGATCCTCGGGGAGAGCTACCCACCATGTCCCATGTGGGGACATGACCTTGGCATCCCCAGGCATGTAGAGGCATGTGCACCTGCACACCCACCCAGACAAACACACCACTCTGACTGCCCAGCTGGGGGTCAGAAGGGAAGGACACCCTGGGAGCGAGGTGGGGGACAAGGGGGAAAGAAGAAAGAGGTTGGAGACAGCTGGGCCATGGGGCAGGGCATCAGGACTCCTGGCAAGGACCGAGATCCAGAGGATGGGGAAGGGAGACGGGCCAGGCTGATGGTCAGGGGTCCCCAAGGGGCCCAGGGGGTTGCCAGGGCACTGGGAAAAGACAGGGTCTGGGTTCCGGTGTCCACCACCACCCTGGGCACTTGGGAGTAGGAAGATACCCACCCCCAAATCCAGAGCCCAAAAGGCCTCAGCTTCCTCTGCTGTCACTTGGGCTGCAGAGATGCAGTGTCCCAAGGGTCCCACAGGCTTGTAGAAGAGCCTGTTGGCCTTGGATCTCCATCCCTGACCCTTTGTGATCCCAGTGCTGGGAAAATGCTTTGTACTCACTCTTGGTCCTTCTCAGCAGAGGACAGACTCGGGGCTTGGGAGGCTGAGGACCTGGCTACGCAGAACTTGGCAGAGCACTGGGCCACCAGTCTGGAGACCAAGGTCAGGGCCCTCCTTGTGGCAGCCTCAGGGTCCCCATGTGGAAGAGGATCCAGAATCACTGCTCTGGTCAGGGGGAGGAGGCCTTAGGAAGGAATGGGGCACCAGGACCAGAGAGGGAAACGGGGACAAGGGAGGCTGCTGAGGTTTCTCACATCGCCCATGGATCCCACAGATCCTGCTCCTGGGAGAGACACAGACACAGAGACAGAGAAGGAGACAGAGAATGAACACAGGACAGAGTGAACCAGAAGTCATAGACTTTCCTCCACCAGCTTGGAAATGACATCCCGGCATTTTGTGCCATTCTATTCCGGAGAGCGCCATCACATAGGCCATCCACCCTGGAGGGGAGGGGATTCCACAGGGATGTGTGACCAGGATTCAGGGGTATTAGGGGCCACTGTGGGGACTGCCCAGCACATGGGCACAAACGAGGCCCTGGGATCTGAGCCTAACCCTAATGGGAGCCCCTGGAACTCTGTGTTGTGAGAGGACAAGGTCAGAATCAGTTCATTACTACCTTCCCACGGGGGCTGGGACACAGGCAGGAGGGGGGTGGCTTTGCCTGGACCCCAGAGCACACCCAAGCCCCACTGAGCTGTGCCCCATGCCAAGCCCAGCTACTTGGCTCATCCTTGCATTGCCAAGTATGCACCAGCCTCCTGTGATAGCAGGCACGGAACATGTGTAGAGGTCCTACCCCTGATGGCATCCCTAGAACTAGAAGCCAGAATACCCCGATGTGCAGATGGGGAGCCTGGGGAGGCCCTGAGAGGCACAGGGTCTGTCCAGGGTCATAGCCCTGGGCATGCGCAGGAGTCTGGTCTGAACCCAGCTCTGTGTCCTCACAGCAGGGACACCGGCTGCACCCAGGCCTCCCGGGGCTGTGGGTGGGCTGTGAGGGTGTCACTGTATGGATGGGGCATGGCGGGAGGGTGAGCATTCCGCAGCGGGGGAGGGGGCCCCTTGGGGGGCTCTTGTGTGAGGAGAAATTTGGGTAAGGAGACCCCAGGCAGTGGTGACCTCACTTCCCTGACAACAGAGCCCAACAGAATTTGGAACCCCGGTAACCAGGCACCCACATTCCACAGACAGCCCCCTGCCCAGCTCATTTCATTGGAGATCTTAATGGCAAAATGTTCACGTGTTGCCTGCCAAGGTCCCAAGGCTGCAGGTGGAAGAAGGCGCACCTTGAGGACGCTGTCCCCCGCTGGGGATTTCATGTCAGGACTCCGCACCGCCTCTGGCCATTTGGTCGGAAGGACAGAAAGGTGACAGCAGGAGGCCCAGAGCCGGCCACCCAGCCCCACTTGCTCTGATGACCTGTGTAGCCCCAGCTGCCCTCCCTGTGTGTGTGTGTGTGTGAGTGTGCACATGTGTGTGTGCGTGTGTATGTGAGTGTGTGTGTAAAGAGGGGTCATGGGGGTGGGGACTGGGCAGGAGGACAGTGCGGATGGCCGGGCAGGGCTGTGATGCCTTGGGGCCGGCTACCGGTCCCTGTCTTTGCAGAAGGCCACGGAGGACACGGAGAGGCAGCTGGCGGACGTGCCCTCCTCCCTGACAGAGGGGGTGACCCCAAAGACATCCCAAGAAACAGGTGCCCTGGATTGCCAGGCAAGACCTCCGACACCACGCGGACCACCGTCCCAGGTGGTCGTCCACTGGACAATGGTCCAGGAGCCGGAGCCCATGGAGGCCGAGGCCGAGGGTGAGAAGGGTGGGGCTGGGTGTTTGTGGTGTGTGGGGACGGGTCGGTGCGGGCCCACAGGGAGGAGCCCCCAGAGGCTGGTGTGGGGCCACGAGCAACGACTGGGCACAGAGCACACAGCTGGTGGACTGCAGCTGGGGAGACGTCCCCGTGACGGTTCCTTCCCGGCTGTGGCTTCTCTGGGAGACCCTGGGCTGGGCTCTGTCTCTGCAAAGGCCCATGGAGAGTAAGCACAGGGGTGAGCTTTTCTCCTCTCACAGCTGCTCCACCACCTGAGGAGCTAGAGCCCGATCTGGAGGGAGGGTTGGTGCCTGCAGTGACTTCAGGAGGAGACCAGGAGCCGGCAGGTGACCCGGCACCTGCCCACGGAGAGCCTGGCGCTGTCCAGGAAGAACTGGCACCTGCTCCTGCCCCAGCCCCTGCCCCTGCCCCTGCTACAGTTCCTGCCACTCCCCCTTCCCCCACCCCAGCCCCTGCCCCTGCCTCGGACCTAGATCCTGACCTGGCTCCTGCCCCTTCCCTTACCCCTGCCTCTGCCCCTGCCCCAGCCCCTGCCCCTGCCTGTGCTCTTGTTCCTGCCCCTGCCCCTGTTCCTGCTCCTGCCCCTGCCAGAGCCACTGTCCCTGACCCAGATCCTACCCTTGCTCCTGCCCCTGTCCGTACTCCTGCCAGAGCCGCTGCCCCTTCCCCTGCCCCTGCCAGTGGTCCTGTTCCTCCCCCTGAGCCAGATCCTGTCCCTGCTCCTGCCCTGGATCCTGCACCTGCCACTACTGCTGACCCTGTCCCTCCCCTTGCCCCTGCCCCTGTCCCTGCCCCTATCCTGAGCCCTGCCCCTACTCCTGCTCCTGCAGGGCTCCCACAGCCACATCCAGAGCCCACAGCCCTGCAGGGAGAGCTCCTCGTACAATCACCCTTAGTTCCATCCCCGGAACCCGAGAGCCCGCCCGATTGTTTCATCCCCTCCCCCTGTGTTCTTTCTCTCTGGTACATATTAACTGTTATTTTATCCTTCCATGTCCTATATGCTGTTTATTATTTGTTTTAAATAAAATTACTTGTTTTCAATTGAACACGTCTTGAGCATTAAGTACATGCCCAACGCTGTGCCACCACAGCCCAGAACATTGCCGCAGAATATCTCATTCCCCAAAGGAGTCCCCAAACCAGAAGCCCTCCCTGCCTGTTTATCCCCCAGCCCAGACCCCAGCAACCCCTAAGCTGCTTTCTCTATCTGTCCTTTACCTATTCCTGATGTTTCTGTAAGTGGAATCACACAATAGGGGCCTTTGTGTCTGCCCCCCTATTTTCAAAGGGGACTCGTTTTCTTCTGTGTTTATTTGTCATGAAATTTCCCTTATTTGATATTGAAATCCCTGACGGATGACACATCAGATGGAATCATAGAGGCCACTTTAGGAATTATGGGCACAATCTCGGGGCCGAGACCCCTGGTCCTGCTGGGACACCACAGCCTGAACCCAGACAGGACAGGGCTGGTTCCTCCTGAGACCCACACAGAAACCAGGGAAATGCAGAAAGCTGGAAGACACACCACAAAGGACAAAAGCATTGCTCACAACCCAAGGCCAGAGATAGGTTTCACCTGACTCTGGTCCAAACCACGCTCCAAGTCACTGGGTTCCACAGGGACGGAGACCAAACACATGCAAGTCCAAGGCGGAAGGATAGGCACGCAGGGAATATGGGTCAGAGATGCGGGAGCTCCTGGGGAAGGACTCCGGCAAAGGAAACCCTATGGAGGCAGCGCTGGTCACCCTCAGACTGGCAGCTGTCTGGTCTGGGGACCAGCAGCCCTGGGGAGAACATGAGGAAGTAGAGGTCCCCTGGAGAGAAGGGTGACAGGCACCCCTGTCTGGGAGAACAGTGAGCAGCACCCATCCCAGGCCACAGGTGCACCCATCCTCAGCCTCGGACTCAGCCCCGGAAACTCTGGCTCGGTTTTTCACACACCTATTGTCAGGAGTGTTCATCACAGCGGTGCTGGAGAGAGCAGGGAATGGAACAACACTAATGCCCAAGGAGATGGATGGGATCCACTGTCCCAGTTCTCATGATAGAATGCCCTGCAGCTACTGTCCCCGTGTCATCCAGGGCACAGGATCCGGGAAGCCCCTCCTGAGACCCACCCCTCCTGCCACCCTGCCCCTGGGAACATTGGGAATTGTTTGAGGAGGAGGGGGAGAGGATCCAGGATGACAGCGGGTGCAAGGAGAAGGAAGGTCAGCACTGGGAGGACAGATGGACGTGCCCTGAGCCACCATCCAGGGCCCGGGCTGTGATGCCCTCGGACCTCACCCCAAATAAGGACTCCTGATTTATGGACCCAGCTTCTGTGGTTTTACTCCCTCCCTCATTCATTCTCTCCCTCATTCATTCCCCACCTCCAACCCTCCCCTCCCGCCCCCTCCCTCCCTCCCTCCTTCCTCCCTCATTCAGCAGAGGATCTGGGGTCCCTGCTGTGTACTGAGCACTGGGGCTTCATCAGTGAGCACCCCCCAACCCACATGGTCACGTCCACTGTGGGAGGTGACGGGGGCAGTCCTCAGGGCTAGCACTGGTGATGAGCACCAGGAATCTGCTCCTGAAAACACAGGCCAGTTGCACAAAGAATGGAGAGACCCATGCTTAGCACTTCCTCTAGAAAAATCTAGTCCTGAAAAGTGATGAAAAGTAAGTATATCCTAGATTTCATGCGATGTGAGTTCTAATGGCAGGTACCTACTGATTCCTAGAACCAACAAAGAGTAAATCATCCAGTGTCGACTGGGGTGTTGTGACCCAACTTTTCTGACCAAATGACACGTTTCAGCCAACATCTCCAGGGCCTCTGAGTTTTCCCAAGGGTCTCTGCGATTCTCTGATCCTTCCATCAACCTCCTTGGGAAGCTCTATCCTGTCGTCTTCCTTGTCTCCTGCCTCTTCTGGGACCCTTCCATGGCCTCCCCACCAGTGCCACCCCCACCAGGACTCCCTGTGCCCCCTGGCCTGACGCCCACATCCCATGCTGGGTCCCGTGAGCCTGGTGCTTTTTGCAAGGACTGTGTGCTCCCTCTGGGGTCACTTGGCATCTCTCTTGCAGTGGCCTGCATCTTCCTGTGCTGGGTCTCCTCTGAGCAGTCTGTGAGGCCAGACTGTACCCATGTCACGGGCATGGAAGCGAGAGTCCAGAAGGTCCAGACGACCTGCTCCCAGTCCCAGTGTGTGGAGCATGGGTCAAGGATGGTCCGCGAGCAGAGGAAGACTTGGGCCCAGGGAGACTGAGGGAGGATGTGGCACAGTGAGCCTGCAGGAGGAGAGTGAGCACTATGTGGGCCTGGTGCTCAGACCTGCTGGGAGACCGCATCTCACCCACAGCAGCTCTGTCCCCAGGGCTGGAGGGTGTCAGGGTAGCCACCCTCCGAGGCTCTAGGCTGACAGTGACTGGCAGGAGAGGAGGTGCACCTGATGCAGGAGAGAACCCTCAGGCAGAGAGGAGGGGGCAGGTGCTTCCCCAGCAGCTGGAGGAACTCGGGGTAGCCACCCTCCCAGGGTGCAGGATGGCAGTGGCCGGCAGGGGAGGAGGCACCTGGTGCAGGAGAGAGCCCTCAGGCAGAGAGGAGGGGATAGGCTCTCCCCCAGCAGCAGGTGCACTGGGGCAGGCTGAGGGGGCATCCGTGGAAAGCAGTGCCTGCAGCTGGGGTCTCCACACAGACCCCCTCCTCAGGCTCAGCACAAGCTTGTCTGGATGGCCTTTGTCCCCCAAATACAAAGTCTGGCCCAGGACCCTCCTCAAGCCCTGACTCCCAATCCTTTGACCTCAGCTCAAGTGACAAGAAATGGCCAATAGTTTAGGTGGGGTTGGGTGCACAGGGACATTTGCTTTTCTGGCCCATGCTGTAACATTGCTGGCAATTTAAAGATCTCAGGGCTTTGATTCAAAAACGGTAGGATGCCGGGGACCCCAGTCGGCTTTCGGGAAACCTGCCTCTGGGCCTTGCAGCCCTCCCATCCCACCAGTTCTGCTCAGAATCCCTCCAGGTCACAGACCCACAGTCTTGGCTCCTCAGATGGCCCGGATGATGCACCTTCAAAAAGCGATCCCGGTGGGGCAGCAGGACACACTGCGGATTCCAGCTAATCCCCCTCCCAGAAACTGAGGGTGCTGCTGGACGAGCTGTCTGAAAACAGCCATGTCAGGGTTCCAGGAAGATACCAGAGGCACAGGAGTAACTGAGGAGCATCTGAAGGTCAGGTAGGGGCAGTCAGAGCTTCCAGACCCTTCTTCCCTAAAGCTCCTCATTCCTCAGCCTTTCTTCCGGTGATTCTGCCTGGTTTCTATTTGCCCCAACTGTTATCCATTGCTTTAGGCAGCAGAGACTCACGTATGCCTTTAAATGTTTTGGACATTGAATGTCCTCCAGTAGCCACTTCACTACTGGGAAAGTTGGTAGCAAGCAAGAAGTCCCAGAGGACTCCAAGGGTCTGGACTTGGTGTTTCCCTCTCCTGACATGGGGACACCTGTGGGAGGTGCAGGTGGTCAGCTGGGGGAGGGGGGCAGGCACCTGACGTGGACAGATGGGGCATAGGTGAGGCCCGAGGCCCCCGGGGTATGTGCCTGGCATCCGGACTGAACAGGTCTTCAGAGCTGCAGACTGGCTGGGATCATCTTCAGGCTGAGGAGGAAGGTGAGGGGAACAGAGGGGACTGAGGAGGTTCGGCTCAGACAGGAGAGGGCTGAGCCACACTTTTGGGGGAAAAGCGGGGTCAGGTTCAGGCTCACAGGGACAGACCTTGAGGCCATTATGCCATGTGAAATAAGCCAGTCCCTAAAGGACCGACACTGGAGGACCCCACTTGTGAGGGATGGAGAGCACTCCCATCACAGAGGTGAAAGGAGCTGCTGGGTGCCGGGGCTGGGGAAAGGGAATGGGGGGTTAGGGTCTCGTGGGTAGAGGTTCAGTTGGGGATGATGAAAACATTGTGGCAATGGACGGAAGTAGCCGGTGCAGAACAGGGAATATACTTATTGCCACTGAAACGCGCTTCATGGTATCAACTGTATGTCCATTATACCACAATACAAAAGAAGTGAGTCAGGACGTTGGGGCCGTCACAAATCCCTGGAGGGCCCAGGAGCAGGGAGCCTGTATCTTAGTTCTCGCTCTCACGCTCTGCCCCTTGTTGGGTGACTGAGCTCAGTAAGTGCTTGCTAAGACACAGTGCAGGCAGCTGGTCCAGAGAAAGTGCACAAGTGCAAACCCACTGGTGGGCACTGAGGAATCCCAAGGGGACGTGCATCCAGACGGAGTGAGTGCCCACATTTCACAAACACCAGCATAGAAATAGCCATTTATTTTTTTTAAAGATTTTATTTATTTGAGAGAGAGGGAATGAGAGACAGAGAGCACGAGAGGGAAGAGGGTCAGAGGTAGAAGCAGACTCCCTGCTGAGCAGGGAGCCCGATGTGGGACTCGATCCTGGGACTCCAGGATCATGACCTGAGCCGAAGGCCGTCGCTTAACCAACTGAGCCACCCAGGCGCCCAGAAATAGCCATTTAAAACCAAGGCAGGAACCTTATATAGCCCAGAGGGCTCCACGCTCCTGGAGGCCGAGCTAGTGGCCATGGCCAAGGCCTCTGGTGGTGAGGGCACTGGGGGGTCTGAGAGGTGACTCGGCTCACCCTGACCCTGAAGCCCCATGGCTGCGGTGAGGTGTAAGGACTGGGAGGGAAGACCCGGCCAGCGCCTGTTCTGGCTCCATGGCTGCTACAGGGCTGCTCCCAGCCCCAACAGGCAATGTCTGTTTAGAACCAGAGAGAAAACCTTTTCCCTCAATCGTTCTTTTTAAAGATGGTTGCTCAGCATTGACACAGAAAAACCTCTGACATAAAACTGGAGCCGTTCACAGTTGCAAATGACCCCGAAATGATCAAAATGTAGTGACCACAAAGAGAGGAACGTGTGCCCCCAGGCAGGCCTCCTGTGCACAGGGGTGCCTGGGGCGTTGGCGTGCCCGTGCAAGCAGTGCTGGGCTCCACACTTTCCCTCAAGGGGACAGAAGTAGGAATCTGCTCTGACAGCTCCGCTCAAGGCAGCACCCCCTGATGGAGACGGGGGCAGCCCCTCGTGACTTCCAGATGTCCTGGTGATTCTTGGGCACAGCCATGGATCTCAGCTTCTTCATGACCCAGGGAATGATGGGGGGCCAGCCCAGCAGCCTCGGGTCCCGCAGATCCTCCAGGGGACAGCCCAGCAGCCGCGGGTCCTGCATGGCCTCTGGGGGCAGCCCCTCATGAGTTCTGTGTGTCCTGGTGATTCTTGGGCATGGCCCGAATCTCAGCTTCTTCATGACAGGGGCAGCCCAGCAGCCGCGGGTCCCACAGGTCCTCCAGGGGACAGCCCAGCAGCCGCGGGTCCCACAGGTCCTCCAGGGGACAGCCCAGCAGCCGCGGGTCCTGCATGGCCTCTGGGGGCAGCCCCTCATGAGTTCTGGGTGTCCTGGTGATTCTTGGGCACAGCCATGGATCTCAGCTTCCTCATGTCCCGGGGAATGATGGGGGGGCCAGCCCAGCAGCCGGGGGTCCCACACGTCCTTCAGGGGACAGCACCTTCATGGGCCCATGGTCCAGCAGGTACCTGTTCAGGTGGCTCTCATCGGGCCACACGGCCTCAATCCCATTGGCCCAGCTGACCACCATCGCCTGGTGACAGGCCGAGGTCAGTCGGGGAACCTCCACCACCAATCCCCCAAAAAAGGCCCCCATGTAGTAAAAGTTGCCCTGGTCCCTGGGGATGTGGGTCTGGGACTGTGGCCAGTGCTCATAGCTAAAGTCCTCATGGGCTGCCCAGTAGAAACCGGGGTGTGGGGTGCCAAAGAGGGGGAACAGGATCTCCATGCCCACGTGGTCCCAGAACTTCATTCCAACATCCACGTCCACGCACACCAGGTCTTCCACGTCACAGAGGAAGCGCTGCTCGCGGAAGCGGTGATCATCGCTCTGTGCCGCATGGACACATCCTGCTAGTGCAGGACGCCGCGGACCTCAACGACCACCACCCTCTGGCCCTCCCAGATCGGCACATGGGGCACAGCAACCAGCTGGTCAGTGAAGACGTAGTAAGTGACCCTGTGTCCACCATGAGGACCACCACCCTCCGACCCACCTGGAGGGGCACACGGGGCCCGGCAGCTGGCTGATTGGTGAAAACCTAGTAGGTGACCCTGTGCCCCACCATGAAGTGCTTCTCTGCCGTCTGCAGGAACAGCTCCAGGAAGACCACGTATCCACAGGGGCAGTGGACAGGGCAGGAAGAGGGTCACTGCCAGAGGCTGGCAGCAGGACCCCAGAGTTGGGGGCCATGGACGTGTGCACCTTCGTCAAGGGGGCAGGCCCCGGGCTGCTTTAAGCAACAGCCACCTCCTGACCTTCCTGAGGGAGTCTGCCAGCAGGACCTCCCTAATGTCTGTTCCCAGAGATGGGGGCCATCAGCACCCCATCTTCCAAAGGGGAGCCTGAGGCTTCAGAAGCTGGAAACCCATGCAGCCCCACAGTCAGCATGCTGGAGCCACGAACACTCCCCCTGTGCTGAGCTCCTGTGCAAACCCTGCAGGTGCCCTCCACTGGCCGCCCCCCCTGCAGATCCCGTCCCCACCTTCCAGGAAGGAAGCACCTTTGGGCACAGCCCTCATTTCTATGTCTTACAGAGCAGCTAGAATCAGCAGGGCCGGCCACCTGTCCCACTTTGCTTTGAGTGGGCTGCCGCTGGCCCCCACAGACCTGTCTCCACTTCCTGTAGGGTCCTCCCTGGAAGGCTACTGCGCATCCTGCTGACAAGGTGCTCAGTAAGCCACTGGTATTCCTAGGAGGGGTCACCCTCAAACTCTGCCACATCAGGAATCAGGTCCAGCCCGTGGACAGGGAAGGCAAAAGAGGACCCCAGGAAGAGAGGGGGCTTGCTTAGACCCCAGGCTCGAATCCAAGGGTGTAAGCCTCCATGTCCAGGTCTACATCTCCCCGGCCCCAAAAGATTCAAAGTCTTGTCCAACCACGTCCCATGGCTGGTCCCCCTTTAAGGGTACTACCTGCTCCCCCCTGTGAGGACAGCAGCTCCCCCATTATCAGCAAGTGTGGGGAGCCCCTCTGAGACTGATGTGTTTGCATAGGCACTAAGGCTACTTCCCTGGGCCTGCCCCATACCTGGCAGGTTAGTAAATCACTCACACAGGGAAGGCGGGCACTACATTTAAATAGGGGACAAGAACATTCAACCAGCAGACATGAGTCAGGTCACCAGAGGGCAAGTCCAGACCCAGCCAATGGGGCAACAAGCCAGATATGAAGCAGGGGGATAGAAGAGTGATCCTGGCAGAAGGCACAGCAAAAGCAAAGGCTTGTAGTCAGGCCCAGGGCACATGTGGGATGACCACACACTTGGGTGGCGCACAGAAGGGGGGGCCGTGGTGGAAGAGGTGAGGCTGGAGAGGATGGGCAGGAGGGGAGCAGACCACAGAGAGGCCCAAAGGTTATGTTCCGAAAATATCACTCTAGTTACCAGAGGAGAATGGGTTCTGTGCAGCAGAGGACAGGTAGACCCTAAATCTAACCTGAACCCTAACCTTACCCATACCCTAACCCTAACCCGCACCCTAACCCTAACCCGTACCCTAACCCGAACCCTAACCATACCATAACCCTAACCCATACCCTAACACTAACCCATACCCGTACCCATGCCCTAACGCTAACCTATACCCTAACCCATACCCAAAACGTACCCTAACCCGTACCCTAACCCATACCTTAAACCATACCCTAACCCATACCCTAAACTCTAAACCCCAACCCCAATCCCAACCCGAACCCCTACCCCAGGTCCAAAACCATGAACCCGAACCTGAACTCGAACCCCTAAATGCTAAACCTGAACCCCTAACTAGAACCCCAAATGCCAAACCCAAACCTGAACCCCGAACCCGAACCTGAACTCGAACCCCTAAACCTAAAACCTGAAACCCTAACTCTAACTCCGAACCCGAACCCCCAACCTGAACCTGAACCCTAACCCCTAAGCCCTAGCCCTAGCCCAAACCCTAACCCCTAACCCCTAAGCCCTAAGCCCTAGCCTGAACATCCTAACCCTTAGCCCGAACCCCCTCACCCTAGCCCGAACCCCTCGCCCCTTGCCCTTCACCTGGACTCACCTGTGAAAATCACCCTTCTGGCCGATCGCATCTTCCAAGCTTCAGGACCTTAACCCAACCTCAGATATACACATGGGTGAACACATGGACAGACATTTCTCCAAGGATGACATACAACTGACTAACAGACACTTGTATAGTGCTCCATATCACTTGGCTTCAGGGAAATACAAATCTAAACCACAATACGGTACCCCAAGACGCCAGGCGGAATGGCTAAAATTAACACAGGAAACAACAAATGTTGGTGGGGTGTGGAGGAAGGGGAACCCTCTTACACTGTTGGTGGGAATGCAAACTGGTGCAGCAACTCCGGAAAACGACATTGACGCTCCTCAAGAAATTAAAAATAGAGCTCCCCCATGACCCACCAATTGCACTACTGGGTATTTCCCCAAAAGATACATATCTATAGTGAAAAGAAGGGGCACCTGCCCTGCAATGTTCACAGCAGCAACGTCCACTATAGCCAAACTGTGGAAAGAGCCCAGATGTGCACAGACAGATGAATGCATAAGGAGATGTGTTACATACATACAATGGAATATCATCCAGCCATCAGAAAGGATGAATACTTACCATCCCATCGACCTGGATGCAACTGGACGGTACTATGCTGAGTGAAGTCAATCTATCAGAGAAAGACAACTGTCATATGGTTTCACTCATACGGGAAATAAAAGAAACAGCACAGAGGACCATACAGGAAGGGAGAAATAGCTCAATGGAAAATCATCAGAGAGGAAGAAAAACCATGAGGGACTCTTAACTCTAGCAACAGAAGGAGGGTTGCTGGAGGGGAGGTGGGGGGGGGGATGCAATAACTGGATGACAGGCATGAAGGATGGCACGTGATGCAACGAGCAATGGGTGTTATACACAACTGTTAACTTACTGAACACCACAACTGAAACTAATGATGTACTGCAAGTTGGCTCACTGAATTTAAACTTTAAAAAAAACTCCAAGAATCCTAACATTTTATATGAAACCACAAAAGATAATGAACAGATAATGCAATGTTGAGAAAAAAACAAACCTGGAAGAGTCACAATTCCAGATTTCAAATTATACTACAAGCTGTAGTCATCCTAACAGTATGGTACTGGCACAAAAATAGACACAGTGACCAAGGGAACAGGACAGAAGCTCAGACATAAACCCAAAAGGCAGGCAAGAATATCGAAAAGACAAAGGACAGTCTCTACAACAAATGGTGTTGGGAAAACTGGACACCTATGCACAGAAGAATGAAATCAGACCGCTTTCTTACACCATACACACAAACTCAAAATAGTTTCAAGACCTAAATGTGAGTCCTGAAACCATAAAAATCCTACAAGAGGACACAAACACTAACTTCTCTGACATAGACCACACCAACATTTTTCTACACATGTCTCCTGAGGCAAAGGAGACAAAAGCAAAAATAAACTACTGGGACTACATCCAAATAAAGAGTTTCTGCACAGCACAAGAACAATGAAAACGTAATAATAAAAAGACAACCTACTGAATGGGAGAAGATATTTGCAAATATCATATGCAATAAAGGGGCAGTGCCCAAAATGTATAGAACTGATACAACTCAACATCCAAAAAACAAATAATCCAGTTAAAAAATAGGCAGAAGACATGAACAGACATTTCTCCAAAGACGAAATACAGATGGCCAACAATCACATGAAAAGATGCTCATCATCACCCATCGTCAGGAAAATGCAAATCAAAACTACAATGAGATATTACCTCGCAATGTCAGAATGGCTAACATCAGCAGCACAAGAAACAACAGGTGTTGGAAGGATGTGGAGAAAGGGGAACCCTCGTGCACTGTGGGTGCAAATGCAAACTGCTGCAGCCACCATGGAAAACAGGATGGAGGTTCCTCAAAAAATTAAATCTAGAACTACCATAAGGTAGTTCTAGCAATCACACTACTGGGTGTTTACCCAACGAATATGAAAATGATAACTCAAAAGGATGCATGCACCCCTATGCTTCTTGCAACATTACTTACAATATCACAATATTCTAAGTATGGAAGCAACCCAAGTGTCTATTGATAAACTGATAAATGATAAACTGTTGATAAACTGATAAATGAGATGATAGATGTGTGTGTATACACACACACACACACACAGTGGAATACTGTTGATAAACTGATAAATGAGATGATAGATGTGTGTATACGCACACACACACAGTGGAATACTGTTGATAAACTGATAAATGATAAACTGTTGATAAACTGATAAATGAGCAGGTAGATGTGTGTACACACACACACACACACACAGTGCAATACTGTTGATAAACTGATAAATGATAAACTGTTGATAAACTGATAAATGAGATGATAGATGTGTATACACACACACACACACACACACACAGTGGAATACTGTTGATAAACTGATAAATGATAAACTGTTGATAAGCTGATAAATGAGATGATAGATGTGTGTACACACACACACACACACACAGTGGAATACTGTTGATAAACTGATAAATGAGATGATAGATGTGTGTATACACACACACACGCACGCGCACACACACACACAGTGGAATACTACTCATCCATAAAAAAAGAATGAAATCTTGCCATTTGCAGCCACATGGATGGAGCTAGAGGGTGTTATCCTAAGTGAAATCAGTCTATCAGAGAAAGACGAATACCATATGATGTCACTCTTATGTGGAATTTAAAAAACAAACATAAATAAATAAAGGAGAAAAGAGACAAACCAAAATGCAGACTCTTAACAATAAACAACTGATGGTGACCAGAGGGGAGGTGGATGGAGGGATGAGTGAAATAGATGAAGGGGATTAAGAGTACACTTTTCTTGAGGAGCACTGAGTAATATACAGAATTACTGAATCACTCTATTGTACACCTGAAACTAAGATAGCACTGTATGTTAACTCTACTGGAATTAAATTTTCAAAAGATTTTTCTTTCAGGAACCTCTTTGAAAAAGCTTTTGCTACACAATGTTCATAAACCCTACTTGGGACTATTCACTCTACAATAATTATTCACTCTATGCCTCGAATTCAAATTTCACAGACTTTACCTGTTAATCCTAGCCCACGGGAGCCATGGTCCCTTTCTGTCCAGGCTCAGCACCTATGCATTCAAGAGTGTAAGTAGAGACAGATGCCACTTCCCAGTCCAGGAAGCTATTACTGTTTCTGTTTTAGTGTGAGATGGTCACAGAGTGTGGGACAGGTTTCAGAGCAGTTTCTAATGAAGTACAAGTACAGGACTACAGTGTGAACAGAGGTACACAGGCTGCATGGTAGAAGTCCGTAATTCTAACAAGGGTTGAACCCCCCATTTCACAAAACCTTCCTCTGTCCCCACGGAACTCGTGGTCTGCCCTCAGAAAAACCCCCAGGAAACAAACTTTTAATCTGAATGCTCCCTTCACCTTCTGGTTCAAATCTTGTCCAACAACAATGATATGAACCTAGAAATCAGTCACAAGAAGAAAATGGGACAGTCAAAAATATGTGGAGATTTAACAACATGCTACTGAACAACCAACAGTCAAAGAAGAAATCAAAATAAATATTAAAAGTACCTTGAGACAAATGAAAAAGAGAACCTACAAAAACTTCTGGGATGCAGCAAAAGTAGCTCTAAGGGGGAATTCATAGAAATTCAGGTCTTCGTCTATCCACAAGAAAGCTCTCCAATAAACAACCTAATTTTACATGGTAAAGAAGTAGGGAAAAAAAAAAAAAAAGCAAAGCCCCAAATTAGTAGAAATAAGGAAATCACAAAAAGGAATGTGGAAATAAATCCAATGGAGACTAAAAAGACAAAAGAGCAATGAAAATAAGAGCTGCCTAAATTTGGAAAGATAAACAAAACTGACAGACTTTTAGCTAGACTCACCAAGAAAGAGAGAAGGCTCAAATACAATCAGGAAAGAAAATTATTGATTCCTGTCTCACATCAAAATCCTAGAGGAGAACACAGGACCTCTTCGACCTTGGACACAGCAACTTCTTGCAAGACACGTCTCTAAAGGCAAGGGAAACAAAAGCAAAATGAACGTTTGGGACTTAAGATAAAAGGCTTCTGCACAGCAAAGGAAACAATCAACAAAATTAAAAGGCAATCTACAGAATCGGAGAAGAAATTTGCAAATGACATGTCAGATAAAGGGCTGGTATCCAAGATCTATAAAGAACTTCTCAAAATCAAAATCCAAAAAACAAATAATCCAGTCAAGAAATGGGCAGAAGACATCAACACACTTCTCCAAAGAAGACATATAAATGGCCAACAGACACAAAAAAATGCTCCACATCACTTGGCATTAGGGAAATACAAAACAAAACCACAATGAGATACCACTTCACACCAGTTAGAATGGCCAAAATTAACAAGACAGGGAACAACAAGTGTTGGTGAGGATGTGGAGAAAGGGGAACCCTCTTACGCTGTTGGTGGGAATGCAAGCTGGTGAAGCCACTCTGGGAAACAGTATGGCGGTTCCTCAAGATGTTAAAAATAGAGCTACCCTCTGACCCAGCAATTGCACTACTTGGTATTTACCCCATGCACAGAGGTAGTGAAAAGAAGGGGCACATGCACCCCAATGTTCATGGCAGCAATGTCCACAATAGCCAAACTGTGGAAGGAGCTAAGATGTCCTTCAACAGATGAATGGATAAAGAAGATGTGGTTCATATACACAATGGAATATTACTCAGCCATCAGAAAAGATGAATACCTACCATTTACATCGACATGGATGGAACTGGATGGTGTTATGCTGGGTGAAATAAGTTAATCAGAGAAACACAATTATCATATGGTTTCACTTATATGTGGAATGTAAAGAATAGTGCACAGGACAATAGGGGAAGGGAGGGAAACCTGAATGGGAAGAATCAGAGAGGGAGACAAACCATATGAGGCTCTTGACTCTGCAAAACAAACTGAGAGTTGCAGAAAGGGAGGGGCAGGGAGGGATGGGGTAACTGGGTGCTGGGGATTAAAGAGGGCCCGTGATGAGTCCTGGATAATGAGCACTGGGTGTTAAACTCAACTAATCACTGAACATTATATCAAAAACTAATGATGTACTATACCTTAGCTAATTGAATTTAAATTTAAAAAATGTGAAAAACTTTAAAAAAAGGGAAAGAAAGATGAACCATGACAATGAGTATCAGAAAAATACAAAGGATAGTAAGAGAGTACTATGAGCAAGTAGAGGCCAACACACTGGACAACCTAGAAAAAATGGATGTTTCTACCAACTACCTAGAAAGACTGAGCCGTGAAGGAAAAATATCTGAACAGACTGATCACTAGTAAAACGATTGATCTGATAATCAAAAACCTCCCAACAAATGTCCAAGACCAGACCATTTCACTGAGGAGTTCAACCAGACAATAGAAAAAGAATACCAACCCTTCTCAAACTCTTTTTAAAAAATAGGAGAGGAGGGCACACGTCCAAACTCATTTTAAGAAGCCAGCATTACCCTGCTACCAAAACAAGACAAGGACACTACAAGAAAAGGAAAGGCCAATATCCCTCATGAACATGGATGCAAAAATCCTCAACAAATTATCAGCAAACTGAATTCAACACTACATCGGGAGAATCACACAACACAATCAAGTGCGATTTATTCCAGGGATGCAAGGGTGATTCCACATCTGCCCATCAACCAATGGGATACACTACCTTAACAAAGTAAAAGATAAAAATCTTATGATTGTTATAATAAATGCAGAAAGAACTCTTGACAAGATTCAATATGCATTTATGATAAAAACTCTAAACCATCTGGGTATAGCGGGAACATACCTCAACACAAGAAAGACCATATATGGAAAGCTCACAGCTGACATCATACTCAAGGGTGAAAAGCTGAAAACTTTTCCACTAAGATCAAGAACAAAACAAAGATGCCCACTCTCACCACTTTCATTCAACATAGTATTGAAAGCCCTAGCCAAAGCATTTAGACAAAAAAAAGGAAAGATATGAAATCCAAATAGGAAAAGAAAACTGTCGCTATTTGCAGATGACATGATACTATATATAGAAATCCCTAAAGATTCCACCAAACAACTGTTAGAATAAACAAATTCAGTAAAGCTGCAGGATACAAAGTCAATATACAGAACCTGTTGCATTTCTTTTTTAAAAGATTTTATTTATTTATTTATTTATTTATTTGACAGAGCACAAGCAGGGGGAGCAACAGAGGGAGAGGGAGAAATATGCTCCACATTGAGCAGGGAGCCTGATGCGGGGCTCCATCCCAGGACCCCAGAATCATGACCTGAGCTGAAGGCAGACGCTTCACTGATGGAGCCACCCAGGTGCCCCAACTTGTTGCGTTTATGTATACTTTCACAAAGAAAAACTAAGAAAGCAATGCTATTTACAATTGCATCAAGAAAAAAAAATCTAGGGGCGCCTGGGTGGCTCAGTTGTTAAGCATCTGCCTTTGGCTCAGGTCATGGTCCCAGGGTCCTGGGATCGAGCCCCACATCGGTTCCCTGCTCTGCGGGAGGCCTGCTTCTCCCTCTCCCACTCCCCCTGCTTGTGTTCCTCTCTTGCTGTGTCTCTCTCTCTGTCAAATAAATAAATAAAATCTTTAAAAAAAAAAAGAAGACAAAAAGAAAAAAATCTAGGAATAAAAGTAACCAAGAATGAGAAAGACCTGGTGCACTGAACACATGGTGGAAAAGAAAGGAAAAACGTGTGTGTTGGGGCGGCAGGGTGGGAGGGGGCGGATGTATGGGTCAGTGAAATGGAAGACAACACAAATGAATGGAAGCATATGTCACGCTCATTAACTGGAAGAGTTAATAATGTTAACGTGTCCATCATACCCAAAGCAATCTACAGATGTGATGAAATCCCTATCTGAATTCCAATGGCATTATTCAAAGAAATAGAAGACAGTTCTAAAATTCATATGGAATCACAAAAGACCCCAAATACCCAAGGCAATCTGGAGAAAGAAAGCTGCAGTCACCACACTCCCGAATTTCAAGCTAGATTACAAAGCTGTAATCATCAAAACAGTATGGTACTGGCATAAAAACAGACACACAGGTCAATGGAACAAAATAGAGAGCTCAGAAACTAACCCACACATATATGGTCTTAACTGACGACACAGCAGCAGAAAATATACAACGGGGAAAGCACTGTCTCTTCAGTGAACAGTACTGGAAAACTGGACACTAAATGCAGAAGAATGTAACTGGATCACTTTCTTACACCACACACAAAAATTTTAAATGGATGAATGAATTGAACATAAGACCTCGAATCCATAAACCTCCAAGAAGAAAACACAGGTAGTAAGTTTCTTGACATTGGTTTTGGCAGAGTCTTTTAGATCGGACACCGAAAGCAAAGGCAACAAAAGCAAAAATAAACAAGTGGAACAACATTAAACTGAAATTTCTGCACAGCAAAAGAAACCATCAAAAACTTAAAAGGCGACCTAACCCAATGAGAAAAAATGTCAGCAAATCATATGTATGAGAAGAGGCTAATATCCAAAATACTCAAAACACTCATACAAATCAAAACAAAACAAAAAACCTGTATAAAGAATGGGGAGAATATGTGAATAGATACTTACCAAAGATGGCACCCAGGTGGCCAACAGACACAGGAAAAGTTGTTCAACATCACTAATAGTTGTCAGGGAAACCTAAGTCAAAACCGCAATCAGCTATCACCTCACAACTGTTGGGATGGCAATTGTCCTAGAGACAGATGCCAGGTGTGGTCAAGGGTGTGTAGACAAGGGGACCCTGTGCACTGTTGGTGGGAATGTAAACTGGTGCAGCCACTGTGACAAACAGTATGGAGGTTCCTGAAAAAAATGAATACAACTAGCACATGACCCAGTTATTGCTCTACTGAGTGGATTTATGTGGAGAACACAAAAACTACCTCAAAAAGAGAGATGCACTCCCATGTTCACTGCAGCATTATTCGCAGTAACCAGACATAGAAACAGAGACCTTGGGAGCATTATGCTAAGTAACTCAGACACAGAAAGACAAATACCAGATGCTCTCAGGTACATTCCATATGGAAAAAAATACTGAATGCAACTGAGAACAGATTGGTGGTTGTCAGATTCGGGGATGGGGGGGCAGGGAAGGTGGTCAAAGGCACAATGTTTGAGTGATAAAATGCATAAGTCATGGAACATTCTGTGCAGCATGGAGACTAAAGCTCACCCTGCAGGATGGGGTACAGGTTCCCCTGCTATCTGAAAGTACAGTGTTCCTAGGAAACCTGTCACAGCAGAAATCGTGTAAACCAAAGAAGGAATTACCATTAATTTATATGAAAAAGTTACTGAGCATGCTCAGACTCCAAAAATGACTTCTCTTTGGCTTTTCTTAGTCCTCAGGACACAACTTCCTAACGGATGCCCAAAATAAATGGAGATGAAGCACAGTAGATGCTCACAGACACAATTTAAAGTGCTGGGGGCTGGACGTGGAAAGCGGTTCCCAGAAAGGAGCTGGTTGTGGTGCACGCCGCCTCTGCAGTGGCTTCCAGCAAAACAGATGCTGAACGCGATGCTCACTTTTCTACTTTTTTCATAAGAGGGAAATCCTCTTCAGGTTTCTTCCTGTTACTGAAGCCGGGTAATGACGTAGATCTTTCAAAAAAGCCAAAAGTAAGTGTCTTACCAGGAACTTTTAAAAAGTGGGGAATACTTGTACTTGAAAGTTGCTGAGGGAGTAGATGTTAAATGTTCTCCTGGACACACACATCAGCAGATCCACCAGGAAAGGCACCTTGCTCAGCATGGGGAACACAGACAACCTCCTACCCCCAGAAACCTCCTCCTTCCTCTCGCTCAGGACAACCAACCACAGCTGGGAGTTACCCCAATTCCTCCTTTCTCTCATTCCCAATATCTAACCCATCAGCATTCCTGTGAGCTCCATCTTCAATACATACCCCAAATAGGACTAAACACTTCTTCCAAGGCCACCTGTCTGGTCCACACTGGAGCCCATCTCTTGCCTGAGTTCCTGGAAAAGCTTCATCATGGACCTCCCTTGCCGATCCTCAACCCTCTGTCATCTGTTCTCAACACTGTAGCCAGGATGGCCCAGTGAAACAGGGTCACATGGGGTCACAGCCCTGCAATGGCTTTCTGTCTCCCTGTCACCTCCCTGAGGTCATGTCCTAGGCTGTCTCCTGTGGCCACAGGGCCTTCTTGCTGCTCCTAGACATACCTGGTGTGCTCCTGCCCCAGGGCCTTTGCACATGCTTTCCCTTACGTTTAGAATGCTCTTGATGTGATATCACTCACCTTCTTTAGATCTTGACTCAAGGATCCCCTTCCTAGTGAAGGCCCATCTGGCCCCTGTGTGAATTGCAAGCACCACCCCCACCTCCCCTTCAGCACCCCAGCACTGTCTCCTGCTCTATATTTCTGTAGCAGTTATCACAGTCACCAGTCCATCTCGGCAGGGCAGAAACGGAGGCCTACACTGATGGTTTTACAACTGACTCCTTCCGATTTCCTGGTCCAAAGCCCTGGGGGAAAAGGTGCCCCAGGGCTCTTGCATAGCCAGGGTGCCCAGGAGCAGGGGGTCCACCTACTGCACCCTGAACACCATCGGGAAAATGAGCCACACGAGGAATCCGCCTGCTCATGAAACCTGAAACCAGACAACTTCCTCGTTACAGGTAAGCACACACACTTCCTTCCCTTGCCTGAGGTGCTCATCTGAGAAAGCTGAGCAGACCCAAATCTCCCTCTGGCCAAGGTCCTGGGAAACAGACATCTGTCCTCCCTGCACCAACCACCTGTGATTGACGTCCAGAATCCTCCTGTGGTCAGGCAGAATGCTGTATCTGTCCCTCTTTACTGTGATGTCATCACAAACCAGGCTTTGCTGCACAGTTTTCAGGAAGGAGCCTGCAGCAGGGTCAGCAGGCCACCCAGGCTCGGCCTCAGTCTCGCATGTCAGGCCCCACACAGAACTAGACCTTCATGGAGACTGGTGTCCTGTGTGGCCTCGCAACCTAATGGCAGGAGCTGAGATTTCAGTTCCAAATGAAAAGCGACCTCTTGCACACAGCACAGGAATGTGGAGAGGATTTCTCAGGGGTGGGGCTCTGGAAGAACTGCTTCTGCTGGCTGAATTCACACACACCAGGCAGAGGACATCTGCTGTGCCTCCCCTGAGGAAGCAGGGGGCACGATGGGCAAGAATCGATAATGCTGCCTGTGGGCTGCTTCCCACCAACCACCCTGCTGAGCTGAGGGCTCAAGCACCAAACAGGAAGCAACTCTCTCATCACATCTGCAGCAGGAGGGCTGGCCAGGGAGGAGAGCCCAGTCCCTGTCCCTGTAGCAAGCTGGCCTGCCCATCATGAGCGACGGTCCACCACCACGGCATCACAACCTCCCAGCTATCTGATCCGACTACCCTGCCAGGCTCAGACCTGCTCACACAGTGAGTCATAAGACCCAGTGACTTCTTTCCACTCCAGCTCAATGCTTCTCACAGAGAAGCAAACTCCAGCCTCACAAATGTGCTCACCATTAGCTCTGGAATTCCCTGGGTGGTGTCTACACTGGCCCACACAGGTGTCCCATCCAGACCACTCCACAAGTACCCTAGGGTTTCCAGCCACTTTCAAACTGCCCTTAGAAAGGCAGGAACTAGCCCGATTAGGCACACCAGCCAGGTGACTCGATGTGCTGGAAACTCGGACAACATCCTCGCTGAACACCAAGGCTTCCAAGTCCGAGCTTCAAACCTTCGCTCACTGGGCATTGAGCACCATGTCGGCATCAACACTGGTCTTGCAATTCACTTGTCTCCCATTCCTTAAAGTTGGAAACCAAGCTCCAGTCACCACTCCATTTTCCCTTCAGAGAAATAAGGCAAGTGATAGAAAAAACACTACATGTACACAGCACACTTCTATCAAAATATAATTCCTTGGTCTTTTTCATCCGGCAGCCCTACATTACCCATACTAATGACAGATACCACAAGTTCAATCATTATATATATATTTGACCTTGTGTTTTTCCTTTTGATATTTGTATCTCAAAGTCGATGTCTATATCGCTTTCTTTTTTTATTATGTTAATCACCATACATTACATCATTAGTTTTTGATGTAGTGTTCCATGATTCATTGTTTGCGTATAACACCCAGTGCTCCATTCAGCACATGCCCTCTTTAATACCCATCACCAGGTTAACCCATCCCCCCACCCCCCTCCCCTCTAGAACCCTCAGTTTGTTTTTCAGAGTCCATAGTCTCTCATGGCTCGTCTCCCCCTCCAATTTCCCCACCTTCATTTTTCCCTTCCTGCTATCTTTTTTTTTTTAACATATAATGTATTATTTGTTTCAAGAGGTACAAGTCTGTGATTCAACAGTCTTACACAATTCACAGCACTCACCATAGCACATACCCCCCAATGTCCATCACCCAGCTACCCCATCCCTCCCACCCCCCACCACTCCAGCAACCCTCAGTTTGTTTTCTGAGATTAAGAATCTATATTGCTTTCTTGAAATAAGAGTAATAACAATGATATGGTCACATAAGGGTCTGGATCACCATAGCCAGACAACATGGCTCTGGTCCAGATAAGGATGAAGACAAAACCTCAACCCATGAAGAAAAGCCCACACCCTCAGGGATCCCAACACACCTCATGGGATGATGAGTTCCTTTGCTACACGGAGTTGTAGTACAAAGGATGCAGGCACCCTCCAGGATTCCTTCTGTTTTCTTCATAAATTCTTCAGCTCAAGTCCCAAGTGACTCACTGGGTCAAGTTTCCAGAGCCCAGGATGGGCCACCAGGTAAACAGCCCCCTCGGGGAAGGCTAACAGGCGTCTTGATTTCTGTTGGGAGCACAATGAGCCACTCCACGAGCTCCTGAAGAACCTACACTCCTTCTCCATGTGCCCCTCTCACAAAGGGCAGGGCACCCTGTCACCGCTCTGAGGCTGTGTTTTATTTTAAAACATAATTTCTAATATCAGAATGTGGTTCACAGAAGAGAAAAACATGAACACCCACAAAGGATTCTTTTAATATTTCAGAAGATTGTTTTCCCATTGTTTAATTAAAACAGGAAATAAAAACACACAGATAGCCCCTTCCACTAGCAGGTCCCATTCACTTCACTGATTGAAAGAAGAGCAGGAAATAAAAGAGTAACAGAGGTTCTGATGACACATCATTCCCATCATCTAAGTTTTGCTACTTCACACACACACAAAGAAAGAAGCTCAAACAAACGTCTCGGCCTGGCAACTCTGAGACATCTGAACTGGAGTGACAGGGACAGACGATGACGTCGTGTATGTTGGGTGAGGCTGGTGGCACAGAAGAAGGTGCTCGGCCAGCTCTCCCCCTGTGCCTCACCTGTCCTCAGCCAGGAACCTCCTCACAGCCCTCACCTGTCACAATCTCACCCGGGAGACCCACAACCACCCCTGGAGCCCGCCCTGCCCACACCCTCCTGCTCGATGCACTCAGCTCTCCTCTGAGACCCCTGTGAATTTTACCCAGACCTGGAACTCCCCCATCTGCTGCAGAGCTCCAGGATTCCACCTCTTCTTCCAAAATGACACTGGCCCAAAGGCGGAAGGCTATGTAATGAATGGTTCACTACTTTCCCCTTCTGTCGTATTTCTCTCAACTTTCCTTCCCACCTGTGCAAACTGTAAGTAACGTATCAGTGGAACATGGACATGCTCTGAGATCTGATTCTTTCATTGCAGCTTTCTGAGGACTCCTTGTGCGATAAAATACCATATCCTATGACGGGGGGGTTTAAAACTATTATTTACAGAATAATACAGCCCAAATCACCTCACTTTTAGTTGCTCTTCATTTTAGTTGCTCTTCAGGCAGAATAGTTTCTGTGTAAAAAGGCTTTCCATAGATACTACTTTCCAGCAATTTCACAAGGAGTCAACAGAAGCTCTGTGGGATAACCTGACTCACCCAGGGTCAGGCAAGCAGTTCCAGAACTCAACCCAGGGCTCCTGACACCAAGCCCCTTGAAGTTACCAGCATGCCTCTATCCGGAATTCCCAAAGACTCTCCTTCTGACTCCACCACCAAGGAAACTACAGAGAAAATATGGCATGTCAAAATATCTAGATGATTCAGGGCGCCTGGGTGGCTCAGTCTTTAAGCGTCTGCCTTCAGCTCAGATCATGATCCCAGGGTCCTGGGATCGAGCCCCGCATTGGGCTCCCTGCTCAGCGGGAAACCTGCTTCTCCCTCTCCCACTCCCCCTGCTTGTGTTCCCTCTCTCGCTGTGTCTCTCACTGTGTCTCTGTCAAATAAATAAATAAAATCTTTTAAAAAATATAGCTAGATGATACATTTAGTAAAACTAGAAAGTCAAGCTCAACTTTTAAACAGTACAAGGGTGCTTTGAATAATTTTGAATTTTCCCTCAACCCTAATTGTAACTCTTCTGATGAAAAGACTAATCAATTATGAAACATCACCTTTGACAAATGACATCATCCAAGTCTGTATCTGACGATAAAAAGCCAACTAACTCTAGATGCTGGCCACTCAACCATATCCTAGGCCCAAATGAATAAATGTTATTAGATGAAGGAACAAATGATATGTTAAAAACACACAAAGAGTAAATTTCCCCTTCCCTTTCTAATAAAAGTTATTTCTAGGAAACAGATGATCAGAATATATTTTGTAAGCATTGAATGAACAGAGAAAATGGGATCCCCTGCAATGTTTTACCTGCAGGGAAATTAAGTAACTCCTGCACCAAATGGAGAATGCTGACAGCTACTGAACTTTTACTTCGTGGCTCAACTAGAGAAAAGAGGAAAGCCCAGGAGGTTTGGGGTTCACGAGAAGTTTTACCTCCAGTCCTGACATGAAGATGACACTGTGCCAAATGGACCTGCTGCTTTCTCTGAACGCTGACGTCCTGTGACAAGCTGCATCACTGACTCACATGCTGACGTTCAGAACTTCGGGTCTCCTGGAGCCAGAGCAGAGAAGTGCTGTCAGGTGGGGATGAGAAGGCACCTCCGACCTATTGCCTGCACACCTGCTCCGGTTTCTGGGAGAAGGGGAAACACACGCTTGTCTCTTAAGTAGTAATTATCTTCATTCTAAAGTAGACCAATGACTTTGACCTTTTTGGAAAAGCGAAATTACACTTCCAAATGAACACTCAACTCTTCTCTTCCTCATGGAACTTGAGTGGGGTCTGGTTTACTCCAGCCTCCAGGCCCCCACCTGGAAGACCCTCCTGCACCATCCTGTCAGCCCATTACCACCATCCCCGGGGGACATGGGGCACAATGCTGAAGTTGGGGGATGGCTCTGGGGCTTGTTGCCACCGCACCTGTGCCTGGGGGAACAGGAACACGAGGGCCCTCCCAGACGATCATAAGGGACCATTACCACCATCCCCCTGAGGACATGGGGCACAATGCTGAAGTTGGGGGATGACTCTAGGGCTTGTTGCCACCACACCTGTGCCTAGGGGAGCAGGAACCTGGAGGGCCCTCCCAGACGACCCTGACGGACCATTACCACCATCCCCCTGAGGACATGGGCACAATGCTGAAGTCGGGGGATGGCTCTGGTGCTTGTTGCCACCACACCTGTGCCTGGGGGAACAGGGGACACCCTGCTGAACTCGGGGTGCTGCTCAAGGTCCATTACCTGCACTGTGCCAGGGGACAGGGGGCACCCCACTGAAGTTGGGCACTGTGTGCGGTCCTTACGTGCACTCTTCCCGGGGAACACGGAAAACCCTGAAATGTCCGCAACCCATCCCACAAAAGCTCGGGTGAGCGGGTGCCCTGGAGTTCACGGGTGTGGGGGATACGGCCAGTTGACGGACATCGGGCAGAAGAGACTTTCAAGGGGAAAAGAAAACTCATCTGAGTTCGCGGGATTGGCTCGCTCGCCACAGCCTTCGAGGACCCCAACTCCCACCCGGGGAGTACCGTACCCTCGGGAACCCCCCCCCCCCCCCCCCGGCCCACAGCAGGTCTCACCCAGCCGGGAACTCTTCAGGTCTACTCTCTTCAGGGCCTCTTCACCTGCGCCACCTCTGCATCCCCCGGCAGGTCTGGGTCCGCCCACATAGAGATAGCTCCACCCCCACGCGGTGATTGGTCGGGGGGGCGGTACCCGGAGCCCATTGGATGCCGCGCCTGCCTGTACCGGGCCACCCTCCCTCACACCCGCGCCTCCCTGCGACTGCAGGTGGTCCCGGAGGCGCCTCCTCGCCCCAACACCTGGCTGGGCGGCGCAGGCATGGGCGGTGTTGTGGGCAGGCCCCCCCCAAACACACGACCCCTTCGGCGGAACCTCTGGCTGCAGACCACCCCCAGAGCCCTGCCCCTCCTTTTCCTGCACCAACCCTGCCTGCAGAGCTGTTCCTGGCTCCTGGCAAGTCAGCTGCTCTCAGACCCTCCAAGGATTGGGCTTTAAGAAATGCAGTGGTTTCCCACATTTCCAAGGCAATTTTAAGACCCAAAAAGTAATGCTCTAAGCGGGAAGAGCTTCACCTTCTGGTCTCACCCGTGGAGTGGATAGTGCTTCTTGGACCTTCAAAGCATCCTTGTAGGATGAGCCCATTTGTGCTGGAATATATATACGTATGCTTGGTTCTGCAGGGAAGCTCCAGGATGAAGAACAGCCGCCCTTCTGTGCTGTTGCAGTTGTGAACCAGGAACATTTATTTTTCACTTAAAAAGAAAACATATTGTGGACACTAAATGAACAAACCCTTCTAAACAGTTTAGAAAGAGCCAAGATGCCCTTCAACAGATGAATGGATAAAGAAGATGTGGTCCACATATACAATGGAATATTACTCAGCTATCAGAAAAGATGAATACCGAACTTGTACATCAACATGGATGGGACTGGAGATTATACTAAGTGAAATAAGTCAAGCAGAGAAAGTCAATTATCATATGGTTTCACTTATTTGTGGAACATAAGGAATAGCAGGGAGGACGTTAGGAGAAGGAAGGGAAAAATGAAGGGGGGGAATCGGGGTGGGGGAGATGAACCATGAGAGACTATGGACTCTGAGAAACAAACTGAGGGTTTCAGAGGGAAGGGGGGGGAATGGGTTAGCCTGGTGATGGGTATTAAGGAGGGCACGTACTGCATGGAGCACTGGGTGTTATATGAAAACAATGGATCGTGGATCACCACATTAAAAACTAATGATGTATTGTATGGTGACTAACATAACATAATAAAATTTAAAAAATAAATTAAAAAACAGTTTAGAGAGAAAGGAAGAGAGTTTTATTCAAACCCACCGCAGGACAGCTGCCTGGGAGACACAATCTTCAGAAAGAAGGGAGTGCTCTGGGGAAGGAACATCTGGGGCAGGTTTATATATTTGTTCTGTGCTGTTTTACATACAGAGTTACACATCGTCATGAGGGAGAACGTTCCAGAAACTTATAGACTTCTTCTTACGTTTTCTGTTTGTGCAAGTCGGTATGACTTTAATCTTATGGGAGCCAGAGAGGTTCTTCCGTTTTTCTTATCTTTATGTTTGCAATGGCATTTGGGGGTTATCTTTTTCTTCTCAAACCAGATGTACAATATGTGCTTGGGACAGAAATAGGACCCACGCTCTGAGGTTTTGCCCATTCGGAGCTTGGTAAAATGTTAAAGGGTAGCTTCTCTGGGAGCCCAGGATCCAGGCCAATGGATGGTAAAAGATTAAAATTTCCATTATCATTAGAATTTCTACTAAAGGGAGGAACTTGAGACATAAGCACCTTTAACAATAGTACCAAGAAATCAAAATGATGCCTACAGAAGTTTACCTGTTCCATGGTCCACACAGGTAACAAAGGGGTTCAGAGACGCTGGGCTCCTCCCCTTCTCCTGCCCAAATCTCTGAAGCACACAGATAACTTAAAGTCAGAATTTTAGAACTGCCAGACATCTTAGAGATGTCTGGCACCATTCCCTTAGACTACAGAATAAAACAGAATAGCTCATTGTCACAACACTAATTTAAACATGGGGCGCCTGGGTGGCTCAGTCGGTTAAGCGACTGCCTTCGGCTCAGGTCATGATCCTGGAGTCCCAGGATCGAGTCCCGCATCGGATTCCCTGCTCAGCAGGGAGTCTGCTTCTCCCTCTAACCCTCTCTCCTCTTATGTGCTCTCTCTCTCTCTCTCTCATTCTCTCTCTCAAATAAATAAATAAATAAAATCTTTAAAAAAAAAAAAAACATGAAGTGCCCCCAAAGCTTAGATACACTAAGTTCTTTCCTTGCAGATTTTGACTAATGTAAGTCATAGTCATACCATATAAACACTACGATGGTTGGGAAGTAAATAATCGTAGCTAAGGGAATATTTTAGCAATGTTTATAAGCACTGTCTCGCTTTGTAGAAGAGGCTGAGCTCAATGTTTTTAAATACTATTTCAGACCTGTCTTACAGCACACTCTGAACATACCAGAGCCTGAATCAATTAAAAAAAAAGATAGTTCTTTCAGTAACTTTAATATCAGAAACATATTATAATGTCTCTATTCCTAGAGATCTTTGATTATCTTCCTCAAAGGTCCTCCACCGATCATGATGGGCAGAGGTTAAAAGGCCAGCTGAGTCTATTCTAGTTGGCCACACAACAAGAAAATCCTGATACTTGATATGTTTCCAGATTGAGAAGACCAGAGATAAGAGGGAAATAGTACCATGTGTGGAATAACAGGGGATTTGGAGTCAATTTGGGGATCCCACTTGGGTTTCTGACACTAAAATACTGTGACCCATATCGTCTCTGAGCTGCTGTCCTAACCATCTAGAAATGTGATTAATAACATCTACATCATAGTTTAGAAGTTTAAGAGGGAGAATTCCATAAAGAGCCAGTGTGATGGCGCTCAAAAGCAGGTGCTCAGGAAGCCATAATTACTATTTGGGTCAATTTCTTTTCCAGAAGAAAGAACACATATTGAATCCATATTTCTTTTTTTTTTTTTAAGACTTTATTTGTCAGAGAGAGAGCACAGCGGGGGGAGTGGCAGAGGGAGAAGCAGGCTCCCTGTTTAGTTAGCAAGGACCCCGACGCGTGACTCGATCCCAGGACCCTGGGATCATGACCTGAGCCAAAGGCAGACGCTTAACTGGCTGAGCCACCCAGGTGCCCCCACCAAATTCTTCTTAAGCAAAAGGATACTTTCTCAGGATGACTTCACAGGACTTCACATGGTACAGAGCTCTGCACTTTGCCTCTAGGAGGTAGGAGATGAAGGAAACTGCAAACTCTCATGGTGGTCTCCCAAACACAATGACCTTCCTGGTGACAGGGAGACCCTTATGCACACAGAAGGGTGTGCTGTGACACTCGACTGTGGCTCGCTGGCACAGAGAACCAAACCTGTTTCCCTGGCTGACGTCTCTGGGGAACAGATGCCCCATATTGTTAATGAGCCCCTGTCGCTGAGCTGTCCAGAGATGGCCATCCTCAGGGAGAATGATGATCAAGGACAATGCCAGAGGAGACCTCATCTGTCTCTTTTATCATTTCATATTTTTGATAGTGGACAAATAACTGCCTAGAAGTCCCCAGCTACCTTAGTCTCATCTGTGAATGACCCAGAGGTTTTACAAAACACTTAAGATTTTGTCCTCACAATTGCCCAAATACTTACATATAAATAGATAAGAGTACAATCAGTTCCTTAATTTTAAATGTAAATGTGTGAATAAATTCTTATTTTTTAAAAAAGATTTATTTATTTTAGAGAGAAGAGAGAGAGCCCAAGCGGCAGGGGTGGGGGGAGGAAGAGGGAAAGAGAGTCTCAAACTGACTCTGCACCAGACCTAAGCAGGGCTCGATCGCATGACCCCGAGATCACGATCTCAGGTGAATCCAGGAGTGGGGACGCTTAACTGCCCACACCACCCAGTCGACCCAATAAATTATTAGTTTAATTTCATTCATAACCAACTTCTATGGGATCACAAAGCTAATAATTAGGCATATTCTAATCTTTAACATGAATATAAAGGAGGGCAACCAAATTCTACCAAACTTCTAAAGTGGTGAAGGGTAACAAAAATCTCCAATTCTCTAAAACACTCTTCAGGTTATATCCACAGGTTTTAATGATGTACTCAAACAACTTTAAAAAGTTATCTCTTTTTAATAAAACATACATGGTTTACTTAAATTTAACTAGTCTTTGCATTTAAGTTCCAAATTGTTTTGCCTTTACCAGGATAGTTAGAATCATCACTACAGAAAAATGGAAGGAAGTTGTTGGGTGGTTGTAACCATTTCTCATAGATTGGTAAGTTCCACCTTCATTTATCATATTTAGCCTAAAGAGATTAACTACTTCCTGCCACAAACCTTACATTTGAATTTTCTGTTATTCCCAAACCAGTTAGATTCCATCCTGAGAATGAGAGGCAGAACTGGCAAAGACATTGGGCTCTGGGTGTCCTGAAGAGGCAGGGAATGACTGACCTGCTGTTAACACTTTGCATCCCAGGCCACGCGCCCTGCTGCTGCCTTACACGCTCAAATCGCTTTCATAATAGTGTGGCATTGTCTAGTGATGCTGACCCACACTCACATTCCTAGATGCAATATTTTCTAGGGTAATGCTCAGTCACCTAGCCCAAGACATGCATCTAAGAATGCTCCACAGCAGCGTTGTTAGCATTAACCCAAACCTGGAAAAATCCAAATGCCCATCAACAGTAAAATGGGTAAAGAGTGGCCTACTCATAGAAAAGAGTACTCTACAACAATATGAATAAAACTACAGCCAAACAAATTGAAACAATATTTCTCATACAAAAGTGCTAAGGAAATGATGCAAATTACAAAGGACTAGATCCCACTATATAAGTTCAAACACAGGTCAAACCAACGGTTATTTATGAACGCACATATGGGTGGTAAGGCTGGAGTTACAGTCAAAAATTATACTCACAACTAAAAATGATATCAAAACGCAGATTATAATAAAGTCACCATGAAAGGGCAGAGAAAGATATGGAGTTGGATAGAGGCCATTTGAGGTTCTATCCAGGTTCCTTCGATATACTGACCCTTCACTTTTTCATTATTCTTTATTTTTTTCAAGGAAATATACTTATTTAGATTTTCTTGGTCATACAAACATTGATATGTATATATCTAATGAACATTGTATTATGCATCATATCACTGTCATTTATGTGTCTATGACTGGGAAAAAAAAAACAGTACATTGGCCTTCTATAGTCTTAGAAGCTAGTCCAGCTTAGGTCCTCAGTGAAAGCTTATTGAGTGAAATAACGGCAACACCAAATGATTGTCTAGTCCATATTTAAGTCTATAATCTCTGATAAATCTACGAATCCCTTCATGATCTTGAATGTTCACCATCGTGGTGTTACAGGATTTGTGTACCCTTAGTACCTGTGGTTCTTGGTCATGCCGATTCCAAGAATGAAGAGGTAGACCAGACCAAGAGTGGTGGGCAGCAAAGCAAAGTTTATTGAGCAAGAGTATAAAGCTCCCAGAGAGGGAGGAGGCCCCAAGTGGGTTGCCCCCAGAGTTTCTCAGTTTAGGGGCTTTTATGAACTCTCTTGCAGAACTATCTTAAGCAATCGGTGTGCTGAGTCATGCCGATCAGGGTTGTGGTCATGTATCTGTCTACCTATTAGTTTAATGTCCACGTGCTGATGTGGGTTTTTTTGTTTGTTTGTTTGTTTTGCTGACATCTGGGGGCTTAGGTCTTAACTGCCCCTTGCCCGTGACATTGACAAATGTTTTTGTAGTTAATTGTCTTATTTTAGCACATTTTACAAGAGTCATTTCTACAAAGGCTGCGAAGCAGAATGTCAGTGTGGTCCTGTCTAAGCTGAAAAACAGGATGTCGGTGCTTTTTTTTTTAAGATTTTATTTATTTATTTGAGAGAGAGAGAATGAGAGAGAGCATAAGAGGGAAGAGGGTCAGAGGGAGAAGCAGACTCCCCGCTGAGCAGGGAGCCCGATGCGGGACTCGATCCCGGGACTCCAGGATCATGACCTGAGCCGAAGGCAGTCGCTTAACCAACTGAGCCACCCAGGCACCCTGTCGGTGCTATTTTATGTTAGCTGTCCTGACTCCATATTTTCTTGTTGGGGACTCTGACCCTGACTACCTAACTGTCCAACTAACTCCTAACAGTGGTTACATTTTAGTTTGTTAAGGGCCTTCTTTTTTTTTTTTTTAAGGTTTTATTTATTTATTTGACAAAGAGAAAGCAGGAGAGCACAAGCAGTGGGAGCAGCAGAGGGAGAGGGAGAGCAGGCCCCCCACCCAGCAGGGAGCCCAATGTGGGGCTCGATCCCAGGTCCCTGGGATCATGACCTGAGCCAAAGGCAGTTGCTTAACCAACTGAGCCACCCAGGTGCCCCTGTTAAAGGCCTTCTTGAAATGCACTGAACACTGAACTGAATACAGAATTCCCACCATGGTCTAACTACCAAAAAGTAAAAGGAGATTATATCCCTCGTATTTTTAAGTCTCCATTTTGACAGCACCCTAAGGAGCCATTGGATATATTAGATCTGACATTCGCTGTTAATTCAAATCCAGCTCAATCTCAATAATTACTCTTAAATCTTTTTTTTTTTTCAAATTGCTTTAACCTCATTTATTATACAATTCTGGCTTCCAGAGAAACACTCATAATTGCAAATTTACTTATTTTTTTTTCTTGGGCTTTATTTAATTTAAATTCAATTAACGTATAGTGTATTAGTAGTTTCAGAGGTAGAGGTCAGTGATTCATCAGTCTTATATAACACCGAGTGCTCATTCCATCCCATGCCCTCCTTAGTGTCCATCACCCAGTTACTCCAGCAACACTTAGTTTGTTTCCTATGATTAAGAGTCTCTTATGGTTTGTCTCCCTTTCTGATTTCATCTTGTTTTATTTTTCCCTCCCTTCCTCTATGCTTCTGTTTTGTTTCTTAAATTCCACATATGAGTGAGATCATATGATAATCGTCTCTCTCAGACTTATTTTGCCTAGCATAATACCTTCTAGGATATCTTTCAATAGATGAATCCACAGGCAAATGGGGATGCATCCATGTGAAAGAAGCAGAGTATGCCTCTTTGGCACAAGGATTGATTTGGGCTGATTAATTTTAGGAAATAGCAGGGGTGCCTAGGTGACACAGTCAGTTAAGTATCTGACTCTTGGTTTCAGCTCAGGTCATGATCTCAGATCATGATCTCAGGTGATGATCCCCGGGTTGTGGGATCAAGCCCCACATCAGGCTGTGCACTCAGTGCTGTCTGCTTGAGATTCTCTCTCCCTCTGCCCCTGCCCCCCACCTCTAAAATAAATAAATAAATCTTTTTAAAAAATTTAAGAAACAGCAGACACAGGAAAATCTCTGAAAACCTAGTAGAAGTTGCTGTTTGGTGAGCAAAGTTTACATTTATAAAGGAAAGCTCCATTTATAATGATGTCCCTCTCTGTACCAGGAACAGAATGACTAAAGAGCTCAAGACACTTTAATGGAAGGAGAAGGCACAGACTTAAATCTGCATAACCACCACACCCTCATTTACTGTGCCTGGCCTGATAACTTCCTATAACTGGCCTTCCCACCACCCAAAATCTTTCTTTTGCTTTTAGCTGAAGATGGCATTTAGGGTGATGGCTTCAGGCATTTTGGGGAGTTATTTCATTTTCCTGAGCATCTCCCATGTATACAGGATGTATACATGCTATTAAAGTTTTTCTCCAGTTACTTTTTTTATTGCAGGAAGGGATCTCAGCCAGGAACCTAGAAGGGTAGAAAGAACACTGTTTTTCCTCCCTTATACATTCAGTGTACTATTCAGTAATAAAAGGAATGAACCATCACCCCAAAGACATGGATGAATCTTACATGTATTTTACTAAGTGAAAGAATCCAGTCTGAAGAGGCTAACACACTGTATGCCCCATTTATAAGACATTCCTGAAAAGGCAAAACTAGAAAGATTGTAAACAGGTCACGGAGTGGTGGGTTGGAAATAATCCATAGGATACTTTAATGATGGATATCCGTCATTGTGCACTTTTCCAAACCAATGAATTTTTACAACACATGAGTAAATCATAATCTATTCAAATTCAATTATTTAGGGTGTGGGAGTGTCACAGGATAGAATACAGAAAGTGGCAAACAATCTAACTGTAATGGAAATGTACGGAAAAATCACTACAGGTGGTGGGGCAATAAGTGGTGAACTGAGTAACTTTAGAAATGAATGTGATCTGTAGACTAAAGGCAAAATGAACCATACATAAACAGTGGAGTCTATTTGATAAAGTTCTTTCCCATGAGGGTAGTAGCTAATCATGCTGAAACAGCTATATAATCTGAAAGGAGGCAATGGATTAAATGACAGATGGTGGGGGCCAAGTTTCTCACTGTTGGAGAAGTTACAGATAAGCAAGTGGAAAAGGTTACAGTGTCCATGTAATATGTACCCAGCTGGAGACATCAGTATGAACTCATCTTTACTTTAATATGGATACTGACAGTTCCGCATAGAAGTTGTCAACCTTCAAAATAAAACAGCCAGTTATTTTACCAGTAACTTGAGTTTATTCAGGAAAAGTAAAGGAATTGCAATTTGGGACAAGCAAATTAAGGCAAACCATACACAAGTCCAACAAGACAAAAGGAAGGTCACCTTTTATTAGATTTCAGTATGAACTTAGGGAGGGTGGGTTTTTTTTTTTTTTAAGATTTATTTATTTGACAGAGAGAGAGAGAGAGAGAGAGCACAAGCAGGGGAAGCGGCAGGCAGAGGGAGAGGGAGAAGCAGGCTTCCCACTGAGCAGGGAGCCCGACGCAGGGCTCAATCCAAGGACCCTGAGATCATGACCTGAATCGAAGGCAGACGCTTAACGGACTGAGCCACCCAGGTGCCCCTAGGGCGGGTGGTTTTTAAATCTTATTTTAATTCCAGTATAATTAATACACAGTGTTTATTAGTTTCAGGTGTACAATATAGTGATTCAACAATTCTATACATTACTCAGCAATCATCATGATAAGTGTACTCTCAAAGGGAGGGTTGTTTTACACAACAGTTTACTGTAGAAGAATAACAGTTGAGGGCTGTGATGAGGGGTTGGCTGCAAGCTCTGGTAAGTGCTGGGGCAGACAAGGATCTTCCTTCTTTTCGTAAAAGCAAGAGATGAAATTCCGATGTGCAAGATTTCTTATCTTCCTTTCTTCCACTGGTTATTCAGGCTGCGAGTGCTACCGGCATCAAAACTCCCCCTCCCAACTACATGTCAATGGAGATCAATGGAGCAGAATAGAAAACCCACAAATGGACCCACAACAAAATGGTCAACTAATCTTCCACAAAGGAGGAAAGAATCTCCAATGGAAAAAAGACAGGGGCGCCTGGGTGGCTCAGTCAATTAAGCATCTGCCTTTAGCTCAGGTCATGATCCCAGGGTCCTGGGATCGAGTCCCACATCGGGCTCCCTGCTCCGCGGGAAGCCTGCTTCTCCCTCTGCCACTCCCCCTGCTTGTGTTCCTGCTCTCTCTCTCTCTCTGTCAAATAAATAAAATCTTAAAAAAAGAAAAAAGACAGTCTCTGCAACAAACGGTGCTGGGAAAACTTGGACAGTAACATGTGGAAGAATGAAACTTGACCACTTTCTTATACCACACACAAAAATAAATTCAAAATGGATGAAAAACCTAAATGTGAGACAGGAAACCATCAAAATCCTAGAAGAGAACACAGGCAGTAACCTCTTTGACATCAGCTACAGCAACTTCTTTCCATACATGTTCCTTCCCTCCAAGGTAAGGGAAACAAAAACAAAAATAAGCTGTTGGGACTTCATCAAAACAAAAAGCTTCTGCACAGCAAAAAGAACAATTGTCAAAACTAAAAGGCAACTTACAGAATGGGAGAAGATATTTGCAAATGATATATCTGATAAAGGCTTAGTATCCAAAACATAAAGAATTTATAAAACTCAACACCCAAAAAACAAATAATCCCATTTAAAAATGGGCAGAAGGGGTGCCTGGGTGGCTCAGTCGATTAAGCATCTGACTCTTGATCGCAGCTCAGGTCTTGATCTCAGGGTCATGAGTTCAAGTCCTGCATGGACCCTACTTTAAAAAGGTGGGAGGGGGGAGACATGAACAGACATTTCTCCAAAGAAGACATGTGGATGGCCAACAGACACAGGAAAAGGTGATCAACATTTCTCATCACCAGGGAAATGCAAATCAAGGCTATAAGATTATCACCTCACACCTGTCACAATGGCTAAAATCAACAAGAAAAAAACAACAGATGTTGGTGAGGATGTGGAGAAAGGGGAACCCTCTTGCCCTGTTGGTGGGAAGGCAAACAGATGCAGTCACTGTGGAAAATAGTATGGAGGTTCCCCAAAAAGTTATAAATAGAACTATCTCACAATCCAGCAATTGCACTACTAGGTATTTACCCAAAGAATACAAAAATACTAATTCAAAGGGATATACCCACCCTGGTGTTTACAGCAGCCTTATCTATAATAGCCAAAGTATGGAAAGAGCCCAAGCCTCTACCGACTGATGAATGGATGAAGATGTGGTATATATACATACATATATTTATCAGCCATAAAAAATACTGAAATCTTGCCATTTGCAATGACATGGATGGAGCTAGAGAGTATTATACTAAAGTGAAATAAGGCAGTCGGAGAAAGACAAATACCATATGATTTCACTCATATGTGAAATTTAAGAAACAAAACAAATAAGCAAAGAGAAAAAAGAGAGAGGCAAACCAAGACACAGACTCTTAACTGTAGAGAACAAACTGATGGTTGCTAGAGGGGAAGTGGGTGGGGGATGGGTTGGATGGGTGATAGGGGATTGGGGAGTGCACTTGTGATGGGCACTAGGTATTGTATGGAAGCACTGAACCACTGGGTTGTATGCCTGAAACTAATATTACACTGTACGTTGACTAGCTGGAATTTAAATAAAAACCTTTAAAAAAAATACATGAGGCTTATTTTCATAAATATATTTTTATGCAGGTTGGAACACATGCATGTATTTCCTTGCATTGTGAGCTGAGCACTTTGAGCTCCCACACTGAAGTTTTGAATACCATTTTCTAATAAAAGGGGCCAGGGCTCTTTAAAGAAATAGTTGTTACTATTGATGAAATTTTGAAGTTTTGAGTTCCCGAGTGAACAGCTGAGAAAGAATTCTTGAGACTTTTTTGGTGCAAAAAGGTGTTTTTTATTATAGCACAGCAGGACCTGTGGGCAGAAAGAGCTGTGCCTGCAAGTGTGAGGGATCGCTGGTTACATATTTTAAGTTTTGTGGAGGGAGGGGAGGTAGAGATAACATAGGTTTCTAAGGAATTTTTGCCTGCTGAAAGCAGGGTCTTACAGGACCTTGAAGATTTAGCTATTGTCAAGATAAAGTTACTTTTAGTCTTTAATGAAATATAAACACAAAGGATTAAGACATCCCTGAACGCCTTGAGGTACATCACCCTCTGCATGTCTCAGGCATCTGTCAGTGGGCTGCAAGCTGTAGGGAGATTTAATTTAAATGACATTTTTCTTGCTTCTGCTCTCATCACTCATGACTGCAACAGTAAATACAGCAGTCAGGACAATCCTGAAGTATCAGAAAGTAAGAGAGCACCAATAATAAAAAATCTACAAAAATGAGATATGTCAAAGGCAAACAGGAGCCAATGGAAACAGCTCTCAATAATCACAACAGAAATCAGCTGATCAACCAAACGCTGTAGTCCTAGAGTATAACCAAGGGCCTAAAATAACTACCCACTTGTCCACACTGATAAAAATAAATGATTACATATATTTTTTTAATGATTACACATGTCTGCTGAAGATTTCCAAATAATTCAGGTAGACACTCAGCCATCTACGACAGAGGTAAACTAGCCCCCTCTCCTCAAGTGTGGGCTCCGCAGAGTGACTTCCTCCTACGCTGGACACACAGTAAGGATGTGGGACAAGAGGAACTTCAGTGGGGAAACCTAACAAACCCTACCCCGGCCAGGGACCAGCGTTAACACCAACTGTAATAAGTTGCCTTGAGAGCAGAGGAAATGGGTGACTTCCTAGTAAAAATACACATGAACAAAACAGACGTGAAAATAAAGAAAATGGAAACTGACCAATTAGCATAGAAAAGCTTGCAGTGCTGCTTAAAATCTCCCGTTGGAAAATAACTCAGGGAGACAGTTAACTGAGCTTTAACAAATTCTGATTTTAATATCAAAGCTTGGTATATATTTCCATTTTTCATCTAATGTAGGATATGTCAATGTTTACAAACCAAACGTCATGTTATGTACCACTATAAATATGCTGCCATGTAAACTGAACTTCTCAACACAAGAAAACCATGACCGATGAGCTTACTTCCCTTAAAGCCAGAAAATTTTTAATAAATTTTATTTTGGGTACTCATAAATTTAAACTCACATGTATTTATATATGTTTTCAAGTTGTCAGTATATTTTTTCAACTGTGCTAACACTGAAACAACAAAAGGCCCTTCACAACACTCATGAGGGCAAGACCAGGATGGCTGGCCTTGCAGCCGCGACGGTCGCAGTTTCTCCTTTCTCTGCGGGAGGCTCTGCCCGGAAACAACGCTCTTCTGGGACAAGTACTACAGTGTGCCATGACAGCGAGCTGCCAAAGCTTTGATGCTACATCGTGCTGAACTACTACATGACAAAGTACAGATAAACCACTGAGAGAGTCAGAAGCAGAGTATGCTCACTGCGGAAAACAAAATGTCTCTAGGAAAGCCACAGCAAATCTCCCTCCTGTGCACTTTTGTTGTTGAATTCTAAGAGTTCTTTATATATTCTGCAAACTGAACCCACATCACATGTATCATTTGCAAATATTTTCTCCCATTCTGTAGGTTATCTTTTTAGTTTTTTTTGATGTAGTGTATCTTTTTAGTTTCTTGATAGTGCCCTTTGATACTCATAAGTTTGTAATTTTGATGAAGTCCTATTTATTTTTTTCTGTTGTTACCTGTGCTTTTGATAATCATACCCAAGAAATGATTTCCTCTGGCTCAGCACCCAGACAGGCCTCCATTGCATCCTACCTTCAAAACGTCAGCACCTCCAAGCCCAGAACCATTTCATCCCAGCCCTCACTCTGTAGGTGACCCCAGTACCACCCAAACCCCGGCAGCCAGTGGCCAGACAGGATATGGTCTTCTGCCTGAGGCACCCAAGGGGTACACTGGAGACACCACGGTGCCTTCTTGGGCCAGTTGGGAGGCGATCACTGGCAGAGGCAGGGACACCATTATGGGTTGAACTATGTTCTACAAATTTCCAAGGTTGAAGTCCCAATCCCCCAATACCCTAAATGAGAACTGATATGGAAATACGGTCTTCAGAGATGATCAAGTCAAGATGAAGTCATTCAGATCATGATTATGTTGGTAGATTTTGCTGGTATTAACAAGAACCGGGCAGAGATACACACACAGGAAGAGTGCTGTGTGAAGACTGGAGCTCTGCGGTCCCAAACCAAGGAAGTACTGGAACCTGGAGAAAGCTCCCCTTGAGCCTTCATGACCATGACATCACCCACATCACACTTCCAGCCTCTAGACCTGTGACACAGCAGATCTGTTATTCTAGGCCACGTAGCTTGACCTAAGAGATCAACAGAGGCACCCTCTGCCCTCTCCAGCAGTCTCCACACCATGGAAGGTGGGGGTGAAGGCAGGGCCCTTCACAGACCAAAGCCATTGCTGGGTGATCACTTCTGGCCCTGATTGTCTGGGAGGTCTGGCCACACCTCTCAACCTCCTGGGGCCCACGCAACTATGAAGACAAGGAGAGGCAGAGAAGTTGGCCTCCCTGGAGCTGATCACTGAACATCCCCCCTTTCACTACTGGAGCCCAGAAAGCCTCCGACACCTCCTCTGGGCCCCTGTCAGCCATCAGCCATTTGAAACAGCCACCATATCCCTTTTTTATCTCAAGAAGGAAAGTGCCTCCACAAGGCACAGAAAGAGGACCCTTGGCCTGGTCACAGCACCTATGTCCACTGGACGCAGGCTGGCCCCTTAAGGGGGTAAGGGCAGAACACTCTCTAGGGCCAACACATCTCCTCTCTCAGAGCAGCCTGGGATCAAACAGCAGAGAGGGAAGTGTGGACCTCGGGGTGGGAGCTGGGTGCACAGGCACTGGGCATGCGGGACGGGGAGAGGTCTCCAGCCTCCAGCCACTCAGGACGTCTGACCACTGCACAGGAGCCCCTCCAAAGGAGCTCGAGTCTCAGTCAACAGTCAGCTCCAGAGACTTCAGTCCACGTACCACAAAATGGACACGATCCAGCTGGCTGAGTCCGTGCTCTGGAACTTTCAGGATCGAGCCCAGGGTCTGTAAAGGGTGGGGGAAGGAGGCTCCCCAGGAGGTGCTCCCACAGCCCGTCCAGGAGGTTCTTGCCTCAGACCGTGACACCTCACACATAGGTACTTCCTTTCGGCTCAGCAAAGGCCAAGACTGGGTCCAGAGCTCTGCACATTTCCAGGGAAGGCCAAAGGGCAGCACCGCCCATCACACCCCAGGGTTAATCCCTAACCCTCCCTAAAGTGTTTATCAACGGTGCAGATATTTTATGCAGACTTTGAATGACTGAGGGCAGGATGAATTGGATCAGTGTGCTTCCTACGGCGACAGGGGATGCACGATGAGTTACGTACCTCAATGATTACAACAAATCACCACGTAGCTGAGTGGCACATAAGGTTGAAGAGCGAATCTTCATGGGTGTACACTTAGAGACTACACGAAGGAAGCTCGTGCCGTAGCGATGCCAGAACTGGTTGGTAATGTGTTCATGAATTATGAAAATGTAAGCACTTTAGAGAAATTCATGAGTCAATGGAAAGCTTGATGAGAAACAGCATGTTTACACAGTTTCAAAGCACTACCTCCCAAAATATATAAAAAGAGTAACTGTAGTGGAGAAGGTTGGCAGAAAACACCCTAACGAAGTGATCAAGATGAGCACCAACAGCAACCGGACAATCAAATTCATGTGCTGTCTGTAAGACAGCGTAAGTGCCTCGTGTCACTTCTGGGATATTTCCTGAATTGCAGGGAAATATCCAACATGGCCACTCTGGGGGACGTTCTACAGAGTACCTGGCTTGTACTCTAGTTCTAAAGTGTCAAAGTCATTAAAATCCAGGAGAAGATTGGGCCTGTTGTGGCCTAAATGACAAGACAGTCAATGGCACGCAGCACATGCTGTGTGACGGGATTCATCTGTCATTTAGGGTGTTGCTGGGACAAGTGATTAGACTTTAGTGGGGTCTGGAAGAAGGTGGGGAAATACCAGCACCGACTTCCTGACTGGTGATCGCACGAGGAGAAGGCAGAATTCCTCATCTCAAGGAAACAGGAATCAGCTCAGTAACTTGTTCTCAAAAGGATGAAAGGAAACAATGTTTGTGTTTGCAGCTTTTTATAAGTTGTTGACTGCTTCACAATAAAGAAAGATTTGACAACTAAAAGATTCTTGATTCTAGGGAACAGGATGTGAGTGAGCGTCCCTGAGAGGAAGTACATATTACTGCTGGTGCTTGGGCAGCACCACTGTGGCGATGAGGAAGGGATAGGATGGGTCCAGGGTCTACAGAGTAAAGGTGAGGGGGAGGAGTACGGCTGAGAGCCCTGGGGCTGTGGTGGGGGAGCACAGGTGTCTCACCTCAGCTGCCCCCCCCCCTCATTCAGGAAGCTCTTAGCATCTTGTCATTCAAGCACCACATACCCTGGGTTCTCAGCCATCCCTCACTTCACACCATCCTCTCAGCAACTACCCACGATTGCCTGCTTATTCCTGACGAGACTGTGAGCCGCCTGAGAGCACAAAATTGACTTCGCTCCCTGCTCAGCACACAACTGTCAACTGACACAATGGGTAAGGCAAGGACCAAGGGCCTGTCCCTGGCGGTGACAGTCCTGAGTGTCAAAGTCACCTCTGCATCAGGAATCACATCACACTCGGCCCCCGGGGCCCTGTGCGCTCGGACATGGTGGCATCTAGCACCAGGGCAATTCCTTCTCCCACAAAACAGTCAGGTGAAGGGCAAAGGGCAGAGACGCCCACTGTGACGTTGCTTATAAAACAGACACATTAGAAACAATCAGATCAATAGGGTACTGGTGCATCAGTCAATGCACACTCAAACTGAAATGCCAGCCAGGGACAGAAAGGCAAAGGCCTGACAGGGACAGCTGTCCAAGATGTAGTTAAGTGAGTAAAAGGGGAGAGTTCAGAACATTGAACTGTAATTTAATTGAATAGAACATTTGTTTTACAAACACAATGAATTACAATCTGCGGGGAAAATGCACCCCGCCCCACCCTGCCTGAGCCATCCCAACCACATTAGCTTCTGTAGAAGCCCCCACCCCCAAGACATAGAAATGTCAGAACACTGCCCATGCCCCACTCGCCAACTTAACTGTCACAGGGCAGGGAGGGTAGACAGCAGTGCAACATTCTCCTCTATCTCCAGAAAGGCATTCTCTGCCCAGAACCTGCCCAGGAACTTGACTCCACACTCTCCCGCTGCCTGAGGGAAACAGACCCCTTGGACTTCTGAGCTCAAGAGCGTTTCTCAAATGCTTCCTCTGATACAGTGAGCTGCCAACCAAACTATTCAAACATGGCAGGGGGCTACGCAACCTCAATGCTTCTCACTGGAACGCCCCAAGGAACTCTGGGGTCCTCTCTTCAGTTGGAATAAAGCTCTACGTAACATGTGTTGAAAGGCTAGATGTCCACACCTGCTCCCCTGGGAGCACTGGCTGGATACTCCAAAGGGACATCTCAACCCAGGCTGCCCCCTGAAAGCTCAAGAAGCATCCTGGCTCCCCAGAAGGCATCGCTGGAGGCCTGGCCATCGGGCCACTGCACCTGGAAAGCCAACACAGCATCACACACAGAAGCACCTTCTGCCTGGCTCCACCTTCCCACCTGGCTCCACCTTCCCACCCTGCCACCCCTTACCTCCGAACCCACCCTCTCTGGACTGTCAGAAACACGAGCCCACAGAACCCACCTCCCAGGTCCCATTCAACTGATGTCCAGCCTTGAGGCATCCCTGCCCCTTGTTACATTTGCCTGATTTATTCACTCCAAAGGTATGACCTGAGGATCCAAGAGTAAAGAGGGACACCCGCAGTACCTGGTGGTAGGGTCTCACCTGGCTGGAGGGCAAAGGCTGGCTCAGGTCCACAGCAGAAACAGGGCTGGAGAAGGAGGGGCCCGGTGCCAACTCCAGGGGACTGGAAAAGAGACGTCAGGACAAGCCCCATATCAAAGGGGCACCAGGTCACGGTCCACCCTGTGAGTGACATGACCTGAGAGCTCTCTGTACATAAGCAGCCCTTCCAGGTACACTCTTCAAGAAGAGTGTCCTCCCGAGGGGGTGCACAGGTGCTAGAGGGACCTGTGTGACACCTCAGGCGAGTGGCTTGGGTGAGGCAGAGAGCACTTGAGGAGGCTCACAGAGAAGGACCAACAAACGGAAACCTGAAGGAAGAGGTCAAGAAGGGGCAGGCCTGGGGTGCCATCGGGATCAAATTGGGGGAGCAGCAAGGAGAGCAGGGAAGGTGACAGGTGTAGCCACTCAGGACAACAGTGTGGCAGTTCCCTAAAAAGGCAAACACACACCTACAGCCATTCCACTCCTATGCGTGTCCACACCCCAGAGACACGAAGGCACACAGGCAGACCCACATGCATCCAGGAATGCTCACAGCGACCCCAAACTGGGAATGCCTACCAACAGGCGATGGATCAAAACAGCATGGTCCATCCGCATCAAGGAAACAGAACTCACAAAGAGGAATGGACTGCTGATACCCACAGCAACAGGGAAAATCCCAAAGTACTGAAGCAGAGTAAAAGAAGCTAGACCCACCCTCCCTCCACAAGATTCAAAACTTTTGGATTTCATTCACATGGAATTCTAGAAAATGCAGCTAAAGAAAGGAGATCCATGGTCCTGCAGGTGGCAGGGATGGCGGCAGGGGGACTGATCTACATGGCTCAGCACATGGTGGATACAGAAGTTGCACTCAGAAAACTCTCATTTGTACCATCCAAACATGGTGCATTACTGAATGCCAATGATGCCCAATGAATCTACTGTTCCGGAAGGAACAGGTCGTCACATCGAGCAAGGACGGGCTGGGCCATTGGAGTGCAAGCATGAGGAACCTGGTGGCGGCATTTTCTCCATCCAGGTTCCTGGTCATGAATGGAAAAGTGAGTCCATCTGCAAAGTCTGCATTCTCTCACCCTCTGGCTTTCTCAGCAAGTAGAATTTGTGACTTGAGCAACTGCTCCCCTTCTGTCTCACACGCTGCCCTGTAATTCTGCTCTCACTGGGCACCTGGCGTCCAGCTCCGAGACTGGGGAGACTATGAACACTGGGGACCTAGTCTTGGCGACTCCTATCACAGACTCCCTGTCCGCCAGAGGGCCTCCGACTTCTCACGCTCCCCTAGTCTCTCTTCTCAACCTCCAGCTTCTCCTGGCCCCCACGGCCAGAGGCTGCAGCACCTAGGCTACTCACAGGCCTCTCAAGCACCTTTCAAACTACAGTTTGGAACATAAAATCAGGATCTTGATGCTGCTTAAAAACTCAGACAGCCTCTGTCCGGGGAAAACAAAATGCCAAAAAGCGGCTTCTGGGATCCACGGTGATCCTGGGGAAGAGGCAAAGTGTGAGCACTGTGTCTGCTCTGATATTTCCGGGTGTTCTTCTGTCTCAGGGGAAACCACCCTCTTCTGGTAGATGCAGGGTGGGGATGATGATGTATTTTCCAGAAACCCATAAGGAAAGGACTCGATCTGCACATCTGCAGCGGCAAGTCTATGAACCAGGAATACCCTACCCATGGCTCTGCATGGCTCACCTCTGGGTTAGGAGGAATTCGGGAGGCTGTGTCCCCAGGAAGCCACCCGCCTGTTGTTCTGCCTGGCCACCGCTGGTGCCTGGACCTTCCTCCAGGTACATGCTCGGGGGGTTGCCAACAGGTGGGTCAGCGAATCCTACACAGAAAAAATTCCACAACTCAGTGCTGGGAGGACAGAACACAGCCCAAGCAGCACAATCGAGACCTCCACGGAGAGGAGCAGCATCTGACCCGGCCGGCCCCAAGCCTCAGCCTCCCTTGTTGAGGAAGGAAGAGTCACAACTGTTGATCTCAAATGCCTTTTTAGGCTTCCAGAAACAAGTCCAGTTTTGTGGACTTCAAATTTTGCTTCATCAACCCAGACTTTAGGCCAGCCCCCAGTGCCAAAGACTCAGCATCCAAATCTGCCCCACACGCAGGGCTGCCATGTGAGAACTTCTCAGTCTGTCCTGTGCTGGTTCATCAAAGCCTGGGCCACATCCACTTTCACCTTTCACCTCAGGTTTTGCCACGATTTCACGGAGATGCAAAGTATCACTACCTTACCTTGCCCCTCTCTATAGAGAGTGTTGCAGAGGACATCTCAGTATACCTCTGACTCTTACAGACAAGCCATGGTAGATCTGATCAGTTCTGGGTCGACAAACACTTCGGAGTGAAGGAAGGTTAGAAGTCCACCAGGTGGTAACCCTAGCATCAGAGTCCCTGACCTCAGACAAAACAGCAGGCCAGCTGGGCCGGGCGCACCCTATCCTCCCCGCCGTCTGCCAGAGTGACAACCTAACCTGCCAGCCAGCAGCCCAATCTCAGACCAAAGGAACTTTCCCGACCATTCAAGTATGTGATTCTACCTCCACTTTCCGCTGTTTCCTCTTTTCTGCAGAACCCTAGAAATACTCTGAGGTACGTTAAATACAATTTAAGTGCTAATTTGAGCATTTCTCGTTCAAAGTTAAAAGATCACTAGGTTACGTCTTCTTCCCCCAAGAGGAAGACAAGAAGCCAAAAGCCCAGAACGAAGGGAGAGTCAGGGGAGGGGGAATCAGTGGGAGGAAGATGTCCCCAGTTCTGCAGACCCAGGACACAAGTACCGTCCTATGCTGGTAGGGCATCTGAAAGGACGGCAGGGTACCGGTCAGGTTCCGAGAATCTTAAGGTGGGCGGTTGGGAGGGAGGGAGCGGCAAGGGAGAGCAGGGAAACATGCTGGTGCTCAGGCGGTCAGTCTGCAGGGAGGCTCACCAGTTCCTACAGAACGTCACCCCTCACATGAGCTGGACCTGCTGTGAAGACCAGCTCCCCTTGTCCGCATGTGAAGCTGGCCATGACCGCCCCACTCCGGCCTTGTTGGTAAATAGGGACTGACAAACACAGGTCTCTGAGAGTGGAAAAATGAAGGACCAATATGATCAAACTGAAAAGCTGCCTCCAGAGCAGTGAGTCTCCAGGACGCTTCCTCCTTCCAACCCCTCATCCTCCTCTATTCAGGGAAGGGCCAGAATCCACCGCCCCAATATTCCCGCCTTCAGACAACAAAGCATATTTTTTGAAACTTCTATTGAGAATACTCAGGAAAATAAAAGATACTGCATCTACAAAAAGTAACACAATCCATGATGAAAATTCAAATAAAATAACAGCTTGGAATTCTCTTAAAGCATGACTGTCAAATTGGAATTTTGAAAGACAGACTCTAACACCCCCAAAGCACATACAATAAAAAAGAAGAGAAACGTAAGAAAAAGGTAAGCACTTGGGGAGACTGGCCCAGGATTTCCAAAATCATCGTAAGATTTCTGCTCGAAAGAGAACGAAGAACATGGAGGGGGTAAATTATCAAGGAATATTATCCAAAGAATACCCAGACCTTAGAGGAGACATTGTTATCTTCTTTAAATTGAAAGGCTTAACAGAAAAGTGAATTAAAGAGACTCATACCTAGGACCATCATTGTGAAATTTCAGAACACCCAGACTTAAAGCAAACAAACAAAACAAAAAAAACTCCCAGAAAGGAACAATATGTGATCTGCAAAGAAGCCAAGAGGATGGCATCAACACCAGATGCTACGAACAATGACATGAACGTATCTGCAAATATCTAAGGGAAAATACTTAAACTCACAATTCTGTCCCTGCCAAATTGTTCATCAAATGTGAGGGCAGATTAAGGACAATTTCACAACACGTAAGGACTCAGAAAATTTATCTCGCAAGCCCCCTTTCTTGCAGTTAAATGAAGCTGTTCTCAAACATAACAAAGAAGTCAATGAAGACAGGACAAGACCTGCAATTCAGGAAAGGTGACCCAAACCAGGGAGGCAATGAAAGGAGTGCTCTTAGGGTGCTGACTCCACACCAGGTCTAGGGAAACGTCACTTGGGTGGAAACAGGAAGGAGGGCTCCCAGCCACCAGTCTTCAGAGGAGACACTTGGAAAACTGGAAGAAGTTACAGATGCGATAAAAACAAGTAATATAAGAAAAAAGGAAGGCAATTAGAAACCCCAAGAAAAGTAAAGACATAACCACAGAAGACTAAGAAATTTAGGTGACGGGAAAATTGACGGTGCCAATAACCTCCTCACAAGGTGCGATGTCACAAGAGATGCTTTTGTATTTGGTAGACAAACATATATCTAAATACATATTCTTTGGAGGTACTTTTAGCTACAATAAGAACTAAGATGAAACTAAGGAAATGATATTTCAATCACGAGATGTGGTAAGCTGTCCTCTGTTGCAGCAAGTGGTGACAGTAAGTCAGGTGGCCCGCAATGGGAGTGCAGGGGTGGCAGCTGGATCATTTAACTCTTTCCTCACTGTCTTACTTTTAGTCGTATGCACATTTCACTTTGCAAACTAAAAAAGTAGGAGAGTGCTGATCCTTCCCACACCCCTTCAAATGAAACCCAAGTAGTTGTGGCATCTTGTGCAGAAGAGCATGGTCTGTGTGGAATGGACCCACCTGTGGCACTGGGCTCACCGAGGGCAGTGATGGACACAGCCACAGTGGCATCTGCAGGGCGCATCATGAGGTCCAGCCCAGTCTGGAAGGAAACTTCCTTGGAGGACGCCAGTGCAAGGGACATCAGCCATGACTCAGGGGCAGCCAGAGAAGGGTCCAGCATGTCATTGCCAGCAGTCAGAGGGCAGAGGCCAGGGCCTGGGCAGATGTGAGGGAGAGTGGCAGGACTGTGGACAGGCCCCTCCTGGTACATCTCACCGCCCTGCAGAGACCTGGGAAAGACAGCAAACACCATCCCTTGGAGGGCAGAGACTCCCTCAGGCCAGGGCAGAGAGGCCTGGGAGGAGACTCCAGCCCCATTTGGGAATCCAGGTTCCCGACTCAACTCAGCCACTGAGGGCTGTGGGGCCCACCAGATCCCTAATTGCCTTGCTTTCACAGTTCTACCTGTGGCTGCAAGGGTTCCAGAACATTTAAAAAAAATACTATTACTGGAAACCTAAGACACATTAGCAGTTCATTTAAAAGGACCTTCAATGAAGCATTGTTCCACAAAACTGAAAGCAGGAAATGATTAGGAAGATCCTAATAGTGGAATGAGTGATGATGGCTGATCTTACAGGAAAATTAGGCAGCAGTTGATAATAATTTAAAGACTCGATATTGCACACTCACTGTGTCTCAGATGGGGCTCCTGGGCTTCTGTGACGCCCCTCCCCTCCCCCTGTAATTTCTGCAACAACCTGCATCGTATTCCCTCCCCATCTCACAGATGAGAAACGCACGGCACTGAGAGCTCACAGGAGCCTGCCTAAGTTCATACAACTGGGCAGTGCCGGCCTGCATAGGAAGGGCCAGGTGCAGGGAGTGTCATGAGAGATGCTGATGTCACAATGGTAAATAAAGTGTCCACATCTTGATGGTTACACAAGGTGGAACCTGGACCCTCTCTCAGACCTAGTCCCGCTGATGGCCAGCACTTTCCTTATCCTTACATCAGGTCCATGCCTCATCCCTGGTGAGGGAATGTGCTTGGACAGTGCCTAGTGCATAGTCAGAACTCAAGAAATATTAGCTGTTACTGACTCAATGATATAGAAAAAATACAAAATACCAGAAATAAAAAAGAAACAATAGCTAGGGTTTGGCTTTAGGAAGTAAGCCTGCATATGTTTCTTTCCAACTCTGTTTTCCCCATTCTCCAATATATACATGAAGTCAGGCTGTGAGCCAGGCTCCAAGGAGCAAGTGTGGGGTCCCTGATATGGACTCCTTACCAGCGGCTTCTCCACTCCAGAATCACAGAGGTCTCTCTGCTCTCAGCAGTCACTGACCTGGTCTCACTGTCAGCCCCAACATTCACATGCCTGCTGCAGGCCTGGTCATCCACCCAAGACGGTGAAACTAAATAGGGTGATGGTCCCACGGGCTGTGGGGATGGCAGTACCTGGGAGGCAGTGGCTTCGGCAGAGTCTCATCTCCAGAAAAGTCTGGGGCCAGGGCCGGCGACTCCCATGGCCCTTGAGTGGTCTCCCTGGACTGTGCAGGCCCATTTTCCTCCTGTCCTGCTGAAAGCCAATCAGGGAGGAGGGGAGGCTTGGTGGTGCTCTGAGTCCCAGCCTCCTTCCCAGCAGGTTAAGAGCAGCCCTGCTGGCTGGAAAAGGGTGTTACTACTGAATCATTACAATATCCTTTGTTCCTTAAATATCTTTTGTCTGAAGCCAATCCATAACTACAAACCCAGGAACCCCTAAATCATGGTGGCTGGCTCGCTTCCCAAGTCGGCTAACGGACTCCTGGCCCTGGGCACCTTAGAGGACAACCTCTAAATGCAAACCAGCTACTGCAGCCTCACTGGGGCCCACCTGAGCCCATCCTTACCCTCAGCGTCAGGGATCTCGCTCACCACAAGAGGACGTCCTAAAAGTGCACACTGGGAGTGGAGGAGCTGTCCCTATAACAGAGTGACCCTAACTAGGCCTAGCCGCAGATAAAGGGTGCCGGGCGTCAGGAAGAAGCCCGCAACCGCCAAGAGGGTGGGGCCCTGGAGCCACTCACCTGGCCACTGAGGCCTGTCCACACCCCCAGGGACAAGGCGGGGGTGGCCTGAGGGCTGCGGGGGGTCCGGAGCCCTTTCCCTCACACTGGGCTCCTCTACTGTGTCCTCCGGGGCTGACTGCAGGCGCTGAAGAAGGGCCCTTTGGCGCCGCCGGTAATTGGCGAACCAGTTGTACACTTGCTCAACAGTCAGGTTCGTCTCCAGGGCCAGGTTCTCCTGCTCCAAAACAGCACAGCCTCTAGCCCCGCCACCGTCCCCTAAGCAGCAGGGGTGTCCCGGGGCGACCCGAAGGGGCGGGCCCCGCCTCCCGCCCTGAGCGGCCTCCGGTTGGGGGACCCGGGGCGGTCGTCGGCGCCGCCAGGCACGTCCTCCAGCCCCGCCTCGCTCCTCCCGCCGACGCTAACGCAGACACGCGGCGGGCCCGGGCAGCGCCACGGCCCCGCAGGAGTCTGCGACGGCCCGTGACCGACGCACGGGACCCGGCGCGCTCCAGAGTCCGGCGTCCGAGGGCCACTGGTCCGCGAGCGGCGGAACCCAGCCCGCAGAGGGGGCGCGGCGATCACCGGGAGAGCTCTGCCGATTGGACAGGGAGCGTGGCGGGCGGAGCAGACACAGGAGCGCCCTCTTGATTGGGCAAGCCCCCACTTGGGAAAGCCTTGCTGATTGGATGAGGGAGACAAGTAGGTGGACCTAAGACAGGAGAGCCCTGCCGATTGGACAGAGCAGAGAAGTAGGTGGAGAGAACAGGCCCGGACTTCGGGGCTGCAGGGAACCGACTCTTTCGGGTGGCGTCCCACCTGTTCCCGCACAGCCTCCCCCCGGCTCCGTCTCTCCAGCTTCCGGGGGCTGCGGCGCGGAGGGCGCCCACCGGCCTCAGCAGGTACCGAGCTCTGCAAATACCTGCCCCCCCGACGCCGGAAGCTCCACGACGGCAGTCTCCTCACCCGGGTACCCCGTGCCTGGCCGTGTGGGGACAGGGTGACCCCACGTGAGAAAACTAAACCCTCCACGTGTGCAGGCTGGGTGGTCAGCAGCTGCCGGCCAATGAGCTCCTGCCCTCCAGGAAGCTCAGAGAAGCAGAAGCCACTCGCACCCTGGCAGAGGGGCCACTCGGAAGGCCCGGGGAGGGACGGGGCAAGGGTGGGGGTCACCTAAGGTCGGGGGGCGGCTAAGGGGAGGGTGGCCTGGCCTCCAACCCCTCGGCTCTTACCCTCTCGGCCTTGCTGGGGTTGGTGCTCACGCCAGAGGCAAAGTCGTGCAGCTTCTGGCGAACCTCTCTGGGAAAGTTCCGGCTCTTCAGGCCATCCGGGCAGAGGGAGGGGGGCGGTGGGTTCCTGGATAAGGACAGTGAGGAGGTGGTTACAGACGCTCCTCCTGCATGCACCTCATGGGCTCCCAAACACTGTGCACCCCTGGACACCCTCTCATTCACTGGCTGCCCCTCCTCTCCAAGCTGTGTGCTGCTGAGTCCCAGGAGTTCATCTGAAGGACAGAGGGGCCCAGCATCAGACTGTTTTCACCTGCACACCCTCACGGGGGTCACCAAGCTCTCCAGCACCACTCACTGAGATGCCAGAGGCAACCAATGGCCCATAGCTACTGAAAGTGGATGATGAGGGTATACTGTGTATACACATGAATTTTTCCAAAAGGAAAAACTGATATATAAACAAATGGTACCAGCGGGGAACACCCAAGATATTCAAACAGCAACTGAACAAATCACCATGGATGTCAAAAATGCATCCCACACATACCACATCCCAAATGGAGCTTGATCCTTCACTCTCCCAATCTTCCCCCCAGGCCCCAATTCTGTGCACCTCCGTGAGAAACCACCATGTTCCAGCCAATCAGGCCAAGAGCCCTGCAGGCTGGCTTTATTCTCTCTTAACCTCCTCCAACACATCTGGCTCGTCAGCAAATCCTCCAAAGTCTGCCCTGACACACCCAGAGACTCCCAAGAGCCTCCTGCCTCTCTCCTGTACCAACCACCCTTAGGTGACACCCCTCTAGGAGACACCACCACCCTCAGGTGGTAGACCAACCATTGCTCTAACTCCGATATCACCCCCTCCTTACACTTCCAAGCCTGCCATCCCCACACTCAGGCCCCTCTGCCAAGGCTTAGAGGAGCCTGCGCTGCACCCCCCTCCCCAAAACAAAGCACAAAGGTGGCATAGTCCTCTATTAAGCACATTCTCTGTCTAGTACGCCCCACTCTGAACCACGGGATCTACTTTGTGTCCTCTCTCCTGTCCGTTGTCTGCACCCAGCGTCAGCTCCAGGAGAGCAGGGCCCAGGCTATAACCCCAGCAACTCCAACAGCACCCAGCAATCAGGGGCCTCTTCACAAACACTGCATACTGATCCCTAAATCATCTACTGAACTGTACTCTTCCAGGCCATCAGCAACTATATGGAGGGACATGATTCCATTCCTGAAGACCCCCAAGGCCGATGAACTGCTGGGCTTTGAGTTATCTCATTCTTCAGCAGGCACCAGGAAAAAAAAATTCTCTCTGATCCAGAAGGAATCCATCTCTTCTTCCAGTAACCAGGCCCCATAGCGCTGGAATCCCGTTACTTGGGCTCCCAGGAGCTCAGAGCCAGATCTACAGCCCTTCCTGGTCAGTGGGCAATACCCAAGATCGAGAACAAAGGCTCTACAGTCTCAGTGTCCAACCTGGAGTCCTAGCTTTGCGTCTCTCTCCTCTGTAACCTTGGGCAAGTCCTGACCTCTCTGTGCCTCAGTTTACTCATCCATAAGTGGTGATGAAGGAATAACAGTAATTAGCAGTTGTACTGTTTCCTTAGTGCTGATAATGGCTATGGTGGTAATTACTATTAACGAGGACCCACGGTCTCTCATGTGCCAGGCAATCTCCTAAGCACCACATACATCTCGTCTGATGCTTACATCACTCTCATCTTTACCTCTCTTTAAAAGGCCCTGCAGCCCTGAGGGGTGGTGTTGCAGACCCAGGCCCATGTCTGTGGGAATCACATGACCAAAGGTACACATGCTGGGCGTCTCCCACAGGAGAAGACAAGAGGAAGTTGAGTGAGGTCAGGATGTCCACCTGCTGCCTCCTCCCCTGCAGAGCCCTCACTGGAAGGCAGTGGCTCCTTCTCCTTGCCCTGCAGGCATAAGTAGGAATATACCCCCATGTCCAGCTGAGCAGGTGGAGAGTGTGGCTCAGTGCTGGACACACGGGCTGATGCAGAGCCCATTACCTTTTGACTATTACTGCTTTTTCTGACTTTTCCTGCATTTATCTCCCTGTCTCTGCCTTACCTCAGCCCCACTGTGGTTTTAGATGGCACATCCCTCAGGAGTCCTGGGGAACACGCATAAATAAAGGCTAGCGGTGTACCTCTTTCTGCAGCGGAACTTCTGCACTGGGGTTAGCACGGCCACGCCCAGCCGCTTCATGACCAGGCGGTAGTGAATGTCGTTCCAGAGCTGTACCAGCTCCTGGCTGCCTCCAGGCACCTGGCAACCCTGCCGAGAAAAGCCTACTGAGACCTGGCCGCCCTCGCCCATCCTGGAGCACTGCCCTCCAACCCGACCTGACCCTCGGGAAGAGCTGCTGGCTGAGGGGCGGGGCAATGTCCCGTCAGCCCTTCAGCCCTGCCACAAAGCAGCTCTCAGTCACTCCTTACAGGTAAGGAACAGGAGTCAAGGGGAAGGCAAACGACAGGCCTGGGGCCACAGAACATATGAGAGGCAGACTCACAGAGCCACATGGATGGATTTGAGGGCCCAAGGTTTGACCCATATCTTGCGTGAAAGACCTTTCTCTCCCACCCAGCAGAGCTGCTCCCTTGCATGCTCGGTGAGTGCATTTTGAGCCAGGAGGGATGAAGTGGTTCTGGTCTGTGCCTCACCAATCCAGTGCGACCTGTTCACACGACCAGACTCCGGAGATGGCCAAGGATGCCTGGTGCTGGCCTCCCCAACACAGCCCTATGGTCTGTGTGGGGTTCCCGCATTTAACTCCAATGTTCTCAGGATCATCTCAGCAAGGGAGGTACTGACAATCATTCCGCCTTCCCTCCACAGTATCAGAGAAAGCCCATTTTGTGAGGCTTTGACTTCCAGTCTGCTGCCAGGATGCAGCCATCAGCCTTGGGCAGTTGTCAGGGAACCCTGCCACCTGCAGGATGTGGTCCTGGGCAAGAAATGCCCATTCTTGGTGTGCTGTCCCCATCATATTTCTCAGGTCTCCCCTACACGTCAGCTCCTCAGAGACATTTATGGACTGTCCAGACGTAGTTTATAATCCCTCTCCTGGGAGTTTTCCATCACTGATGTCATTCACACATTTCATCACTGAGTGCCTCAACAGAGTTATTACAACTCCGTGTTTTCCCTTGTTTGTTTACTTTGACGGATTTGAAAAACTGAGCCCCTCTGTCTCACAGGTGTTACATTAGGTGTCGTGGATCCTGTCATAAGCACAACTGAGGTGGCCGCTCCCTCACGGGGCCTGCAGTGCAGCAATAGGAGGCAGACAGAACAAAGACCTGAGGAAGGAGCCATAGGGTGAACAAGACTCTACACTGGAGAATAAAGGGGGCACTACCTAGACAGGGTGACATTTACAGCAGAAACCAGAAAGGAAGAAAGGCACCAGCCACACAGAGGGCCCAGCTCCAGCCTCTGGCAGAGGGAGCAACACAGGCTGAGGTCCCGAGACGAGGGAAGATGTCGGGAGTTGTATGAACAGCAAGGAAGCAGCATGGCGACTGTGAAGAAAGCAGGGGGAGAGTCTGACAGACTGGAGAGCAGACAAGCTCATATTGCGGGCTCAGGTGCACACTGTGGCCCATCTGCGGCTTGTGAACTCTGGCTGCTACATGAAGGACAAATCAAGGGGACAGGAGGGGACTACACAGCCTATGGGGAAGGGAGTGGAAATTGAAAGAACTGGAAAGAAAGGAGTATCTTGGGGCGCCTGGGTGGCTCAGTCGGTTAAGTGTCTGCCTTCGGCTCAGGTCACGATCCTGGGGTCCTGGGATTGAGCCCCATGGCAGGCTCCCTGCTCAGCGGGGAATCTGCTCCTCTCTCTCCCTCTGCTGGTGCCCCTGCTCTCTCTCAAATAAATAAATAAAATCTTTAAAAATAAATAAATAAAATCTTTAAAAAAAGAACTGAGTATCTCGAAGGTAAACTCAGCAGCACGAATTATGCATGAACTGTATGATGGGGTGATAGGGGGAAAAATAGGCCCTCAAATCCCTTATTTGAAACCCTTTGAGCCAGATGTATTTTGGAATTAAGAATTTCTCAGATTTTAGGAAGTAACACAGGCAAGTCCTGTGTAATAAGCACCACCCCAGTATAATCTGGAGCGGGCAGCATGCTGTAATCAAACATACCAGTATTTAGGTAGCAGAATGTACCATGGTCACATTAAGTGGCTAAAGACCATAAAGGCTTCACATGAGTGCAGGTCAAGTCATATCAGTGTCAAATGCATCCAAGTAACACCAGATGAGTGACCAAGATACTTTTGGTTTGCATGCTCAGTTACAGACCTGCAGCTAAGGGACTGAGGTTCTGGGTCTGTCTGACTATCTCACCGACTGGGATCCCAACTCTCCAAGTGAGGACCACCGCTCAATATGGATCTCATAAATGGATAGTTCGGCCTCAGATTACTGAGGTAGTTAGAACTCTGTAAAGAGAGTGGACCATTCTAGCTTGGTTTATAAAACGTCTCCCCAGGTTCTTGCCGACTAGGGGGCATTTCTGTGGTGTCTGGGATGGTGCTGTAGCTCTCTGCACGCCCCTCACAGACCAGTCCTACCTCCAGGACCCGGCAGGCAGCCTGAAGCTGCTCCTGCCGGGCCAGCACCCGGGCACACACAAGGGCCACATCCGCGTTGTCCAGGAGGTGTAGGCGGAGAGGGCTGTCCAACACGGCGGTGACCAAGGGCTGCACCTGGGCTGGGTCATCCTGGAGGTCCCGGCACAGCCTGCCTGCAAGAGTCACCAGCTCTGCCAAGGGTGGCCCAGTGCCCCCACTCTCCCTCAGCAGCTTCAGGAAGCTCTCCATCCCGCGTCGGGTTCGGGACCTCTGCAAACAAGACAACAATCATGACAATGGCCGGCACTGCCCACAGGCTGACTGCGTGTCCATCCGCAACTCTGCAAGGCCCCTCTCGCCGCAGGCATTTGTAACATGGTGGTAGGAGCTCACCGAAAAAAGGCAGAGGGGCATCAATGCCTGCTACAATTTCCTGTTTTTAGTCCTCGTTTGTGTACTAGGCGCTCTCACTGCAATGGTTCATCTCATTCCTGTGACCCTTGAGTCTGTGCCCCATCCACAGGCCCCACACTGACCCTCCCATGCCTCCTCCTCTCTGTTTCCCCCACAGTATTACACATACACGGTAACTGTGCTGTGTTTCACTCCTTCTCTGGGCTCAGTCAGGGCAGGCACCCTGTACTGGGGTCATTAGATTTCCCCAGCATCCACCGCATGGATGCCCAGGCCTCTCAGAGCAGTAGGAGGTACCCTGAGGTAGGGGCTTGGCAGACATTGCTTACATTCCTACAAAGAGGAGCCATGGGACCTGCCAGAGCTGGACTAACACCATCTGCTTTTGACTATTATGATTTTGAAAACAAACATATTTGAAAAACACAAAATTTTAAAGATTGCCCTAATCCCACACTTTTAAAAAAATATACAAAAGGATGAACATTTGCTGGGCCTCCCTGTGCCTGGTCCATCTACTCTGCACTGCCCCCCCCCCCATATGAGGTAAGCTATGGCAAGTTGGATTTGAAGCCTTTATGATTTTTTTTTTTTATAAAAAGCTAACTATGTATACATACAGCAGTTTTTACCAAAAGAGACATTGCTCATGCCATTACTCAATCTGGCCACTACCACAGGCATATTCCCTAGACCATATGAATGGTCCTGCAGAGTACCCATGACAGTAGGGGCCAGACTTGTTTCAACACCTGTCCACCCCCGAATATTCGGTAGCATGATAATCCTACTACCTTTGGTTCACAATCACTCTTACTTCTATAGAACAGACTCACGTAAGCGAGGTTCAAGAGTAGTGCTACATGGCATTGTGTTTTTAGTAGATGCTACCAAGCTGCTTTCCACAAAGGTGGTAAGAATCTGCGTGCCCGGAACTGCAGAGGACAGGCCTGTGCGCACTCCCTCACGGAGGGTCTGGCCTCAATTTCTAGGTCTTTCCACCCTGCACTGCCTCTCATGTCCTTCTTAGCGCATGTGGCCGTCCACCAGGGGGAAGCGCTCCCGTCTACGCCGCTGCTTCTGAGCTTTAGGGCCTTTCGCTAGATCCTAACTTAGGGCCCAGCGTTTCTCCACATCGCATTGGGCAGGAGGCCGCTGATCCCGCGTCCCTCGAGGGAGCCGAGGCTCCAAGGCTTCGGTGGGGGCGGGCTCCTCGCAAGACCCGGGGTTCTTCCAGCGCAGACCACCCCCCACCCCGCGCCCCAGCACTGGCTCTAAGGAAGAAAGGCCAGGCAGGAGTCTAAGGGCCAAGCTCCTGAGGACGGAACCTCGGAGTTCAAGAACGAAGTGACCTCTTGGGGGGTACCCAGGACACTGAAGGGCACTGGCCCCGGGCAGGGATGGAGGGGCCCCGACCACCGGGCAGGGATGGAGGGCACCTGGGGGAGCGTGGCTCTGCTGGGCTCCCTGACCCAGGCAACCCCTGCCTGGCTTGACCCGCCCCCCCACTCCTGTACCTTTCGGGGCGCGCTGCTCCCCGGCAAAGCCGAGATTCCTGCCCAGCGGCACCCGCCCCGCCCCGCCAGCTCCCTGCGCCCCACTTCCGCGCTCGCTGCACGTGCTCTGCCCACACCTCCGGGGAGGAGGCGCGGGGCGCGGAAGGCGCGGTCGCTACAAAGTATCGAGGCTGCGGCCAATCGGGCGAGGGCTCCGCCCGATGACCGGAGCCTCTGGGCCTGCGCCCGGGCGTACCCCTGCGAGGAGGAGGTCCGTCTGGGTTCGCGCGGGTTTTGGGGAGGCCGAGGAGTTCTGGGGGTTCCGTGGGGGCTCTGGAGTAACCGGGAGTTTCTGGGGTTTGGAGGCGCAGTCGAGCCTGGCTCTGAGAGTCCTCAGGCCCAGGAAGGAGTGGGGCCAGGGCCTGGGGGGTCGCGGCTGTGGAGAGAGTCTGGTTGGCAGTGGAGGAGAAAGCACCACGATCCTTGAGCCCGCGGAGTCAGGAGAAAGCTGTGACCTTTGACTGACCCCATGCCACCCGCCCGGGTGCACAGCGAGCCAAAGCACAGCTGAGGTTGCAGTTCCTGGGTGGACGTCCCCAGCGCTGAGATCCGCACCCCCACCCTGGCCCCGGTGGGAGGAGGGCGCCTTTCAAATCCAGAACCCCCCCCCCCCAGGAGACGTCGGAACAGAGGCCCCAGCAGAGGGCGCGGGGTCTGCGGTGCAGGTGCACCGCTCCCCCTGCCTCCCCGGCAGCGGCCACCTGGGACAGCTCGGGCCGACCTCCACGCGATCCTGAGCGCGTGTTCAACTCAGAGATCTTCCGAGCTAGGATGGCCCCGGGGCAGGTCCCAGATTCTCACAGACCCGCGTCAAAAGATGGATGGAAATCACTAAACTGCCCACATCCTGGATTGGACAAGGTCTAAGCCTCTGCCCAGGTGGTCTTTAAGCTGTGGGTTCTCTCACACAAGTAAGCTCCAGAAATGAGGGACCAGGACGACTTCGAGTTGGTTTCTACAGGTGGTCAAGGTCTTACTGGAAAGATTCTCTGACGCCAAAGCTTATATATGTAAGCTTATGTAAAAGACATCGGCAGAAAGATCAACATTTCAGCGTTTGTTCAAGTGCAAATCTGGAAACAATCCAAGCGTCTGGTGAAAGATTTGCTAAATAAATCACACTTCACAAAGAGGACGGGCTCCTGGAAGATTATTAGTAATTATGCTTTGGAAGAATGCTGACTTGACTGTGATCGTGATACATTATACAATAAAAATGGCGCGTAACAAGGCAGTTTGAGTGATTTGAGCCTGTTCGAAAAGTACAAACGTAAAGTGATATATGCCACATTGCTAAACCCTGGTTGAACCTAGGTGACAGAATTATTTTACTTCATAACTTTTATTGGGCATTTTAATTTTCTTCTTTTTGCCTACCCATGTTTTCTACTTTTTATAAAAAGAGGATTCTGTCTTTAGGGTTCTTTTCAAGGAGTGGAAAGAAAACAACAGGGTTGTTGGAAACAGTCCTGAATGACCAAGTACAGATGACCCTTGACCAACATGGGTTAGAACTAATGGGGTCCGCGGCTCCTGGGTGGCTCCATCCGTTAAGCGTCTGCCTTTGCTCAGGTCATGAGCAGGGAGCTGAGCAAGCAGCCTGCTTCCCCGTCCCCCTTTGCCTGCCGCTTCCCTGCTTATGCGTTCTCTCATTCTGTCAAATGAATAAATAAAATTCTAAAAAAAAAAAAAAAAAGGAACTAACGGATCCCCTTATACCCGGATTTTTATTTTTTTTAAGATTTTATTTATTTCACAGAGAGAGACACAGCAAGAGACACAGCAAGAGAGGAAACACAAGCAGGAGTGGGAGAGGGAGAAGCAGGCTTCCCGCCAAGCAGGGAGCCCGATGCGGGTCTCGATGCCAAGATCCTGGGATCATGACCTGGGCTGAAGGCAGACGCTTAATGACTGAGCCACCCAGGTGCCCCTATACCTGGATTTTTAAAAAATAAATACAGTACCTTGAATATATTTTCTCTTCCTTATGATTTTAACAACCTTTCCTCTAGCTTAACTTACTGTAAGAGTACAATTTAAAATACATGTAACATATAAATTATGTTAATTAACTATGTTATCACTGAGGCTTCTGGTCAACAGTAGCCTATCAGTAGTTAAGATTTTGGGAAGTCAAAAGTTATACAGGGATTTTGAACTGCACAGGGTTGGCATCCCTAACTCCTGCATGTTCAAGAGTCAACTGTATTAGTGAGGCACAGGGGAAAGGAGAGATTTGCTGCAGCACACCCTCCCATTTACAGTGAAATCTTTCTGTTAATGCAGTCATAGGCTCTTTCTCTAGGACACACTAGATGCTCAATCAAAATATTCCTGATTGCTCTCCAGTGAACTGAAAAACTCAGTGGAACCTAAAATGTAAAAATACCTACGTTATTAAATTCAAATGTAATTCAATAAATTATATGATCCTAATTCACTAATATATCAGTTGATTTTTTTCGGTTGCCATTTACTGAACACTCAGTATGTCCCAAGTAAGATGTTATTGTTTGAGCCTCCTACCCCCACACCTGAGCTAAGACTGTTTCCTTGTTACTGATAAAAGAAATAGGTCCGGTGAATTTTAAAACACTTTCCAGAGGTCCTCTGGCTTTTTACCTGTCAAACCAGGAAGCCTATATTCTTAACTTCAGCACATAACAATTTCTATGTTTTCTAAATCAGGACAAACTCTTCATAAGCTTCACTTTGAATAGAGGCTTGATCTTCCAACAAAATGTAATTGACCCATGCTCACTGTAAATAAGGCCTTCTCTCCTGTTCTTCCATGCTTTCGAATGTGGTTGCAATCATCAGCACATAATACATTCTAAAGCACACTTACCTGCTATTTCCACATTTTGTTGTCTCCAGGACCAAGACTACCTGGGGTGCACAGTTCATGGGATTGAGATAATTAGTTAATACTCAAAAGGGATCCAAAACCTGGTCTCCAACAGCTACAAAACGCCCTAATATGCAAACAGACATGCAACAAATCTGACAAATCTCCCAAGAGGTTCTTACCCTGGGGCCATCAAGAGCGGTTCATGGGGCAGTGAGAATGGACATGAATTCCCACAGAGGAACCCATGGTGATGAAGGTAATTCCTGGAAGGAAGAGAGGTTCAGGGTGAAACAGAGGTTCTTAGGAGTCTGATCTAGATTGCCTCCCAGCCTTCTGTGGATCAGGGATTTAAAAAATGTATTCAACTAATCGGGGAAAACTATAAGAATCATCAGAAATTCCCCCCCCCAAAGTTTATTTCTTTTTAGTAATCTCTATACCCAATGTGGGGATCAAAACCATGACCCCAAGATCAAGAGTCACATGTTCCTCCAACTGAGCTTGTGAGGCACCCCCAAGAGGTTTTTCTAAAAAGTAAATGTAATATGAAGTAATCTATCTTACCAGATTTTAAATGTGTTAAAAATAGTGTACAAATTAGTTTTCGATGTCCTCCCAAAGGACATTAGAAATGGCTCCTGTTTTCACTGTGACAGAAGCTGTTCAGACTAACAGCCCCGCTAGAGGGCCCCCCAACACCACCATGGCATGCCTCCATGCTTGTTTTCTCGAGAGTCCAGCTTCCCCATATTAGGGCAATGACTCAGCAGGTGGGGGGAGCCCACACTCCCTACAGTCTAGATCTATTACGGTTGAGGCTGTGTTACAGAGTACTTTATCTTCCAAATAAGGCCTAGGGTGAGGCAAGTGAAGCATAAACAAACTCCGTAATCAAGATAAACAATATTTTAATGCAATATTTTTAAAAATATAAATTAACACCAGAGAATCCACAATGAACAAATAATAAAATTGTTTGAAAAGACGAGATGATTATTACTCAGTTTCCCTTGTGCCTCAGGCTCTGAGGTGGCTAGACAGTGGTGCTCTGCTCAAACGAGGCCCCTTCACCTGTGCCTCTGGGGGTAGGTCAGGTGGAGCAAGGATCAGGGACTAAGTAGTAGTTACTGAGCAGACAGCACATTCCTAACGAGTCTGTAAGGTGGGTATTTTATTGTGATGTAGAATTCTATGGTTTTGTTATATCACGAGTTGTTTATCCATTCAACTGTTGGAACTTTTAACTGTTGGCAGTTCATATATTATCAGTAAAAATGCCATGAATATTCTTGTGACATTTTAGAGTGGACACAAGCACTCACTTCTTCTGAGTATACAGCTAGGAGAAGGAAAAGCAGTTGTAGTCGTATGTTTAGTTTTCGAAGCTGCCAGCTTCCACAACTGTGTGAACTACCTCCTTGCCTCACTTAGAGCTTAACAGCTTCCTGGGTTGGTGAGGTCTCTTTGCTTTCCAATTCTTATGATTTCCAAGCTCCCAGAGACGTTTCAGTGCTGCTTCTAGTCTCTGGCTTCTCTAAGGACAGCCCTCCGGGAAGGATTATAATGCCTTGGAGTCTCTCAGTTCTCCTGACCCTTCTCCCATCTTTTGTAATAGAAAGATTTGAGTGCCTGGGGATGGTTCTCTTATATGGGGGGGCGGGGGGGGGAGCGGGGCAGGAAGGGATAGTGTGTTTCTCAGTTCTCTACCCCTCCCTCAGCCTAAAAGTCCAGATTGCTTCTAAAGGATTTCCCTCAACTGTTGCCCTGTCCACCTTCCTGCCTTCAGATAGTATCTGCCTTGCACTTAGAGGACCTGGCATCTCGATGGGATTTTTTAAAGCTTTCTCTACCAAGGGTTCCATGAAGACCCATGGCAAAGAGTTGGCTGCACACTCCTTCACGGTGGGGGCTTTGAGATTCTAATGTGTCACCCCAGTCCATAGGCAACCACCTACTTGTCTCACCCCTATATGCCATGCTGGCCCTCTCCTCTTCCTGCATTTCACCAAGGATAAGAGCAGCAACTCTCTTTTCTTATATAAAGTGTTCCCTACTTTACACCGCTATGTTCATTTGGCCTTGGGTTCTCAGTTTTCTAAGATGCTGTATGTAGGTTATCCAGTTTAACCAGAAGCAAAACACAACGAATTGTTGAAAATATATATCCAAAACAAGTCCTACTCTAATTGCAATTCTACATATTTGCCTGAAACTTATTTTAGCTTTCCTAAAGAGACAACCACATCTCCAAACAATGGAACTTTTTTCCTGCCCTCACCCTCAATTCCTTAGTTTTCACACATTGGCTAGAATTGTCATACACTGTTCAATAAAAGTGATGAGCATCTGTATACTTTTCTTAATATAAAGGAATATATATCTACCAATAAGTGTGACATTTGTCAGTTTTTGGAACATACTCCTTGCAAAGGTAAAGGACTTAATTTCCATTCCTAATTTAATAATATTTAAAAATAATCTATGGGTATTAAATTCCATCAAATGTGTTATCTACACACATTGAGATAATCATACGGCCATTCTTATATCTGGTAGTGTGGTTAATTTTATGAAAAGATTTTCTATTATTAAATCTCCCAACATCATAATGTATTTTTATAGGGTCACATTCCACTGCATATAACAGAACCAACTCTCTTCCTACCCAAAAAAGAAAAGGTGGTTTAAACAAGACAGTTCGTTTCCCCTTATGTAGAAGATACTCAGATGGTGGTGGTGTGGGGCTGGTATACCAGATAGCCCTGCAGCAGACGGCTCCTGTCTTCCAGATGCATCCAGGCTCTGTAGTGGTTGCTCAATCTCCAAGCACTGTGTGCTGTGTATTAAAGTGAGGAATGATTACAGGACACTGAGGGGCTTTCTTCAGCTGTTTTCTTGACAACCTTCCCATTTGACAGTGTCAGCAACCTCTATCTCATTACTCAGAATTTAGCAGCAAGATCATACTTTGCTACAAAGACAGTGGAGAAATGTGGCTTTTAAGGCTGGGCCACTGGCATTATGAAAAGTACAGTGATTCTGCTGGTAATGAAGGGATACTGGACTCACGACTAGTGATCTGCTACACTTAATATTGTCATGACTTAAACAAAGAAACCCTCCACATTATTAGCATTTGTTAATGCTACATTAACATTTAGTTTATTTTCAACTATGTTCATAAATATGAGCTGCAAGTCATTTATCCCCCACATATCGATTTTGGGGAAAAATTGTAAAATGCTGGATTACCATTCCTTGAATTTTCCTGAGAATTATCAACTATTACTAAAAGTCTCTGGAACTTCTTTCTGTTCTGGGGCTGGGGCAGGGTTAGAAGGACTAGGTAGATTTTCAAGCCAGATATTCAAATTTTTACTTTTCCTTTTTGTTTACTAGTTGTAGATCTATTCATTCTGTTAAATTTCATTTATCTGGTAAACTTTTTTTCCTTTCTTTTTTTTCAGATTTTATTATTAAGCAATCTCTACACCCAACATGGGGCTCAAACTCACAAACCTGAGATCAAGAGTTGCACACTCCACTGACTGAGCCAGCCAGGAGCCCTAAATTTTCTTTTTCATTTAAGATTAAGACCTTAATGTTAACATTAGCCTTTCCCACAGTATTTGATTTCTATCTTCAACATTATGTCAACATTTCTGGCTTCTACTGGGTAACACTGCATGTGGATTTCCTCACACAATACAGAAACCTTTAAAATCTAATTGACACGGGGTAGTAGTACGCAAATCTAGACTTTCTCTTAGGTGTTCATTCTTCATTACGTGTGAATCTTCCTCAGAACATGTATGACAAAATACATATTCATATTTTCCAGATCTGGGGGACATACTTTACAAATATCTGGCATTCCTTCTTTATGCAAGTTTTCTTTTCCCTTCTGTGAACCATCCTTCTTCACCTCACATTATCTTTAGATTGGATCTTATATAATAAGCTGAACACAATAAGGACCAGGCATTCAAAAATCATTAAATACCTCCTTCAAAGAAGAAACAGCTTCTTTGGGTAAAAGATAGGATTCCCTCCTGAAGTAAAGAGTAGAAAGTGGAGGGTGTTTCAGAAATATCTGCAGTTTGGAATAGTCATATTCCTCCAACACAACCCTAAATGCCATGGTCCCAACTCTTTTCAGGTAAATGCTCTTTCATGTAAGGCAACTGGTGAAGAAAACAGACTTCATAAGAAGGCAAGTAGCAGAATGACTTTTTACCATCCTGACTCTACAGCTATACATACAGGCATTACCTTGGAGATACTGCAGGTCCATTCCAGACCACCACGATGAAGCAAATGTAGCACTAAACTGAGTCAAATGAGTTTCTTTTGGTTTCTCAATGCATACAAAAGCTATGTAACAGTTATGTTTACACTACACTGTAGTCTATTAAGTGTGCAAAAGCATTGTCTAAAAAAAAAAAAGCAATGTACACACCTTAATTAAGAATATTGCTAAAACATGCTAAACTTTCAGCAAATCATAATCAGTGATCACAGATCAACATAAGAAGTAATGAAAAATGAGAAATATTGCCAGAATTACTAAAATGTGACACAGAGACATGAAGTAACAAATGCTGCTGGAAAAATGGAGCCAACACACTGGCTCAATGCAGGGTTGCCACAAGCCTTCACTTTGCGGGGGGAAAAAAACATTACCTGCAAAGCACAATAAAATGACATGTGCCTGTACACATATCGGCAGCATCACTTACATGTATCCCTTAAACACATACCAGGTAACTCAAATAAAAACACAAGAGCTCTAGAATTATAGAGTGACAATAACTAAAGCTATCCTGGTTAGTCTATATAGAAGGAATTAATTAATAATTGCAGGAAAATGTTACCAGAAAACAAAAGCTCAGTTTGCTTTTTGGTACTTCAGGAGTCCATTAGAAAACTGAAATCTGGAATACATAGCTCAGCCTACTTTGATGATCATGCTGACTCCTTGGCAGGGCACCACGAATGATGATCCCATCATGACCTCTTACACTGAGAGATTATCTTAATGAAAATCCATATGTTCCAAATGGTGAGGACAGAACACATTCCAGCTACACAAGCACATCGATTGTGCACTATACCGATGTATATAACTAAAGAGGTAGTTGCCAGGCCCACTTACAAAGGGTAAGAAATAGTAGAAAAGGTTTGTAGTATTGAAATGTATTTTTAATAAATCATATTATTCTAGTAACAAGTTGTATTTGTTAAAAACAATGTTGCTAAGTACAAGTCCCTGGGCAATGGCATGTATCTAACTTACCTTTCATATGTGACATTCACAAGTAAAATGCCAAACTACACAAAACTCATATAGTACAAAGGAAGATAACATCTAAATATCCCTGTAGGTCTTACGATGTATTTCTGGTTATCCCGACTGCATTTATTTACACAGTAAAAAGAAAAATCTTTATATTCTATTTCGGACATGCCTATCATTTATAGTTGAGTGTTTTCTCCAACCCTTTCCTAACAATTTGCAACATCTGGGACACAATTTCCCTCACAATACTTTGTAAAGGAAATTATTTTCCAAAATAATCAAAATAACAGCGAGGGGAACCTTTCTACCGAGTGTTCTATTACCCCATCTGACATATTCACAGCTCTTCATTCATATATTATTATTTTTTAATGGAAGTTTGTCTTTCCTAGATCAAGAATTTCCCTACTTTATACTAGTTTCTCCAAGGTATGAGTTTCTGATACCTAAAGTATGTGTAATTTTGATAATTCTGTCATTCATTGGCTTTCCATTTTCTCATTAAAATCCTGTTAAGAAAATCCTACTGTTTAATATGAATTTCAAAGGAGGGCGTTCTATATTCAATTGCTTTATGAAACTTCCTCTTTGCAAATTTTATCACAGTAAAAAAATAACTTTCCAACATTCACTTCACTGATACTGTTCCTTACTTGTACAAACTTTAAAAAAGGTATGACTTGATGCTGAAAACTTTCACAGAGTTCACTAAATTCGTAACATTCCTGTGTGCATTTACTGGGTGGGGGGGGGATGTGTAAAAAGCAGCTTTCTGTGGGTGACCCTGCACATGCTGTGCATTTATAGGTTTCTATTCAGTATTAGTTGTCTGGTGTACAATGAGATGATCTCATTTATAGAGTTTCTCTTCTATAAGAATTTGCTGGTATTTCCTATGAACTGAGTTTTGGAAGAAATTTTCTTACATTTAATTCATCAAGTTTTTCATCTGCATGAGTTCTCTGATGCATAATGAGCTGTGACTTCCAACAAAAGGCTTTCCCACATTCAGTGCACTTACAGGGTTTCTCTCCTGTGTGAGTCCTCTGATGTGCACTGAGGATTGATTTCTGAGAGAAGGTTTTTCCACATTCATTGCATCCATAGGGTTTCTCCCCTGAATGAGTTCTCTGATGTACAATGAGCTGGGATTTCCTAATGAAAGCTTTCTCACATTCACTGCATTCATAGGGTTTCTCTCTTGTGTGCATTCTCTGATGTACAATGAGCCGTAATTTTCCACTGAAGGATTTCTCACATTGACTACATTTATAAGGGCTTTCCCCTGCATGAGTTCGCTCATGTACAATGAGTAGTGACTTCCAAATGAAGGCCTTCCCACATTTGTTACATTCATATGGTTTCTCTCCTGAATGAGTTCTCATGTGTATAATGAGATAGGACTTGCTACTAAAGGCTTTCCCACAGTCACTGCATCCATAAGGTTTTTCTCCAGCATGAGTTCTCTGATGAGAAATGAGCTGATCTTTCCTATTAAAGGCTTTTCCACACTCGCTGCATTCATAGGGATTTTCTCCTGTGTGAATTCTCTGATGTACAATGAGTTGTGAATTGAAACTGAAGGATTTCCCACATTCATTGCATTCATGTGGTTTCTCTCCTGTGTGAGTTCTCATATGTATAATGAGGTATGACTTGCTCCTGAAGGCTTTTCCACATTCACTGCATCCATAGGGTTTCACTCCGGTGTGACTTCTCTGATGCACAATGAGCTGTGACTTCAAACTAAAGGCTTTTCCACATTGATTACATCCATAAGGTTTTACCCCAGTGTGAGCTCCCTGATGTACAATGAGCTGCGACTTGAAAGTAAAGGCTTTTCCACATTCACTACAACCATAGGGTTTCTCCCCTGTATGAGTTCTCTGATGAACAATAAGGTTTGACTTTGTATTAAAGGCTTTGCTACAGTCACTGCATTCAAAAGGTTTCTCTCCTGTATGAGTTCTTTGATGTATAATGAGCTGTGACTTCAAACCAAAAGTTTTTCCACAGTCGCTGCATTCATAGGGCTTCTCCCCAGCATGGGTTCTCTGGTGTGAAATGAGCTGGTATTTCCGACTGAAGGCTTTCCCACATTCATGGCATTCATATGGACTCTCTCCTGTGTGAATTCTCTGATGTATAATGAGTTGTGAATTAAAACTGAAGGCTTTCCCACAGTCACTGCATTCATGGAGTTTCTCTCCTGTGTGAGTTCTCATATGTATAATGAGGTACGACTTGCTCCTGAAGGCTTTGCCACATTCACTGCATACGTAAGGTTTCATTCCTGTATGACTTCTCTGATGCACAATGAGCTGTGACTTCAAACTGAAGGCTTTCCCACACTGAATGCACCCATAGGGCTTTACTCCTGTGTGAACCCCCTGATGTACAATGAGCTGCGACTTGAAAGTAAAGGCTTTTCCACATTCACTACAACCATAGGGTTTCTCCCCTGTATGGGTTCTCTGATGTACCATAAGGTTTGACTTTGTATTAAAGGCTTTCTGACATTCACTACATTCAAAGGGTTTCTCTCCTGTATGAATTCTTTGATGTATAATGAGCTGTGACTTCAAACCGAAAGCTTTACCACATTCATTACAACCATAGGGTTTCTGTCCTGAATGAGTTCTCTGGTGTGAAATGAGCTGGTCTTTCCTACTGAATACTTTTCCACATTCGCAGCATTCATAGGGATTCTCACCTGTGTGGATTCTCTGATGTATAACAAGTTGTGAGTTGAAACTGAAGGATTTCCCACATTCACTGCATTCATGAAGTTTCTCTCCTGTGTGAGTTCTCTGATGGACAGTGAGGTAGGACTTGCTGCTGAAATCTTTCCCACATCCCTTACATTTGTAGGGTTTCTCTTCTACATGAGTTCGTTGATGCACTGCAAGGTATGACTTACTGCTGAAAGTCTTCCCACAAAAACTGCATTCAAAAGGCTTTCCTCCTACATACATTTGTTGGCATATGAGTTGTGACTTCTTGTTGACAGTTTTTCCACATTCATTACTTTCACCATATTTTATTCCAATAACAGTTTGCTCATGTTTAGAATGGTGGAATGATTCCCTATATGCACGAAACTCATTAGGATTCTTTCCAGCATAATTACTATTGAAATCTATATTATATTTAAAACTCATTCCACGTGTGATATATTTATGAAGCTTTTGTCTTGAAGAAACATAATTTGTAGTAAGAAGACATAGTTTTCCAAATGTAGGACATTCGTAGCCTTTTGCCACACTTTCCAGCTTGCCTTCATTTTCCTGATGCCATTCCATATGATCATCAATTTCCCAGACTTTTTCTAGCAATGAAAATAGTTTTACGTTAAAAATAACATGAACCTGGCATAGCATAAAATTACCTTAAAAATGCCATGTGAAGAGAGTACACTTTAAGTTTCATATATCGGATCTGAATATAAATAAAATCTCAAGTATAGATGTACCAAAACTCTTGGCTGGGGAAAACAAACAAAACTAAAAATAAAGATAGGCATAGAAAACTGACAATGATTAGAAATGGTTTTAAGTTTTAAAATGTTGGTAAAGAAAGCAAAATAGGCACAAGTAAAAATAAGAAAAATATAAAGCAGTTGGAAGGGATCTCAGCATTATATTCTTTCAACAAATAATTACTGAATACCTATTATGTGCCAATCACGGTGCTGAAAACTCAGGAGAAACTCAGAAAACATTGCAAATCAGTTTACAGTCCTCCTGGGAATGAAGTTCTACTGCATACCAAAATACATGAAAATAGACACACGAGGAAAATCAGTGTGATGTTTCACAACACTGAGGACAAGCAGCAGGTAGTAAAGTTTCCAGAGAAACCAAAACTGTTTCGTATAAAGGATCAAAGTGAGAATGGCATCTAACTTTAATCTAATGACATTAGCATCATCAGAGGACAAAATGCAGAGCATTCAGGAGTAAAGTATAAACATCTTCTGAGGCACAGGTCTCAAATTTTATGTTACATGCACTCTTTCACAGGAGGCTACTCGAACAGGTGCTCCAACAAAACAAACTAAGAAAAAAGATGACACAGAATAAATATGGAAAATAAAATTTGAAAGGAGACTCCAGGATAAAACACTAGTACAGCCAGGGTACGAGGTAAACTAGGGTCATGCTGGAGCAGTTGAAGGACAAGGGAGTGACATCATCAGGAAGAGACAGACAGAATCACTAATGTGGCTGAATGTAGCACAGGAATATTTAGACACGTGAAGAGAAGTCTGAGGTTAACAAAAAATACACTAACGATAAGAACTTGAGAAACCTCAGCAGGCAAATAAAACAACTCAAAAGAAAAAAATGATGTATGAACAAAAATTAGCCATTGCATATTTGCATGATTCTCCTGTGAATAGAAATTACACAGTCATAACGATGTAAGAACTGAAGACTGATCTAACCCAAATGAAGTAACTTTTAGTAGGATGACTGGGGTATAAGGAGACAGTGTGCCTATCATGGGGAGTGTGGAAGAAGGGGAGGTGAAAGAGAATTAAATCGTTACACTGTTATACTGAATAATCATCACTTGGGGAAAAAATCAAGGTGCAGTAGAATAAGCTGATTATTTAGAAATATGGAAGCGAATACCATAAAAAAAAGCTAGAAGGGATGAAAGTGGTTTTACCTGGGGGGAATAGAACACTGAGAGGGGGCAGGCTGAACAGAACGCTGCTGACGACAAAATCCAAAAGCCAAAATTAGAAAGTAGAGAGGGTGGGTGCCTGGGTGGCTCAGTCGTTAACCATCTGCCTTTGGCTCAGGTCATGATCCCAGGGTCTTGGGATCAAGCCCTGCATCGGGCTCCCTGCTCAGCAGGAAGCCGGCTTCTCCCTCTCCCACTCCCTCTGCTTGTGTTCCCTCTCTCGCTGTCTCTGTCAAAAAATAAATAAAATCTTAAAAAAAAAAAAAAAAAGAAAGTAGAAAGAGAACAAGACACAGGACTCAGTCCTCAGGCACAATGGCAAGTATTTGGAGGCTGACCAGGAGAATGGTTGATCTAGATGTCCTAAAGTAATATGCTGACCAAGGCAACAAAGAGGAAACAGCATTAAGAGAATATGGCAGCAAGTTAGGCTTGGAGATGGCAGATCAGAGGACCTTAATACCTCATTCCAGGTTTCCCTATCTCTCAAATCTGATCACTCTTCATTTTGCACAGTCTCCAAATTGTATTTTCCCAAGTTGGGGAGTTATCTCCTCCTGGATGCACTGAGAAATGAACGCTGGGAACTTCTGACTATCATGATGACTTGGGAGGGAGTGTTACTGGCTATTCCATCGTTGTAAACTCAGAAATGTTTCCATCAAGAAAATAGGCCAGAGAGTAATTAATCTTTGCCTGGGAATCAGATTTGCTCATGTGTTTGGCTAATCGTCTTATCCCTATAGACTTTCAGAGTTCATGGACACTAAGTCTGTCCTAATCTCTACCATGTAACCCTTCTGTGGCTGGAACCGTAACCGTCCTACTTCCCCTGGTTAGCCACAGCTCTGACTTCTTGATTTCCTAGGAAACCTTAACACATTTTCTGTTGAGCATTCTCTTATGCAACAATAATGGCAGATAATGATATTATGGTTGGTATCTCAAGGGAAATTTCAAAGAATTCCAAAAATCAGGAAACAATACCAAAGCCAATGTATAGAAGACAGAATTTCTAAGCTTAAATATTATTTAAACATGACTGAAGATGATTACTGTTTGTGGTTCTCAGGTAATCCCTGGAAACTCCACTTGCACCAACAGAATTGATTCTAAAGCTACAGAATAGCATTCTCCCAAACCACCATCTTGAGTGTAGCCACAGAAGACAATGGAAAACGGAATTATGCTCAGAGAGCAGAACCAAGGGCTCACTAGGCCCCTGCCACAGCAGGAAGTCCTGGTGCAAACTGCCCAACCAGGGTGTCAACACACTGCAAACCAGACTTCTATGTGGCATTCACTGTGGCTGCTCTCCCAGAATGGGAGCTCCTATTGTACCTACGCTGCATGTGTCTCTACCACTCTGTACTTGTCTGCTTGGTTGTACATGAATAACTTAGCTTTAACTGTATGTTACCAGACATTATCTGGGAACAAAGATTCAAGACTTCCATTAATACAGTACAAGAAGGAAAATGGGTGGTGAAATATTTCTGAAGATGGATGGATTGGAAGAAGAGTATGACTAGAAGCTGCCTAGCCAAAGAGGTGGATGAAGGCAGATAGTGCTGCCTACCCCACAATCCCTCCTCCCTTTCCCTGACTGGCAAAGCCTGACTTTTCCCCCAAACCCATCCTTAAGGCCATGTGTTTCACTCAGGGAAATGGGGACCCATCACCACTGCTACCTCTACCCCACCCCCAGAAGGTGAAGCATCATTTATTGGAGCCAACAAGTGGTGGGCCCACTTCCCTTGCCAGAGTCTTATTCAGACAGGGGTATGTGATAAAAACCTAGTCCACTAAGCATGACAAGTTTGCTGAGACTTCCTGGAATAGGCTTTACCACCTGATAAAAAGAGCCATGGGGGAAAAGCAGTTTACTTATTCTATTGGCCAGTGGTATATCTGCAGGTGTCGGCTAGAACTGTAATAGCCACCTGATGACCACGAGGGGAGTGGACCTGAGGAAAATGGCAGGGTAGAGATGGACCTTTGGTGATTTACTGAATCAATCACTTAGTCAACCCTACAGCTGCCCCAATGCAGGACGTTTTGTGATGTGTGGTAATAAATAACTTCTGTTTCATAGGTTGATTTGGGATTAATCAGAAATTACAGCTAAAATAATCCTAATGATACAAAGACTAACTGGATTCATTCTGCCATGCCTGTGACAGATTAACCATGTCAGGGAAACCTATCTGACAGCAATATCAAGATGAACAAAAGGAGTAAGATGCATACCTTTGGTTAATAAATAGAATGATCAAGAAATGAGATACTGGCCTCGTTTTGGGTGGGAACTGGGAATATGGGGGCCTTAAAAGACTTCTTTTTAGGGAACCAAAACATTAACAGATTTCAGCAACACTAGTGAACAAAATTGCATATAAAGGAGATTTACGCTGACTCTCCAGTGCCAAGAGAAAGAGCTAGAAGGAGAGCAGAATTAATAAACAATCAGAAAGGTGAGAAGAAAGTACGATGTAGCTATGGAGCAATGCGACAAACAATTCCAGTTTCTGAAAATGAGACAAAGGAGTGGCACATGCAAGAAAGATGCCCAATGGACCAACCAAACTCGGTACCAAAGGCCAGATGAAAGAGGGACGGGCTGTCAATTACCAAAAGAGAAAAACAGCTTAAATCTTCAGAATGGATGTCTTTCAAAGGTTACAATATATAAGAAAAGTAGTGAATATGGAAAGTCCCTTTGGACTCAGAGGGAAGAACAAGAGAAGCCAGTAAAGCATGAAAAGAATAAGCACTTCATCATGTAGTGTGTGAGTGGGTTCCATGGGGTGGCCCATGAAGAAGGGGGAGGGGAGGGCTCAAAAGAGGATGACTAATATCCAGGGATGTAGGAATGCACTTAGAAGGGACAGTGATGACTTCTCCTAATAGATTTCAAGGAGAAGGAAGGATGTTGGGACTATGCCTGTTGACTATAAGTGTAAGAGATTTTAAAAATATAATTTAAAAAAAAGAAAGTAGAAGGAAGAGTGAAAGTCACATCAAGAGAGATATAGAGAAAAAAGCCTGTTTAACTGCGTAACACAATGAGTCTACTGTCCTGGGAAAGTACACAGGAAACAGAGAATTCCAGAGAGGAAGAGATGGACTAAGACAGAATGGTTACGAATGAGACAAAAAGTACAAACGTGAGGTGTATGGCACATCAGAATTCACATCAATTCTGAATAAGGAAGAAAAGATCTAAATATCCTCATCACTCACCTGGATGGCCTTGACTTGGGATTTGGGCCTGCATCATCCACAGTTCTTCTTGTTCCAACTTGAAGATGATATCGGGTTTGCTGTCTTGATACCCTGTGAATGGAAAATCACAACCAACCTGGACCAAAACTACCTCGAACCCTGAAGAAGGGGGAAGAGTCAGTTTAGAGGCAGCATGATAAAGCTGCCCTTCTGCCCCATGGGAAAGTGAAGACCATTTTCAACTAGCATATTCTGATGCCAAAGGAAGACTAAGAAAATCTGGCCTTTAAATATAAATCCAAAATCACTAAGAATGTTGCAAAAGCCACCCAGCTTTCCACCACCAAGAAGGGGAAGCCTGGAGATTACATACAGTCCTTTCAGGGAGGGAGCTCCTACCCAGGGACACCAGGTTGCTGTAGTTCTCCAACATCACACTCCTGTACAGGTGCTTCTGAGTGGGATCCAGCAGCCGCCACTCTTCCCAGGTAAAGTCCACAAACACATCCACGAATGACAATGGTCCCTGAAAGAGCACATTCCTATTCAATCTCAAATTCCTTACTGAGTTTCTGGGAAACAACAAACTGCCTAGGATGTCCATTGTTTATATTCTACTTTGTGAGAAAAGCAAAAATTTATTGAAAACATTCCATCAATGTATACTAAATCAGTCAGCCTTTCACTCAACATATGAGAATACCAGGTGCCAGATACTCAGCAAGGTGCAGGTGATATAAACTTGAGTGAAGGGACATCTGGGTGGCTTACTCAGTTAAGTGTCCATCTCTTGATTTCAGCTCAGGTCATGATCTCAGGGTTCAGGGATCAAGCCCCGTGTCGGGCTTCACACTCAGCAGGGAGTCTGCTTGAGGATTCTCTCTCTCCCTCTCCTTCTGCCCCTGCCCCTGCTCATGCGCTCTCTCTGTCTCTCTCTCAAATAAATAAAATAAATCCTTAAAAGAAAACTTGAACAAAACACAATCCTGTCCACAAGAAGTGTTCACCACTGCATAGAAAAGCAAAGTCAAACATCTGTGAATGCAACTGGGAGTCAAAGAAGCTAAGACAAAAGAACATACAGAGTACAACAAGGGCACAAAGATGGAAGCAGCAATGCTATTCATTACAGATACATCTCTGACTGTTTAAACTATCCTAGGAATCACCTGCACAGGGTAACCAAGTGTCCCAGTGTACCCAGGACTAAGGGATTTCCCTAGACATGGGACCTTTGGTGCTAAAGGCAGGACAGCTATAGTCAAAAAGGAATGGTTGGTCATCCTACTTCTGTAACACTTCCTTACCTCCAGGTGCCTCAAAAAGCGCAGGTGATATAAACAAGGATAAAAGACACTCCTGCCTGAGAGAAGCGTTTAGCATTGCAGAAGAAAGCAAAGTTTAAAACATGCAATTGCAACAGGAGGTTAAAGAAGCTAAGATGAACAAACATACAGAGTACAACAGGGGCACAAAGGAAGCTAGTAATGCCACTTGGAAGTGTCAGGCTGAATCTGTAAAAGGGTACTGCAGGGGCAGCCACTGTGAGAGAAGACATGTTAAAACTTATGTGGAATGAAAGCACAAAATCTCTAAGTAGTAGCCAATTTGTGGGGCAAATGATCTGAATAAGAAGATACACAGATGGCAAATAATGATGCTCAACATCATATATTATTAAAGAATTGCAAATTAATAATAACACACCATCACACACTTATTAGAATGGCTAAGATTATAAAACAGTAATAACAACACCAAATTTCATGGAAGATGTGAATATACACACCCAAGAAGCTCAATAGAATCCAACAAATCCAACAACAAAATCCACCTGGGTGGCTCAGTCAGTTAAATGTCTGCCTTCAGCTCAGGTCATGACCCCAGGGTCCTGGGATCGAGCCCCATGTCGAGCTCCCAGCTCAGTGGGGAGTCTGCTTCTCCCCCTACCTACTGCTCTCTCTCTCAAATAAGTAAATAAAACCTTTAAAAAAAAAAAAAAAGAATCCAACAAAGATGAACTCAAAGAAATCTACACCAAGACCTATCATAATCGAATTTTCTACAGACAAAAACAGAGAGAGGATCTCGAAAGCATCAAAGAAACAATTTGTCACACACAATGAATCCTCAGTAAGGTTATAAGCAGATTTCTCATCAGAATCTTTGGTGGTCTGAAGGCAATGGACCCATATATCCAAAGAGCTAAAGGAAACAAAATTGACCAAAAATCCTGTATGTGTCAAAACTGTCCTTCAAAAGTAGGAGGGGAAATTAAGACATTCCCAGAAAAACAAATGGGAGTTTATTACCACTAGAGTTGCCTGAAAGAAATGCTCAAGGGAGTCTTGCAGGTGAAATAAAAGGACACTATAAAATAATTCAAAGCTGTATGAAGAAATAAAGATCTTAATAAAGGTAGATACATGGACAATCATAAAAGGTAATACTACTTTAATTCTGGTTTCTAACTCCACATTTTGTCTTCTACATAATTATAAGAAACTAATGCATTTAAAATAATTATTAGTTTTTGTTTAGGGGCACACACTGTACAAAGATGTAATTTTGTGACATCAATAACCAAAAGGGGTGGGGACAGAGCTATAGAGGAGCAGAATCTTTGTATAGTAACAAAGTTAAGCTGGTATAATTTCAAATAAGAATGCTACAATTTTAGGAAGTTAAACATAATCCCTATGATAACCACAAAGAAAATAGCTATATAATTTACACAAAAGGAAATGAGAAACGAATTTAGGTATTTAACTAAAGAAAAAGAAATTAAACACAAAAGAAGACAGTAATGTAGGGATTGAGGGACAAAAAAAGCTGTAAGGTATATAGAATTCAAACAGAATGAAAGAAATAAGTCCCTCCTTATCAGTATTTACTTTAAGTGTAAATTGATTAAACTCTCTAATCAAATAGAGAGATTGGCAGAATGTCTTAAATACCATGGCCCAACTATAAAATGTCTAAAAGAGACTCACTTTAGATCCAAAGATAAAAACAGATGGAAAGTGAAAGAATGGATAAAGATATTCCATGCAAATAGTAACCAAAAGAGAGCAGGGGAGGGTAATACCAATATCAGACACAACAGACTTCAAATCAAAAAAGGTTATAAGAGGGGTGCCTGGGTGGCTCAGTTGTTAAGCGTCTGCCTTCAGCTCACGTCATGATCCCAGGGTCTTGGGATCAAGCCCTTCATCGGACTCCCTGCTCAGCAGGAAGCCTGCTTCTCCCTCTCCCACTCCTCCTGCTTGTGTTCCCTCTTACTGGGGCTCTGTCAAATAAATAAAGAAACTCTTAAAAAAAAAAAAGAAAAAAGGTTATGGGGGGGCATCTGGGTGGCTCAGTCGTTAAGCATCTACCTTTGGCTTGGGTCATGGTCTCAGGGTCCTGGGATTGAGTCCCACATCGGGCTCCCTGCTCAGCAGAGAGCCTGCTTCTCCCTCTCCCTCTGCTGCTCCCCCTGCTTGTGCTCTCTCTGTGTCTGTCTCTCTCTTTCTGTGTCAAATAAATAAATAAAATCTTTTTTAAAAAAAAGTTTATAAGAGGGCGTGCCTGGGTGGCTCAGTTGGTTAAGCGTCCGCCTTCAGCTCAGGTCATGATCCCAGAGTCCCAGAATTAAGCCCTACATCAGGCTCCCTGCTAAGCAGGGAGTCTGCTTCTCCCTCTTCCCCTCACCCCATTCATGTTCTCTCTCTCACACTCTCTCAAATAAATAAAATCTTAAAAAAAAAAAAGGTTATACGAGACCAAAAGGGAAATTATATATTATTAAAGGTTCGATACCATAAGAAGATATAACAATATAAAGTTATACATGTAATAACAGGTCAGTGAATTAAATGAAGGAAAAACTGACATAATTGAAGGAACAGAGTTTTATAATGATAATTGGAAATGTCAATATCCCACTCTCAATGGATAGAACAACTAGACAGAAGATAAGAAAACAAAACACTTAAACAAAGCAACTATATCTAACAGACATATGCTAAATATTCTACCCAACAAGAACATACATATACTTTTCAAGTACACATGGAACATTGTACAGGATAGACTATGTGTTAGCCCACAAATTAAGTCCCAATAGATCTTAAAAGATGAAGATCAGGGCACCTATGTGGCTCAGTCGATTAAGCATCCGACTCTTGATTTTGGCTTAGGTCATGATCTCAAGGTTGTGTGATTGAGCCCTGTGTTGCGTCCGTGCTGGGCATGGAGCCTGCTTAACGTTCTCTCTCCCACTTCCTCTGCCCCTCCCCTACCACTCATTGTGTGCTCAGTCTCTCTCTTAAAAAAACAGATAAAGATCATAAAAAGTATTTTCTCTGACCACACAGGATAAAGTTAGAAATCAATAACAGAAGGAAAAAAACTGAAAATTCACAAATTCGGTGAAATTAAACAACACATCTTAACAAATGGATCAAAGAAAAAATCAAAAGGTAAATTAGTAAATACTTATACATGAATGAAAACAAAACACAACATACCAAAATTCACAGGATGCAACAAAAGCAGTGTTGAGGGGAAAATTTACTAGATGGATAAACAGTACACTAGAGGAAGCAAAAGAACAGATCAATGATCCAGAAGACAGAGTAATGGAAATCAATCAAAGTGAAGAAGAGAGAGAAAAAAAGAATAATGAAAAATGAAAAAAGACTTCGGGAACTCAGCAACACCATCAAGACTAGTAACATTTGCATTATATGGACCCCAGAAGGAGAACAGAGAGAAAAGGGGGCAGAAAATTTATTTGAAGAAATAACAGCTGAAAATTTCCTGAATCTGGAGAAAGGAACAAAAATCCAGATCCAGGAGGCACAGAGAGCCCCCAACAAAATCAACCCAAGGAGGTCCACACCAAGACACATAGTAATTAAAATGGCAAAGAAGTAGCAGTACAGAATTTTAAAGCAGCAAGAGAAAAGAAAGCAGTTACATACAAGGGAAACCCATTAGGCTATCAGCTGATTTTTCAACAGAAACTTTGCAGACCAGAAGAGAGTGCCATGATATATTCAAAGAGCTGAAAGAAAAAAACCTGCAGCCAAGGATACTCTATCCAGCAAGGCTATCATTCAGAAAAGGAAAGATAAAGAGTTTTCCAAACAAAGCAATTCATGACCACTAAACCAGCCCTACAAGAAATATTAAAGGGGACACTCTTGAGTGGAAAGGAAAGACCTAAGTAGGAGTAAGGAAAGTAGGAAGCACAAAAGCAGTAAAAATAAGTATCTCTACAAAAATCAGTCAAGAGACTCACAAAATAAAAGGATGTAAAATATGACACCATATACCTAAAATGTGTGGACAGTGGGGAGGGAAGAATGGGTTCAAACTTAAGCAACCATCAACTTAATACAGACTGCCATATGCATAAGATGTTATACTCAAACCTAATGGTAACCACAAATCAAAAACCACTAATACGAAAAAAATAAAGAGAAAGGAACCCAAGTATACCACTAAAGAAAGCCAATAAACCATGAGAGAAGAGAGCAAGAGAAGAAAGGAACAGAAAAGAACTACACAACAACCATAAAATAAGTAACAAATGATGATAAGTACAAACCTATCAATAATTACTTTCAGTGTAAACAGACTAAACATTTGAATCAAAAGACATAGGGTGACGGAATGGATAAAAAAGCAAGACCCATCTATATGCTCATTTTTGACCTAAAGGCACAGATAGAAAGTGAAGGCATGGAAAAGCATTTCTCATGCAAATGGATGTGAAAAGGCCAGGGCAGCAATACTTATATCAGACAAAATAGACTTTAAAACAAAGACTGTAATAAGAGAAAAAGAAGGACCGTATATAACCATAAAGGGAACAACCCAACAAGAAGATATAACAACTAAATATTTATGCATACAGCTGAGCAGCACCCAAATACATAAGGCAGCTAATAACAAACACAAAGGAAGTCATCAATAGTAATACAGTAATAGCTGGGGACTTTAACATCCTACTTATATCAATAGACAGATTATCCAACAGAAAAATCAACAAAGAAATAATGGCTTTGAATGACACATTGGACCACACGGATCTAACAGATACATTCAGAACATTCCATCATAAAATAGCACAATATACATTCTTTTCAAATATACATGGAACATTCTCCATGATAGATCACATATTAGGCCACGAAACAAATCTCAACAAATCCAAAAAGATCAAAGTCATACCATGCATGTTTTCTTTCTTTTTTCTTTTCTTTTTTTTTTTTTTGAGAGAAAGAGCACAAGACAGTGCATGAGCAGGGAGGGGCAGAGGAAGACAGAGAATCTTAAACAGGCTCCACACCCAGTACGCGGAGGCCGATGCAGAGCTCAATCTCATGACCCTGAGATCACGACCTGAGCCAAAATCAAGAGTTGGACGCTCAAATGACTGAGCCACCCAGATGCCCCTAACAAGCATCTTTTCTGACCATAATGCTATGAAACTAAAAATCAACCACAAGAAAAAATCTGGAAAAAACACAAATACATGGAGAAATATGAAAATAAAAACACAATGGTCCAAGCTCTTTGGGATGTACCAACGCTGTTCTAAGAAGGAAGTTTATAGCAATACAGGCCCTCAAGAAGCAAGAAAAATCTCAAATAAACAACCAAACGTTACACAGAACAGAACTAGAAAAAGAAGAACAAACAAAATCCAAAACTAGTAGAAGGAAAAAAATAATATAGATTAGAACAGAAATAAATGAAACAGAAACTAAAAGAGAGAGAGGACTTGGGGCGCCTGGGTAGCTCAGTTGGTTAAGCGACTGCCTTCGGCTCAGGTCATGATCCTGGAGTCCTGGAATCGAGTCCCACATCGGGCTCCCTGTTCAGCGGGGAGTCTGCTTCTCCCTCTGACCCTCTTCCCTCTCGTGCTCTCTATCTCTCATTCTCTCTCTCTCAAATAAATAAATAAAATCTTAAAAAATAAATAAAAAATAAAAGAGAGAGAGGACTCAAATAAAACCAGAAAAGAAAGAGGAAAAATAATAACCAACTCCACAGAAATACAAAGGATTGTAAGAGAATATTATGAAAGATTATATGCCAACAAATTGGATAACCTAGAAGAAATGGATAAATTCCTAGAGACATATAATCTCCCAAAATTGAATCAGGAAGAAATAGAAAATTTGAACAGACTGATTACCAGTGATGACATTGAATTCATAATCAAAAAACTCCCAACAAACAAAAGTCAAACATCATTCTCAATGGTCAAAGACTGAAAGCTTTTCCTCTAAGATAAGGAACATGGCAAGAATGCCTGCTTTCACCACTTCTATTCAACACAGTACTGAAAGTTCTAGCCAGAGCCATTTGGCAAGGAAAAGAAATAAGTCTTTCAAATTGGAAAGGAAGAAGTAAAATTATCTCTGTTCACAGATGATACGATCCTATATGTAGAAAACTTTAAAGATACATACACACACACACACACACACACACACACACACACACACACACACACATGAATTCAGCAAAGTAGCAGCATACAATGTCAAAGATCAGTTGCATTTCTATACATGAACAATGATTAATCTAAAAAGCAAATTATGAAAACAATTCCATTTATAATAGCATCAAACAGAATAAATGCTTATCCAAGGAGGTAAATGAGTTATAGAACGAAAACTAAAAAACTTCGCTGAAAGAAATTTAAAAAGACGTAAATAAATGGAAACATATTACATGTTCATGGATTGGAAGGCTTATCATTAAGATGCCAATGCTACTCACAGTGATTTACATATTCAATATAATCCCTGTCAAAATCCCGCGGATACTTTTTTTGCAGAAACAGAAAAGCCCATCCTAAAATTCATATGGAATCCCAAGGGACCCTGAATAACCAAAACAATATAGAAAAAGAACAAAGCTGAAGGACTAACATTTCCTTATTTCAACACTTAGTACAAAGCTACAGTAATTACAGCAAAGTAGTATTGGCATAAAGATTAACATACAGATCAATGGAATAGAATAGAGAGTCCAGAAATAAACCCTTGCATATATGGTCAAATGATTTTTGACAATGGTGTCAATACCACATGACGGGGAAAGGAAGATTGTCTCAAATGCTGCTAGGAAAACTCGATATCCACAAAAAGAATGAAGTTGGATCCTTACCTAACATCATATATAAAAACTTACTCTAAAATCTTAGCAAAGTTTTTTTGTAGCTATCCACAAGCTCTTCTATAATTAATATGGAAAGGCAGAGAAAAAAAATAACCAAAACAATTCTGAAGAACAAAGGCAAAGTATTCCCAGTAGCCCATTTTAAGACTTCCTATAAAATCAAGACAGTGTGATGCTGGTGAAAGATCAGACACAAGATGAATGAAACAGAAAACAGAGCCTAGAAATAGACCCATATAAACACTGTCTCCTGATTTTTTTTTTTTTAAAACAAAGACATGAAGGCAATTCAATGTAGAAAGGAAAATTTTTTCAACAAATGGCACAGGGAACACCTGCACATCCATAGACATAAAAAATAAACCTCAAGGGTGCCTGGGTGGCTCAGCTGGTTAAGTGTCTGCCTTTGGCTCAGGTCATGATCTCAGGGTCCTTGCTCAGCGGAGAGTCTGCTTCTCCTCCCTCTGCGTGCCACTCCCCCTACTTGTGCTCGCTCTCTCTCTGTCAAATAAATAAATAAAATCTTTAAAAAAATTTAAAAAAAAACCTCAACACATAACCCAACCCTCTACAAAATTTAAAAATGGATCATAGACTTAAATGTAAAAGCTAAAACTATAAAAGTCTAAGAAATACAAGAGAAAATTTGTATACTTTGGTTTGGGCAATGAGATTTTATTTTTATTTGTTCATTTTATTCAGTAGGCTTCACACCCAGTGTGGGGTTTGAATTCATGACCCAGAGCCAGCCAGGTACCCAAGCAATGAGATTTTAGATATGACATCTAAAACTCAATCCATTCTAAAAAATAAAATTGAGAAAATGGAATTTATGAAAATTAAAATACTTGCTCTGTGAAAGTCAGTGTTACAAAAATGAAAAGACAAGCCACAGACTGGGAGAAAACATTTACACATCACTTTTCTGATGAAGGACTTGAATCTCGAATATGTAAAGAACTCTTAAAAATCAATGGCAAGGGGCGCCTGGGTGGTTCAGTCGGTTAAGCGGCTGCCTTCGGCTCAGGTCATGATCCCAGGGTCCTGGGATTAAGTCCCGCATTGGGCTCCCTGCTCAGCGGGAAGCCTGCTTCTCCCTCTCCCTCTGCCTGCCTGTTGCTCCCCCTGTTTATGCTCTCTCTCTCTCACTATCTCTGTCTCTGTGTCAAATAAAAATAAATAAAAAATCTTTAAAAACAAAAACAAAAACAAAATGTAATTATATATTAAAAAAAAATAATCAATGGCAAGAAAACAACCCAATTAAAAATTGGGGAAACGATCAGACACAGAACAGATACTTCACCAGATATTCAGAGAGCAAAACATAAAAGATACCAAATAATACTAGCTATAGGGAAATGCAATTCAAAACCACAATGAAATACCACTTCACATGTATTAGTATGGCAAAATTTTTACAAACCTGACAATACCAAGCAGTGGCCAGGACGAGGAGCAACAGAAACTCTCATTCACTGCTGGTAAGAGTGCAAAATTGCACAGCCAATTTGGAAGACAGTTTTTTACAAAGATAAATACACTGTTACCATACAATCCAGCAATCATGCTCCTAGGTATTTACCCAACTGATGGGAAAACTCATGTCTACACAAAACCCATAGATGAATGTTGGCAGCATTTGTAATCACCAAAAACTGGAAGCATCTGGATATCAAGACTTACTATAAATAAAGATAGTGTGATACTGGCCCAAGGACAGAAAAGTGGACCAAGTGTAGACAGCAAGATGGACTCACTCCTATCAAATGGTAATGCAAGCAGCCAAGGGTGTTGCTGTTAAGACCAGGTATCATGGAAACCAGCAACCAGAAATGAAAACCAGCAGAACAAGAAGAGGCCAGCAGAGGTCCAAGACTGATTAAACTCCTTTAAAGATTCATATATTGAGAGAGAGAGAGAACACGGGGTGGGGTGGGGGGAGGCAGAGGGAGGGAGAGAGAATCTTAAGTAGAATCTCCACTGAGTATGGAGCCTAATGCAGGGCTTGATCCCAAGACCCTGAGACCCTGACCTGAGCCAAACCCAAGAGTCGGACACTTAACCCGCTGAGCCCCCCAGGCACCCCTGATTGAACGCCTTTAACAAGAAGATTTTGCAGCACACTGTCTCATTCCTGTCTGAGCGTATCAGAAAGGGAAGTGCTGCTGCCGCAGGCTCTGCCCACCTGATCTCTGAGCAGAACAGATTCTCCACAGCTTGAACACAGTCAGGAGCATGTGGCAAGAGTGACCTGGGCCAGACCGGGGCCTCATCTCAACTGTGCACTCACGCACAGACTCTGCGTTTGGTTCGCTCACTTCTCACTCCTTGCTGTATCTTGTTTCTTGTGTGACTCTGTACTATGCTTTGCTCTGTTAAATGAAATGTCATTGAGTTTGAAATCCTGAACCTGCTTCACAATTATGTTAGCCTTGTTTTCTAACTGAATAAAGCTGACACAACCCGTGTGTACCTTCATAGTGTGCTCATGACACCAATGGAACAAAATGAAGAGTTAGGAAACCAAACCATACTTATGGACACCTGACACATGACAAAGGTGGCACTGAAGAGCCAGAGGTTGGAATCAATCGCTTCACTGGGACCAGGATAATTGGATAGCTCTGTGAAAAAAATAAATCTTTGACTCCCACCCACACCAAACATAAAAATTCATTCTAGATACATTATAAATCTAAATGTGAAAGGTAAAATAATAACAAAGAAAAATGTCTTCATGAGCTTCAGATAAGAACAAAGTACTTAAATTGGACACAAAAAAGCACAAGCAATAAAAAAATTTATGAATCAGAATAAGTTAAAATCAGAAATATTGGTTCATCAAAAGACAGCATTAACAGAATGAAAAGGGAAGCAAAAAAAAAATATTGAACAAGAGTTAATGCTATTCATACTGAAATATTTAGAGGAGGCATGATTATATCTGAAATATATTAAGAAATGCACCAAAAATAAGATGGGTTAATGGATGCATAGAGAGAGAGACAAAGACAGATAATGTGATAAAGCAAGTATAGTAAAATGTTAATGGTAAATTCTGGGTGATGGGTACACAGAGGTTTGCTAAAATCCTTTCTACTTTGCCCTCTGTTTGAAAATTTTTATAACACAATATTGGAGGCAAAAGAAGCACCCCAGGTAAAATTTGAATATGGATTTGGTATCAAGATAGTTTTAAACTTTCATGTGCAGGCATCACTGAATCTTGTTAAGATGAAGAGTCAATTATAACAGGATTGAGGTGGGACATGATATTCTGCATTTCTAACAAGCTTCCAGAACATTAAAAAAATTCATTTAAACCAGTAAGAAAAAAGACAGAAAAACCAAAGGTAACAAAATGTCAAATAAACATGACAAAAGGTACTCATCCTCTTTAGCCAGCAGGGAATGCAAATTAAACCCATGAAGAGACACCACCATACCACCACCAGAATGGATCAAATTCAAAAGACTAACGATAGAAATTGTTGGCCAAGAATGTGAAGTAAATGGAACACTCAAACACTGCTCTCCTAGCATGAGCTGGTAAAGATAAGAGCATGGGTATTTAATGAAACAAAGTGCTTACTGAAAAATAAACAACATAGCAAGATACATGTGCCACACCATTAACATAAATTAAAAATACATACACAGCAATAACAATACATATTTTGTGAACACATATAAACAAAACAAATCCATAAAGAACAAAGTAATTTTGGGGGGGTGGGGAAGGAGACTGAAATTGAGTATGGGGAAATCAGAAAATATGTAATAAAGATAGATAGGGACCTTACACAAACCAATGATGATTACAGACTATGAGCTGAAAAGCGATTAACTTAACCCTAAGGATCTCCATCCCTCTCCCCACCAAAAAAAAAAAAAAAAAAAAAAAGAGAGAGAGAGAGAGAAGTACTGAAGAAAAGAAGCAGGAATAAACAAGCAAACAACTCACTCGAGACTGGGTGGTTTTTGGCTGCTCCTGGGAAATAAACAGCCACTCTAGAACCTGCTCTGTCCTGTGATTCTTGTGTCTTTTCCAGGGTCCTCCAGGGAGAAGCCTGTGGTCAGGAGTCCCTTTACCCAGGACGGATTCCTGACCTTGCAGCTCTCTGGCTCTGTTGCATGAATTCTCTTGTTCCTGGAGAGGTGGAACCTGTGGACACAAGAGCAAATTCGCTTTAATGACCAGCATTCCGCTAGGCCCCAACCGCAGTCTCTTCTGTTGGTGAACACACTCACAGGAGACCAGGCTGGATGTTCTGCACGCTGTGTTCAGTGTCGCTGTGGGGCAGAACCCAGCGCAATGATGACAGTCCCCTCCCCACACTCTGCACAGGTACCCAGGAACCCTGAAGTTGAAGCAGCCACCCTAAGAGTTGAACAACTTCAAGCAGTCACTTAAATAACACAATGCCAGATGCTAGAGAGCAACAACTCTTAGGCTGGGTGTATACAAGCCATAGATTTCAAATGAGCCAGAATGAGTTAGAATTTCTTCCCTCACTATTTAGATGTCCATCAGCAATTCACTTACTCTCTCTCACGGAGTCTTACTTTTTGCTGTGGTGAACACTGGGAGTAGGGTGGCATCAGGTAGCAGTGCAGTTTTTTAATCTCCCAAGAACTCCCAATGAATGCAAATGAGAACAATCACAATGGTACAAGAAACAGCCCATAGACATCGACACCAAATCAACACAGTCTAGGTGACAGGGTCTCTTTACAAACATCAAGATAGATGCAGAGGTGACCCCAGAGCAGAGGACAGATCCCAGGAGAGAAGAGTGAGCAATGAGGGAAGATTCTGACGGGCCACACACTGCAGATCCCCAAAGTCACCAATAATGTGTGCCCCCAATGGGAGAACAATCCCAAAGTCACTAAGTGACCTGACAGCACTGTGGCTACCTAAGAACATGGGAATTCGAAAAATAACTGGCAAACAGTCCTTTCCAGACACACAGATCTTTGCTCTGAGAGAAAAGTGCTAAAAATAGTGCCCAAATTGCTCAACACAGAAGATTACGGTAGTGAGAGGAATGACAGATAGAGACAGCGGATGGGAGGGGAGGGGAGGGGAAAGGAGGAAAGAGGGGAGGAGGGGAGAATAGAGGAGAGATCCAGACAACTAGAGGGAAAGGACCGAGAAGGGAGAAAGGCTACTAGACAGTAAGAGGTAAGCATTCAGCTCTTATTCCAGAAATTAACAACAAAATATGTAAATGTGAGAGAAATACATTAGAAGACAAAGCATGTTGAATTCTAGGAAGCACAGGGCTAGAGGCAGAAAAAAGGGCTTCCTGACAAGGCTTAGCACTTAGGTTGAGTTTGTTTCCATCTCCAAAAGAATCACTGAAAAGATGAACTAGGAACAGTAAAAATGGTGACTTCTGCAGGAGGGAAAGGACAGGGCAGAAGGGATGGAAGCAAGTCAGTTTCTACTTTTGAATCATGTATAAACATCTTACATAATCAAAAAGAGGGAGGGCAATCCCTAAAGTTGCAAATAAGTGTCCCCAAATATATATGTTTATCAAATTGGAAACAAAACTACAAGAGAATAATTTTTCTAACTGATCTTTAGATAAAATGAGGTACAAAGACATATTTAACCTCATTTGGTATCCTTGTTAGTGAAAATAAATTATAATTTTAAAACCATTTTATGTGCACTGTAGGATATGACAGTTATATTACTATTATTAAGAACCAAGATATCTGGGGGCACCTGGGTGGCTCAGTCGTTAAGCGTCTGCCTTTGGCTCCGGTCATGATCTCAGGGTCCTGGGATCGAGCCCCGCATCGGGCTCCCTGCTCCACGGGAAGCCTGCTTCTCCCTCTCCCACTCCCCCTGCTTGTGGTTCCCTCTCTCGCTGTGTCTCTCTGTCAAATAAATAAAGAAAATCTTTAAAAAAAAAAAAAAAGAACTAAGATATCTAGATTTAACAGATATATTCATAACATTCTATCATAAAACAGCAGAATATACCTTCTTTTTGAATATACATGGAACATTCTCCAGAACAGATCACATATTAAGCCATAAAACAAATCTCAACAAATTCAAAAAGACTGAAGTCATTCCATGCATCTTTTCTGACCACAATGCTATGAAACTAAAAATCAACCACAAGAAAAAAATCTGGAAAAAACACAAATATATGGAGGTTAAATAACATACTACCAAACAATGAATATGTCATCTAAGAAACCAAAAAGAAAATCAAGAAAATACATGGAGAAAAATGAAAATGAAAACACAACAGTCCAAAATCTCTGGGATGTTTTAAGAGGGAAGTTCAAAACAATACAGGCCCACTTCAAGAAACAAGAAAAATCTCAAACAACAAATCATACATCTAAAGGAACTAGAAAAAGAACAAACAAAACCCAAAACCAGTAGAAGTAAGGAAATAATAAAGATTATAGCTGAAATAAATGAAACAGAAACTAAAACAAACAAACAATAGAACAGATCGATGAAACCAGGAGCTGGTTCTTTGAAAAGATCAACAAAATTTATAAACTCTTAGCTAGACTCATCAAGAAAGACAGAGAGAGAGAGAGAAGACGCAAATAAAATTAGAAAAGAAAGGAGAATTAAAAACTAATACCACAGAAATACAAAGGATTATAAGAGAATATTATGAAACATTATATGCCAACAAACTGGACAACCTAGAAGAAAAGGATAAAATCCTAGAAACCTCTAAACTCCCAAAACTGAATCAGGAAGAAATAGAGAATTTGAACAGATTGATTACCAGTGATGACATTGGAATGAGTAATCAAAAAACTCGCAACAAACAGAAGTCCAGGACCAGACAGCTTCATAGGTAAGTTCTACCAAACATTTAAAGAAGAGTTAATATCTATTCTTCTCAAACTATTCCAAAAAATAGAAGGAAAACTTCCAAATTCATTCTATGAGGCCTGCATTACCCTGATCCCAAAACCAAATAAAGACACTACAAAAACACAAGAACTACAGGTATCTCGGATGAACACAGATGTAAAAATCCTCAACAAAATATCAGCAAATCAAATCCAACAATACATTAAAAAAATCATTCACTATGATCGAGTGGGATTTATTCCTGGGTTGCAAGGGTGGTTCAATATTCACAAAGCAATCATCAATCAACATGACAGATCACATCAACAACAGAAAGAATAAAAACCATATGATATTTCCATAGATGCAGAAAAAGCATTTCACAGAGTATAACATACATTCATGATAAAAAACTATCCACAAAGTAGGTTTAGAGGGAACATACCTCAACATAATAAAGCCATATATGAAAAACCCAGAGCTAATATCATACTCAATGGTGAAAAACTGAAAGCTTTCCCCCTAAGATCAGGAACAAGACAAGGATGTCCATCCTCACCACTTCTATTCAACACAGTACTCAAAGTCCTACCCACAGCAATCAGGCAAGAAAAAGGAATAAAAGTCATCCAGATTGGTAAGAAAAATGTAAAACTTTCACTATTTGCAGATGACATGATACAATATATAGAAAACCCGAAAGACTCCACCAAAAAACTACTAGAACTGGGGCGCTTGGGTGGCTCAGTCGTTAAGCATCTGGCTTCGGCTCAGGTCATGATCCCAGGGTCCTGGGATCGAGCCCCGCACTGGGCTCCCTGCTCAGAGGGAAGACTGCTTCTCCCTCTCCCACTCCCCCTGCTTGTGTTCACTCTCTCACTGTGTCTCTCTCTGTCAAATAAATAAATAAATAAAATCTTTAAAAAAAAAACAAAACTACTAGAACTGATAAATGAATTCAGTAAGGTTGCAGGATACAAAATCAATGTACAGAAATCCGTTGCATTTCTACACACTAATAATAAAGCAGCAGAAAGAGATATTAAGAAAACAATCCCATTTATAATTGTACCAAAAATAATAAAATACCTAGTAATAAACTTAACAAAGGAGGTGAAAGACTTGTACTCTGTAAGCTATAAGACACTGATGAAAGAAATTGAAGATGACACAAATGAAAAAATATTCCATGCTCATGGATTGGAAGAACAAGTGGTGTTAAAATGTCCATACTACCCAAAACAATCTACAGATTTAATGCAATCCCAATCAACATACCAACAGCATTTTTCACAGACCTAGAACAAATAATCCTACAATTTCTATGGAACTACAAAAGACTCCAAATAGCCAAACAGTCTTGAAAAAGAAAAACAAAGCAGGTAGTATCACAATTCCAGATTTCAAGTTATACTACAAAGCTGTAGTAACCAAAATGGGGTGGTACTGGCCCAAAAACAGACTTTTACATCAACAGAAAAGTCAGAAAGCCCCCCCAAAAAACAAGATTATATGGTCAATTAATCTTTGACAAAACAGGCAAGAATATGCAATGGGAAAAAGACACTCTCTTCAACAAATGCTGTTGGGAAAAATGGACAGCAACATGCAAAAGAATGAAACTGGACCACTTTCTTACACCAGACACAAAAATAAACTCAAAATGGATGAAAGACCTAAATGTGAGACCTGAAATCATAAAAAATCCTAGAAGAGAACACAGGCAGTAATTTCTCTAACATCAGCCATAGCAACATTTTTCTAATATGTCTCTCGAAGCAAGGAAAACAAAAGCAAAAATAAACTACTGGGACTTCATCAAAATAAAAATCTTCTGCACAACGAAGGAAACAATCACCAAAATAAAAGACAACCTATGGAATGGGACAGATATTTGCAAATGACATATCCAGTAAAGAGTTAGTACCCAAAAGAACTCAACACCCAAAAAACAAATAGTTCAACTAAAAAATGGGCAGAAGACATGAACAGACACTTTTCCAAAGAAGACATGTGGATGGCCAACAGACACATGAAAACATGTTCAACAGTGCTCATCAGCAGGGACGTGAAAATCAAAACTACAATGAGATAACACCTCACACCTGGCACAATGGCTAAAATCAACACAAGAAACAAAAGGTGCTGGGAGGATGTGGAGAAAGGGGAACCCTCGTGCACCGTGGGTGGGAAGGCAAACCGCTGCAGCCGCTCCGGAAAAGTCTGGAGGTTCCTCAAACATGAACGAATTACCCTACGATGTGGTAATTACACTACTAGGTGTCTACCCAAAGAATACAAAAACATTAATTTGAAAGGATACATGCACCCCTAAGTTTACAGCAGCATTACCCACAGTAGTATGGGAACAGCCCCAGTGTCCATCAATGGATGAATGGATAAAGAAAATGTGGTGTGCACACACACGCACACACACACACACACACACACACAGGACTATCAATCAGCTGTTAAAAAGAATGAAATCTTGCCATTTGCAATGACACGGATGGAACTCAAGAGTATTATACTAAGTGAAATAAGCCAGTCAGAGAAAGACAAATACCATATGATCATATGATTTCTCTCATATGTGGAATTTAAGAAACAAAACAAAGGAAAAAAAAAAGAGAGACAGGCCAAGAAAGAGACTCTTAACTATAGAGAACACATGGTTAGCAGAGGGGAGGAGTGAACCAGGTCCAGGGGACTAGGCGTACACTTACCGTGAGGAGCACGGAGTGGTGTGTGGAAGTGCTGAATCCCTACACTGCACGCCCGAAACTAATACAACATCGCATGTTAATGACACTGGAATTAAAATGAAAAACTAGAAAAGAAAAACAAGGTATCTAGCACATGGCAAAAAAGTTGCAACAGTAAGTTAAACACTTGTACACAAATGTTCATGACAGTATTTATTGGAAACAACCCAAATGTCCATCAATGCATGAATGGATAAACAAAATGTGGTCTATCTGTAAAAGGTTATTCAGCCATACAAAGGAATTAACTACTGATAAATGCTACCACATGGATAAACTTTTGTAGTATAAGTGCCCAACAATTAGCTTTTTTTGACTGTAATTTAAGTGCCTGACAGCAAGCTTTTCATTGTCAAGGCATCCATTTTGAAGACATTCATCTTGGACCAACACGTTGCCAGCTACACAAACAGGCAAAAAACCAGGCTGCCCCTCCCAATAAAGTCCCCCTTTTGGAAAGCACTAGATGACCTAGATAACTGCTCGCTTGAGTGACCCTGGTTTTCCTTTTCTGTGCTCTAATTCCCACCCTTACATTTTAAATAAAGAGTGAACCTGCAAAACACAAGGCACTCCACCCTCAACCCCAATAAAGGCAGAACCCCAGGCCTGAGTGCACACTTTCCCTCCCCATGATCTTGCTGTGTGGCATACCACGAGCCTCCAGGACTTGTGAGTTATAAACCTTGTTTTTCCAACGTTCCCTGATGGTTGTTGCCGAAGTGTATTGTTGCCGGTGTGTCTTGCAACCACAGGAAGAACCGCAAACGCCAGTCCAACCACCACTTTGACTCCACTCAGGGAAATGTCTGGCTACTCACCACATGGGCCCAGGTAAGTGCCCCAGGCCTTCCTAGTCGCTAGCATCACTACTAATAGGAAGAAACGAACACAAAGTAACCCTTAAAAACATGGTGCCAAAAGAAGCCAGATATAAAAGGCCACATCTGGTATAACTCTATGAAATTGGTAAATTCATAAACACAAAGTAGATTAATGGTTGCCAAGGAAAAGGGGAAAAAGGGAATAGGGAGGGACTGCAGAAGGGGACAGAATTTCTTATTGGAGTGATGATAATGTTCTAGAATTAGCGGTGAAATGTGTACAACTCTAAATACTAAAGATGACTGAATTGTACATTTGTTTTAAAGATTCTATTTATTCATTTGAGACACAGAGATACAGAGAGAGAGAGCATGAGCAGGGGCAGAGGCAGAGGGAGAAGCAGGCTCCTCGCTGAGCCAGGAGCCCGACGTGGGGCTCGATCCCAGGAGCCTGGGATCATGACCTGAACCGAAGGCAGACGCTTAATCATCTGAGCCACCCAGGTGCCCCTGAATTGTACATTTTAAAAATGAATTTTACAGTACATAAATTATGCCACAATGAAACTTTTATAGAAAGAGAGTATTTAACTTCAATAACTTTTATTAAATTGATGGCTTTGCGGGAATCATCTTTGTCCAGGTTTACATTTATGTTGCTTCAGGTATTCTTCGCGCTCCTTTGAAGCCATCTCCAACTCCCAGGCAACCATTGCCCTGCTTTTGTGTGTACAGAACTGCCTTTCCTGGACGCTTACTATAAATGGAATCATACCCTATATTGTGTCTGGCTTGTTTCACTTAGTAGAACGCCTCTGAGGTTTATTCTTGTTATAACATGGACCAATAGTGTCCCCTTTATTGCTGAACATTCCATTTTGTCTATACATTCATCAGTTAATCAATACTTAAAATTTTGAGCTACTAAGAATAATCCTGCACATTCACATACAAGTCTTTATGTAATAAACATCTTTTCCTTCATGTTGGATAAATTCCTAGAGGTCAAACAGCTGCACTGTATGGTAGATTTATACATCACTTTTTAAAGAAATTGCAAAATCTTTTCAAAGTGACTGTACCACTTTATATTCCCACCAGCAGTCTATAAAGACCCCAATTTCTCTACTTCCACTGTCTGGTTTCTGCTTAAAGCCATTCCAGTGGGTATAGAGTAGTACCTCGTTATGATGAAATATGTATTTCCCTAGGGACTAAGGATGGTAAGCATCTTTTCATGTGCTTCTTTGCCATCTATAGATCTTCTTTGGTGAAGTGTCTGTTCCACTCCTTTGCCCATTTTTAAACTGGGTTGTCTTCATACTGAGTAATGTGTTCTTTATATATTCTGAATATATTCCTGTATTAGATATATGATTTACAAATATCATCTCAGAGTCTGTGATTTGTCTTTTCATTTTCTGAATGAAAGGACTTTGAAGTGCAAAAGTTTTTATTTTGATGTAATAGTCCGATTTATAACTTCAAAAGCAGAATCTACATATAAGTTTTCTCTTTTTTTGGACACTGTGGTATTGGAGGTATATCTAAGAACTTTGGCCTAACCCAAGGTCACGAATATTTTCCTATGTGTTTTCTTCCAGAAGTGTTATAGCTTTAGCTCTTACATTTAAGTCTATGTTCCATTTTGAGTTCATTTTTTGGTACTGTGTGAGGTAAGAGTCAAAGTTTGTCTTTTCAAAAAATTTTTAATTTTGGTAAAATACATGTAACGTAAAACTTATCTTAAGCATTTTTAAATGTACAGTTCTGTGGAATTAAGTACAATCACAGTGTTACATTACCATAACCACCTTCTATCTCCAGAAGCCTTTTCATCTGTAAAACTAAAACTCCGAGCATCAACCCCCCATTCTCCCCTCCCCTCCCCGTCTCTGACAACATCACTCTACTTTCTATCTATGAATTTGACAGCTCTGAGAAACTCGTATCAGTAGAATCATATATCTGTCCTTTCGTGACCAGCTCATTGTACTAAAGATAATGTCCTCAAGGTTCATCCATGCTGCGGCATGTGTCATAATTTCTTTTTAAGGCTGAATCATATTTTGTGCATATCTGTATCAGCGCACATAGACACACACACGTTTTGTTTATCCATTCATCTTTCAGTGAACAGTTGGGTTACTTCCACCAAAAAGTGAGTAATTAGTAATTTTAGAAAAGTGAAAACTCTGTAATTTGAATTGGAAATACCAATATGAACCATACTTTTTTTCCTTTCCAAAGATTCCTAGGTCTGCCTAGTGAAACAGCCTAGAAGCAATGACATTCTGGTCTCAATTGTGGTCTTTGGGCACATTAACCTACTAAAAGGTATCAGGTTTCCAGGAGGAAAGGTTGATTCCAGATTTGGGACAGGAAATACTCAAATGAACCTAGAATATCTTGTTGGGCCCAAAAGCAAGGAAGCTAGGAAGCCAGCTAAGACTAAAAGAATCATTTCAAAAAGAGCTCAGGACCAAGCTAAAGAGGCTCCCTCTGGCCAAAGCTGGGATAATGTAACCCTCTAAAAGAATAAGCGCTGCAATTGATTCAAACTAACTGAACACATTAAGATTTACGAATTTCTTAATCATACTCAAATTAACAAAAAGAAAAAATCAAACAAAAAACTCATTGCTGTCACCAATGGAGGTAACTACGGCATCAACTCCTTAGTGAACCCTGGCACTTAATGGGAAAGAATGAAGCACGTACCCTGCCATTCCTATATAAATTCAGGACAAGAGTGAAGAAACTGTAAGCCAGCCTCTTGTAGTCCTGCAGCCTGGGGCTCACATCCAACACCTAAAACGAGAATAAATCTGTCCTTTGCAGTACTCAAAAGCAGATGGGAAAAAAGCAAAACTATATGCACATCTGGAGTAAGGTACCTTCATCTTATGCCTTAACTTTTTCCTTCAAAGAATGTTTCTTTCTTTTTTTTTTTTCTTTTTTAAGAGAAAGAGAGAGCATGTGTGCATGCATGAGCAGGTGGAGGGGCAGAGGGAGAGGGAGAGAGAGAATCTCAAGCAGACTCCAGACTCTGCCCAGGGCAGAGTCCCATGAGGGGCTCAATCTCAAGACCCTGAGATCATGACCTGACCCAAAATCAAGAGTCAGTCGCTTAACCGACTGAGCCACTCAGGCACCCCGCTTCAAAGAATTTCCAAGTACAGTGACCAGCACACAAGATAACAAAACTTTCAAAAAACAAGATGACATAAACAAAACTAATGAAAGTCAACATACAACAGAAAGAAACCCTCAAAGACAAATGACACTGGGATCAATGGCCACTGATTATAAAGCACACATCTTATTATATTCAAGGAGATAAAGGCAAACTTTATAATTTGGCCAGGAATTAGACAAATGACTTAGCAAGCATATTTGAAAAAGGAAAAGAATTGGAATGGATGAAATGGATGGGGCGCCTGGGTGGCTCAGTCGGGTTACGCGTCCCTTGATTTCAGCTCAGGTCATGATCTCAGGATCGTGAGACTGAGCCATGCACAGGGCTCCACACTCAGCAGCGAGTCTGCTGGAGATTCTCTCTCTCCCTCTGCCCCTCCCCCATTGTGTGCACACACACTCCCTCTCTCTCTCTCTAATAAATCTTAAAAAAAAAAAGGAAAAAACTTTTAACCAAAATGTTTTTAATAGCAGGTTAGAATTAATTAAAAGACAATTATAGGAAATTATCCAGAAAGCAGCCGTTAAATTTTTTAAAAATGTCAAAGCAATAAACAGTGTGCATAATTCCCAAACCTCTGTAGAGAGAAAAAAGAATACCAAGGCAAGAGAGAAGAAAAAACAAAAACAAACAAACAAAATACAGACCAAGTACAGCAAATAGAAAGCACACAGTAAGATGGCAGATTTAAACACAGACATATTGGTAATTACATCAATCATAAACAAAGTGTTCCATTTAAAATAAAACGATTGACTGATTAAAAACAAACTTACGCTGTTTAAAAAAGACACATCTAAAATATAAAGACAGAAAAAGATACAAAAGCTAAGGACAAAGATAAAACAAGCACTTAACCAAAAGGAAGCTCCAATAGCTATATGAACATAAAATAGAACTTAAGGCAAAAAAGAATCCCTGGAAATTAAAGGTGACTCCACAACCATCAGGAAAATGTAACTTTAAACTTGTCTGGAGAGGATGAGTACCCTGCTCAAAGTCAGCCACGGAGGGGTAGCTGAAACGCAAACCAGCCACCAAGTGACATCCTCTCTCCTCTCCAAGCTGCTGACAACTAAGGGCAGGGCCACTGGGGTTTCCCTCTCCCTGGGTTCCAGGACCATCCCTGCCACTGCCCTTCTCCCTACTGCTGGCAGCCCCCTCTGGCTTGAGCCCTACTGTCCCTTCCCCTCACACAGCTAATTCTATGGATCCTTTGGGAACACAAGCTGTTAAACACCACTCCCTGGGCTTCCTTCTGCCTCAGCTCCAATCCCGTGGCTGCCTGCACTACCACTCTATTCCCTTCTCTGACCCTCCAGGAAGACGTGAGAGGCTGGGGCCAGGGCTGTCTCTAGACCTGTGTACCCTCAGTGCCAGATCAGTACCTGGAATATATAAACAAGGGTTTAGTGAGGGATGTTAGTTTTGAACAAGTAATAATGAATGAACACTGCCACATTTTAACCTTTAATTCCCCAAGAGGACCAGTTTGGGGAAAGCTACAGACAGACAATACGGTAGGCTCAGGACACCAGCCAAGCTTTCTCAGAAAGGCCTCTTTCTAGCAGAATTCCCTTCCCTCCCCCACGCTCCAGCTCACTTCAGTTTTAAATCCCCAACTCCCCGCACTGCAAACTATGAGTATTAGCAGGTCTTGATGGTGGTGGGTTTGACAGTGGTCCATGGGAGCAGAGGCCCTGCCCATGTACTGGAGAACAATGGAGACAAAGGTCGCTGATACAAATAAGTCAACTCCTATTGGAGGAAGACAGAAAGTCTTTTTTTTTTTTTTTTTGGAAGACTTTATTTATTTATTTATTTGACAGAGAGACACACAATGCGAGAGGGAACACAAGCAGGGGGAGAGGGAGAGGGAGAAGCAGGCTTCCTGCGAGCAGGGAGCCCGATGCAGGGCTCGATCCCTCAGGACCTGAGCCGAAGGCAGATGCTTAACAACTGAGCCACCCAGGCGCCCCGGAGACAGAAAGTCTTTCCAAGACCTTAGGAATGGAGGTTCATAAGAAGTGAGTTTATAATAACATATGTAAGGGGGGTGGGGGAGGAGTGTCAACGGCAGAAAGTAGCCAAACAACAAAAGCAAGTGAAAAAACAAAACCGCCAATAAGTGCTCAGCATCCTCAGAGGAAACAAACAAGGCCTCAGTGAAATGTCCCTTCTGATGTTCACCTCCTTTTGCTCCGAATTCATACTCATCCAACAATCTTTTAGTTACTACGTATCACCTTGAACCCGTAAGGAGACACCCAGAATATGGGTCCAGTATATATGTCAGGGGACAGGGGCCCCTCTAGTGTACATTGTATATTATATCCTTTCAGCTTTCAGCCCGTCCCTGAATGGGGTCATCTACATTTAGACAGAAGCCCAGCTTCTCTATCATACTCCAGAGACCAGGCCACATCTACCTACTCACTCTACCCATGGCACCGCAACATACTTAACTGGTCCTGCTTCTGTCATATCCTGGGTCCAAAGGGCTGAAAAGTAACCCCTCACAGGTCAACAATAACCACGATTACAGCCCAGGATGCTGGAATCTGAGCCCTGAAAATTCCCAACCTACATCCTGAGGCAGTAGAGTACACGGACCAAGGAAATGGGAGTAGGGCCACACCACCTGGGTTCCAATCCTGACTCTACACTAACCAATGGCATAACCTGGCTCCTAACTAAAGGCATTAACTAATATCTATACAAGACTTAGCACAAAACCTCACACGTAGTAAACACTGATTATTAACATTTGTTTGGCATGGTAACAAACACAGGACTACTTAAAGAACGTAAGTCACTCCGAAAAACGTCAACTGGCTAAATGAAAAGCATCAGTGGTTCTCAGAAAAGAGGACTCTACTTTCAAACAGCCCCCGGTCTGTCCAGTTTCTCCATTTCTATGGCCCTAGAAAAAACCTCCACTACCCTTCGTCTGCACCACTGCAGTAACCTAACTGACCAGCCCTTTTCTACCACTCCCTGTGTCTACTCCTGTCCATCGACAACCCATTCTTTACTCAGCAGCTGGAAGGGTCTTTGGAAAACCTATGTACGTCACGCTGCCCCCTTTCTTTACAGCTTCTCAGCCTGGTCTGGCCTCTGGCCATCTTGTGTCTGTTTCCCTCCTGCTCCCCCACAACCCCAACCACATAGGCCTTCCTTCCACTGTCACAAAAGCACCAATCCTCTTCTACCTCAGGACCTTGGCAATGGCTGTTCCCACCATGCTATTCTGCCACCTGCTCTGCCTAAGGCTGACCTGGTCTTGTAAGTCAGACCTTGCCTGAACGTCACCTCCTTAGTGGGGCCTTCTCTAATCACCCAACCTTCGACATTACCAGTTTTAATACTAAATGTAACTCAACTCTGACATTTTCTTTTTATCTGAGTAGTTTCTTCATCATTCTTTGTCATCTGCCTCCCTCCACCAGAATGCAAACTTTCCAAGAGCATGGATTCTGTCAGCCTTTTTCAACAGTACATGCCCAGGACCTGGAAGGGGACCTGGTACGTGGTAAGTGCTCAATAAATATCTGGAGAGTGAAAAAATGAGCAAACATTTCAGAAGCCAAAGTGTATGGTTTCTATCTATTAGGATGTTCTTTATCTTGAGAGGGTGAATACAGTCATGTTAAGAACTCAGAGCCAGGAGCCTGACGTGCATGGGTTTGAATTCTGTCTTCTGCTATTTATGCGCCATGTGATTTTGGTAGAACACCATACCCTCTGTCACACTTTCATCTTCTTTCAAAAGGGGCTAACATTAGTGCCTTCCTCATGAGGCTGCTATGAGGATTACGGTTTGTAGAGTGGCTAGAACTTTGCTTCTCCCTCACAACCACCCATGGCTAGAACATAGTAAATACTATGTAAATGTCAACTAGCACTACTGATGCTGGAAAGCTCTCTTTATTCTTTTTTTTTAAATTTTTATTTATCTATTTGAGAGCGAGAGACATCACAGAGGGAGAAGGAGAAGCACATTTGCTGCTGAGCAGGGAGCCCAACATGGAGCTCGATCGCAGGACCCCAAGATCAGGACCTGAGCTGAAGGCAGATGCTTAAGCAACTGAGCCACCCCGGCGCCCCTGGGAAGCTCTCTTTATGTAAGTCCTTCATATGAGTCCTCTGCGTTTTTTTTAGGTTTATAGCAATTTTATCTATCTTATTGCCATTGTAAATAGAATAATTTCTTTCACTGAATTTCCTAAGCAGATAACTATTTGTAAGTAGGAAACCTACTGATTTTTAGTGATTTCATACCAAGGTACCTTACTGGACCCTCCTCAAACTCTTCAGATTCCCACAGACAACTTCCCTAAGTCTCTACACTGCCCTGCTGCCTCGTTCCCATTTCTGCAACCAGTCGCTGTTCCCATCCCTCCACTCCATCTTCTCTTCCTGCCTAACACACATACACACTCACACTCTGTTCTGGAAATATTACCAGCAACACCCACCACTACCGTCATCACTAAATCCAATTTAAACTTTCACGATCTAACGTTACTGGACCTCTGTGGGGTATCTCACATGGCAACTGGTGTTGAGGTTTCCTTTTCTTGAACTCTGGAACACAGGTCTCTTCTCTTCTCTCATCTCTACGGGGCTCTCAGTCTCCAGCCCTCTCCTGCTACCTTCCCTTGTCAATTCCCTGAGCACCATCCTCAGTCCTGTCCTCATTCTGCACACTCCCCTTGAGCTAACTGGCCATACACCAAATCAGTGCAACCTGTCCTCATTCTGCACACTCCCCTTGAGCTAACTGGCCATACACCAAATCAGTGCAACCTGTCCTCATTCTGCACACTCTCCTTGAGCTAACTGGCCACACCAAATCAGTGCAACCTGTCCAGATCTTTCTTTTGAGACACATGCTTACTAATCTGCCCACCAACAAGCAGTGGCTCCAGTCCACGTAAAACAGAAATCTCCACCCACCCCCCAGAAACAACTGACAGTCTTCCCTGACTCAGGGAACACTACCACTCCCAACCCAGGCCCACAGAGCAGAATTCCAGCAGTCATCCCTGGCTCTTCCATTTCCCTCACAACCAGTGCCCAACTAGTTACCAAATCCAGTAACTTTTTAATTTTTTTAAAAAATCTTATTTATTTGACAGAGAGCGAGAAAGGGAACACAAGCAGGGGGAGTGAGAGAGAGAGAAGCAGCCTCCCCGCCCAGCGGGGAGCCCGATGCGGGGCTTGATCCCAGGACCCCGGGATCATGACCTGAGCCAAACGCAGACGCTTAATGACTGAGCCACCTAGGAGCCCCCCCCTTTTTTAATTAATGTTTTCTACATATTTAACTAACTTATTTATTTACTTATTTATCTTATTAACGTATAGGTGATATACAATGTTCCATTAGTTTCAGGAGTACAACATAGTGGCTTATTACATTATGCTCACCACAAGCCTAGCTACCATCTGTCACCATACAACATTATTACAATACCATTAAGAACATTCCCTATGGGCGCCTGGGTGGCTCAGTTGGTTAAGCGACTGCCTTCGGCTCAGGTCATGATCCTGGAGTCCTGGGATCGAGTCCCGCATCGGGTTCCCTGCTTGGCAGGGAGTCTGCTTCTCCCTCTGACCCTCCCCTCTCTCATGTGCTCTCTCTCTCTCATTCTCTCCCTCAATAAATAAATAAAATCTTAAAAAAAAAAAAAAAAAAAAGGACATTCCCTATGCCAGGGGCTCCTGGGTGGCTCAGTCATTAAGGATCTGCCTTCGGCTCGGGATCAAGCCCCACATTGGGCTCCCTGCTCCGCGGGAAGCCTGCTTCTCCCTCTCCCTCTCCCCCTGCTTGTGTGCCCTCTCTTGCTGTGTCTCTCTCTGTCAAATAAATATATAAAATCTTTAAGAAAAAGAAAAAGAAGAACATTCCCTATGCTGTACCTTTCATCCCAGTGACTTGCTTCTGCCTCTTTACCATCTCTTTTCTCAAAAGTACTAGTTTATTTAAACCCTTGTCTTCTCTTGCCTACTGCAGACTATTCCAACCAAAAGTCCTTTGGGAAATCACTTAAATAAATCTCTCTTCCCTAGAGGATAAAATCCAAGTTTTTAAGGCAATCCTCAAACCCCTCTATGATCTGGTCTCTGCCTGTGGCTCTGGCCTCATTTCTTAATATACATTCCGCCACCACCTACAAACCTTCAAATTACATTTCACCAACCCTAAAGTGATCAAAGCTCCCCAACAGACTAGGTCGTTTCAAGCCCCTCAGATTTGCATGGTGCTTCCTTTTCCCAGGCTGACCTTCAGCCCCTTATTCACATTCACCTTCCAAACCTCAGTTAAGAATGTCTTAATCATCCGAGCACTTCGTGGAGGACCCTTCCCTCCAAAACTGACCCTGTGCTGTGTGTCCCCATGTACTTCTGCAGCCTGTTCTGAGTGCCTATTAAGTTACCATTGTCCCGACAGGTTCTCTCGGTCACCGGCCCCACCAGACCTCTGCTCTCACAAAACAGGACAGGAACAACTTATCTTTGCACCCTCAGCACCTGCCCCACGGCCCAGCAAACACAAGACAATAAAAGCTGTTGCGTAAGGAAATACACGAGGACCTAATTTCCCAAATGAGGTCCAAAGAGCTTAGAGATAGATGGCGAGAGACGGTAACCCCTTGTTGAACTCCAAGCTCAGGGTACAACACTGGCGGAAGAGACCGAAAGCTGTAAATTAAAAGTCTGATGACAAGAGGAGTTTCTGGACGGCCTAACAGCCTCTGAAGGAGTCCCAGTGTCTTGGAGGAGGAGTGGGCGGCGGGAGCTCACGACAAACTCCCACCCCGCAGAAGACGGAATGCGCACCCTCGGGGCCCAGGGAGAGCTCTTCAGGAAGGAGAGGAAAACCGCGACTCACCCAGATGGCCGCCGTCCGGACCCTGGTGGCCATCCCCACGGCTGGTTCTGCGCGTCCCGCGGGTGGAGGCAGGACCCGAGGGCTGCCGCAGAGGAAGGAATCGTGAAGGCAGCGGTCTCCCCGCCGCCCCCACCCGCACGCAGGGGAGAGCCCCCCGCCCCGCACGGAGGGAGGGTCCGGGGCCCCAGCACCCGCGGAGCCTCCTGCCCTCACGGAGCGCCGGGGCTCCCGTCTCCCACGCTCCTCCTTCCCAATACACGCGCGGTCGGGTCAGAACACTGTTCCAAGTCTGCGCAGGAGCGAGTGAGGTCACGACGGTCTCTACAGTCCTGCCGCCTTGAAGCTGAAGGGACTGGGCGCGTCGGGCTCCACTAACCCCTCAGCCGGCAGCCGGGGGACTCGGGGGAGACTGGCGGCCTCTACCTCCCGGATCTGCAGTCACATCGGCTCTGGCCTTCCTCCGCCGCGGGTGCTTCGGCCACGACTCTCGAGGAAGACGTGGTCGACCCCCTTCCGCTCGGGTCACCGCGACACGAAACTGACACACACCGGGAAACAGGATTCTCTAGGCCCGGCCCAGCCCATGGCGGCCGTGAGGGACGCACAGGAAACGCGTCGATGCGACCCCCGGGCGGAGCGAACTACAACTCCCAGAAGCCCCTGCAGGAGTTCCTCCGGCGCGGGGCGGGGCGGGCGCCCTCCGAGGGCCACCCGCGGTGGGCGTGCTGCAGCGAGAAGCTCGGGTTCTCTGCGTCCGGACCGTGGGCGCCCGCGCTGTGGGCTTTCGGTACCGCAGAGAATTGCAGTCGTGAACAGCGACAGCACAAAGGCGGGAGTGGTATCAATTGAGGTAAAAATGTTCTAACTCCTCTGCTTTTGCGAAATGGGGAATGTCCAGATTTACACCATAGAAACTCAGAAATTCATAATAACGTGTTAACATTAATGACACTTTAATGAATATTAATTAAAAATTAGTGAGCAGTGGCATTGTTTGACACTTTTCGCGGGCGAAAAATCTTTTAAATGTCTGACTTAATAGAAAACGGCTGGATTCTCATGTTTGCCTCTGCGTTCAACCGGTTGCAAATGTTTCTGTGGAAGTATTTAGAGAAAATCCAGTCTCACACAGGTGTGTAGCTGGAAAAGAACCGGGTATTTTAATATGCATCAGATAATTGTGTATATCCTTGGATAGCACAGGCTAAACAAGGGATACTTCAGTTGCAGTGTACAATCTGAAACCGGATCGGTGAACTTCTACTCTATTACATCAAAATCTCTTTGTCTATCTTGCACTTCGGATAGTCTTATTATGCATGCTTCTGTAACATCCTGAACTAATCATGTGCAAATATTGGTTCACTGACTTATGCAGATCTTCCAAATGTGGACACATTTCACTTTACAATATGAAAAATTGCATTTAATAATATTATCATTGATCTTAAGTATTGGGAAGCTGTGAAATTCAGTGGCAGATACAAGTTTTCCAAAGTTGTACTATTCATTTGAAAACTAATTTTGGGGGGCGCCTGAATGGTTCAGTCCAGTGGTAATTTTGAACTCAATTCAGGTTTTCATTGCAGGGCCGTGATTTCAAGCCCTGCCTTAGGCTCCACACCTAGAAAACTCGAATTTTATGTTGGCAATTAATAAATACTGTCATTTGTTTCCCTTGAAGTTACAAGCTCACTTGGTTGATTTTTGAGAAAATCCATGAGTGCCCTGTCTTCAGTCCTTTTTTAGCAAGGTTAAGCTCCCAAATCAAACAATCACACAAGTGCTTTTTAATAACCATGGAACTTCAGTATGCAGCACAGAATATTTGTTGAACAGATATTGAAAAGATATGTACTTGAGTTGATTTAATAAATACTTTTACTGCTCTATCAAGGACATCATAAAGTGAAATAAATCCTAGATAAATACTAAATGTGGACAGGCTATAAAAGTTTTACACTGAAATGTAGTTAGCATCCTTTGCCCACTAATTTGTTAAATAATTTCAATCATATACTAGTTTCTCATATTCTATTAAATTTCTATGCTTCTGCAACAAGTTAACAACAAACTTGGTGGCTTAAAACAATATAAATGTATCTTAAAGTTCTGTAGGTCAAAAGTTCCACACAAGTCTTACTGGGCTAAATCAAAGTGTTGGCAGGGATCCATTCATTTCTGGAGGCTCTTGGGAAAGGAACCTTTCCCTTGCCTCTTCCAGATTTTAGAGGCCACGTGCATTTCTTGGATCATGGCCCATTTCCTCCGCATTCAAAACCAGCAACAGAGTTGAGTACTGTTCACATCATTCTGGCCTCCACTGTCTCCCTCTTCCACTTTTAAGAATGTATGGATTACATTGGGCACATTTGGATAATGCAGGGTTAGCAAACTTCATTCTCCTTTGTCATGTAACATATTCAGAGATTCTAGGATTAGGGTGTGGACATCTTTCTGGAGCCATTATTTTGCCTACCATGTGTCTGTGAATCTATCTCTAGTCTTTTTATTTCATTTCACTGATACTTGCCTACAATGAGGGTCTGCAAACTTTTTTTGGTAAAAGTCCAGTGTATTATTGTGCTAGGGGCTGCCATGATAAAGTACCATAGTCCGGGTGGCTTAAACAACAAATTTATTTTCTCACAGTTCTAGAGGCCGGAAGTCAGAGATCAAGGTGTCGACAGAGTTGGTTTCTTATAATACCTTTCCTCATCTCCCTGTGTCCCCACATGGTTGTCCCTCTGTGTGTGTCTGTGTCCTAACCTCTTATAAGGACACCAGTCAGATTGGATTAGTGCCCACCCTAATATCATTATTTTAACTTAAAATGTTTAAATTTGAAAGACCCAAAACAGTCAACATTCTGAGTTACTGGGGATTAGGAATTCAACATAGGAATTTGGGGGAGGGAGATAATTCATCCTTTTACAATAAATTAGTAAATATTTTAGGTTTTGTGCACCACAATTACTGAACCTTGCCATTGTATCACAAAAGCAGCCACAGATTAATACGTACATGAATGAGCATGGTTACGTTCCAGTAAAACTTTAATTACAAATGTAGACAGAAAGCCAGATTTGGCCTATGTCCATTGTTTGCTGACTCCTGGTCAACACTATGCCAGTGTACCAGTCTTGTTATTAAATTAGAATAAGCCTTGAAAAGCAGTAGGTCAAAGCCTTTTTAAATTGTTGTTCTTTAAAATGGTCTGTTATTGGGGTGCCTAGGTGGCTCAGTCGTTAAACAGTCTGCCTTCGGCTCAGGTCATGATCCCAGGGTCCTGGGATCGAGCCCCGCATTGGGCTCCCTGCTCAGCGGGAAGCCTGCTTCTCCCTCTCCCACTCCCCCTGCTTGTGTTCTCTCTCTCGCTGTGCCTCTGTCAAATAAATAAAATCTTTAAAATAAATAAATAAATAAAATGGTCTATTTTTATTCCTTTGGTCTTGCATGCACATTTTAGGCTTCAATTACCACATTTCATGTAAAACCCTTTATAATAAATTATGATAGAACTATTAGGGTGTTGTCTTCATATGGTACACACGGTTGCTTCACTATCCAACAACTATCCTCTCTCCTTCCTCTTTGCTAGAAGAACTATGTACGTTTAGGTATTGGTTGGCCATGTTTATGGCATTCCCCTTCTAGATTCAGTGAATGAATGCTGAGTTCTTCAATTCATTCCACAAATATTTACTGAATGCCTACTATGAGCTAGCTACTGCATTAGGCACAGGGCATAGGTCAGTAGTTAAAACTAGGATCCGGGGCGCCTGGTGGTTCAGTCGCTGAGCGTCTGCCTTCGGCTGGGGTCATAATCCCAGGGTCCTGGGATCAAGCCCCGCATCGGGCTCCCTGCTCCGCGGGAAGCCTGCTTCTCCCTCTCCCACTCCCCCTGCTTGTGTTCCTGCTCTCACTGTCTCTGTCAAATAAATAAATAAAATCTTTAAAAATAATAATAATAAATAAATAAATAAAACTAGGATCCTTGGGGGACGCCTGGGTGGCAGTTGGTTGAGCATCCAACTTATGATTTCAGCTCAGGTCATGATCTCAGGGTTGTGAGATTGAGCCCTGGGTCAGGCTCCATGCCCAACGTGGAGTCCACTTGAGATTCCCTTTCCCGCTAATGCGCTCTCTAAAATAAATAATCTTTAAAACAAACAAACAAACCAGGATCCTTGAGGCACCTGGGTGGCTCAGTCGGCTAAGTGTCCAACCCTTGATTTCAGCTCAGGTCATCTCAGGGTGGTGAGATCTAGCCCTGCATCGGGCTCCACATCTCTCTCTCCCTCTGCCTCTCTCCACTGCTCTAAAATAAATAAATCTTAAAAAAAAAAAAAACACTAGGATCCTTTGTGAAGCATTTATTTTGGCAAGGGAAGACAGGATGATTGAATGCTTGATAGACTATTGCAAAATGAAAGGGATAGGGTAAAGGGGATTAGCAGTACCAGTGGGGTGGCTGCAGTTTTAAATAAAGCAATGCCTGTTTCCTAGGTCACCTGTAACAAAGTACCACAGAGTGTGGGCTTCAACAACAGAGATTTGTCTTACAGTTCTGGAGGCTAGAGGTCCAAAATGAATTTGTTGGTAGGGACTGGTTTCTTCTGAGGGCTGTGAGGGAAGGATGTTACAGGCCTCTGTCCTTGGCTTGCAGACCCACCTTCTCCTGGTGTCTCCCCACATCATCTTCCCTCTGTGTGCACCTCTGTATCCAAATGTTCCCCCCTTTTAAATATAAGTACACTATTGATATTGGATTATGGCTTGCACTAATGACAACTTGATTACCTCTATGAAGACCCTTTCTTCAAGTAAGATCACGTTCTGGTAATGGGGGATGGCTTCAACACATGAAATTTGGGAGCACAGAATTCTACCCATAACAGGTAGGGTAGAACTTGTTTGTAAGGTAACACATCCTAAATCTAATATTTTTCCACAGGGCTGTGTGATAAGAGAACTTTGTCATTAAAAATATCTAAAGCTAACGGCTGAATTTCTAATGTGTAGAGCAAAAAGCAGTTGGTTTTTCCAACTCCATGAAGCCACAAATCTATGGACCCTTGCCATCTATCTCCTAAATTGGTCTCATTGCTGGGATATCTTGCCAACCTCAACCAACACCTATTTACACACACCCTTTCTTTCAACCAATTCCTGTACAGTCGCTAAGACGCTGAATACATGGTCAGCTTGCAATTTATTTAACAGCAAAATTTTCACCTTCTTCGCATTTGACAGGAAGGGCAATTCCACAGACTAATCAGTGTATGCTTAATTCATGGATGAATGTTAAGAAAATACTTTCTGGGGCGCCTGAGTGGCTCAGTTGGTTAAGCATCTGACTCTTGGTTTCAGCTCAGGTCATGGTCTCAGGGTCGTGGGATCAAACCGTGTCAAACCCTGCTTGAGATTCTCTCCCTTTCTCTCTTCCTTCCCTCTGCCCCCCCCCCCCACATGCTCTCTCTCAATAAATAAAATCTTGAAAAAAAAAATGCTGTCTGAATCCCCATGAGCCTATAACGGTGGTGACTGAGGATACTGGGGCCTTTAAAATTCCTGTGGTTTCCCATTACCCTTAGAATAGTGCCAGGATCCTTAGCCAGATGTGGAGGCAGCAAGCAGTAGTAGAAACACTGCCTGTGCTGGAGCCAAAGGGATCTGGGTTTGAACTTTGGCTCCTCCACTTCTTACTGTGCAACTTGGGGCAAGTCACTGTGAAGTCAAAACAGAAGTAGTATACATGAACGGCATTAATGTAAAAACTAAATAAGAGAATGCATATAACTTACATGCCACTAGTTGTTTTCACAGTAATTTACTTTCTTACGTTCAGACCCTAATTTCTACTTAGTACCTGCATCATTTTAAGACAGGACACATGATACTATAGAGGGAGACAGAGGACATTATTCAAGGGAGATCTGAATGAATTTGTCTCTGGGGAAAATAAATAACAATGGTAGTGTGTACTTTTTATATTGGACTGGCTAATTTTGTAAGATCCTCTACAAAGTCCCAGACATTACCTTGCTTGAGATCTGCCACACACCTGTCTAGTTACTTTTCATATGAAGCTTCACTAGCCATGTATACTGGGGCAAATTACCTAAAATTTCCAAACTCTAGTTTCCTTAAACATAGGGGCGAGAATATGTTCCTCATAGGGTTATAGGTAGAAATAATCTATTGTATTAAAGGGCTTAGCAGATTGGCTACCTTGTATTAAGCTGTCTATAAATGAAGATGAATTATAAAATCAGCAAATACTACTATTGTTATTAGCTTTCACTTGGAGCTGCAGATTTTCTCTGATTTCCCAGGAATTCCTGGTTTTCTGAATATTTTCAAAAAATCAATTTTACTGAGGTAAAGCTTACATACAACAAACTGGATCCACTTCAAATGTACAGTTTGACAGACAAGTACAGTCATGCAACCACCACTAATCAAGACACAGATCATCCTTAATGGTTCCCTTGTGGTTCCATCTGCTATCAGTTGCTCTCCCATCCCAAACCACTGGGCAACCTCTGAATTATCTGCTGTCAAATTCCCTTATTAAGGTTCTAGTAGTTTATTTGAATATGAAAACTTTGGAAAGAAAATATTCCCTTACTGAAGAGACTGTTTTCCTGATCCTAAAAGTAGTATATATTTGTTGAGGAGACTTTGGAAAAAATAGAAAAGTACAAAAAAGAAAGGAAGAAAGGAGAAAGAGAAAAGAAAGTAGGTTAACTGTTATTAATCTTTTGACAAATTTCCTTAAGTTTTTGGTTTTTTTTTAGAGATTTTATTTATTCATTTGACAGCGAGAGACACAGCGAGAGAGGGAACACAAGCAGGGGGAGTGGGAGAGGGAGAAGCAGGCTCCTGCGGGGCTCGATCCCAGGACCCCGGCATCATGACCTGAGCTGAAGGCAGACGCTTCACGACTGAGCCACCCAGGCGCCCCTTCCTTAAGAGTTTTGAGAAAGATTCATTTTCACTTATTTACAATTCATTTATTTTTATATATTTGAGTTTACTCCATATTAACAATTATTTATCATGCTTTCTTCAACACACGACAGCATCAACATTTTTCTTAACTTTGCATAATTTTAATGTCTGCATATTATACATTTTATACTGCAAATTCTGCACTATTATAAGTACTGTTTTAGTGATCACCCATAGACACTTCTCTCTTCCTACCTCCCTTAGTGTGTTAATATTAGTAATAGCAGTAGGTAACACACATAGTACTTGTGTGCCAGGCACTGTTTTAAATACTTTATACACATTATCTCACTGAATCCACACAACAACCCTCTGAGGTAGATACTAGAAGTACCTCCATTATACAGTTGAGGACAATTGAGCCATAGGTTATCAGAAACTCTAGGAGGCCGAGTTAAGGGGCTACTCTTCCACTCCCATAAAGAACTGCTGTTTATCATGAAAACTCCTTTTAAAAGGAGTATATTATATTTGTCATTGGTATATATGCACCGAGGAGAGCAGTAGTAATGGAGAGACCAGAGATCTAGTTCTGGATCTAACTTCACTCAAAGTGTGAGACCTGCGCCAACTCACCTTATCTCAACTGTATGATGAAGAGTACGAGTTAGATGGTCTTATGTTCCCTGTGGCTCCCAAGTCTCATGACACTAGCAATCATTTCTAGATTTTTCCTGTGAGAGAGACATCAAGATCTTTGTCCTCTTGGTCTCAAAAATATTTATCATTCAACCATCAATCATTAAGCATCTAACATATATCTTGTTTGCTGGCAAATGGCAGATAATGGCTAGTCCCTACACACAGGAGATCCATTTACAGAATGAAAGAGAATTAAAACAGGTTCTATTGTTAATTCTTTTGGGGGTCATGAACTTATCACAGAATCTGAAGATTAGGCTCCTCTCCCTAGAAGATATTATCTCTGTACAAACAAGATGATTTCGTATGCAATATTAAAAGCTGTTTACTGATCCTTGGAAATGAGTCAATACACCCAATATGGGCACTGATTTCCTCAGGCTAAGTGCTGACAAAGAGGGAAACATGGCTGGGAGGGAAGCAAGAGCCCTCTGAGCTCTTACACTCAGGCAGGTTTAAATTCAATGACACACACCAAGGTGAGGCAACGACAGTAACACCAATCACCACAGCTAGCAATGATAAAGCACTTAATATACATCAGGCACTATTCTAAACTGCTTATGTGTTTACTCACTTAATACCCACCACAGTCCTACAGGGTAAGTAATATCCCTAATTTAAAGAAGCGGAGATCTGTAAGTTAGGCACAGAGAGGTTAGGCAGTATGCCCAAGTTCACTCAACAAGTTAAGGACAGAGGTGGAATTTCAACTTGGGTAGTCTAGCTCAAGCTTATGCATTTAACCACTATGTTTCCTTTATAAAGATAAAGGACTACCTTGGAAGGAGGGTGGCTTTGGGCACTGCTGTTTATTTCATGAGCATAGTTGCTCTAAGTATGGCCCAAGTACCTGTTCCCACTCAAATGGGGACCCTCCCTGGTGTGCTCAAATACCTAATCTTCCTCTAGATCCCCATGTCTGAAGAATCACTGTTTCTAAATTCCCAGGAGCCTTTAGCACCCTGTCTCAAAGAGTGCAACTCTAACTATGACCCTAAACAATACAGAATGGGAAAGTCTGCTAGTAGATGGTTCTTGAATGTCCTTGATGATAGAATAGAGAAGCTGGATATCCTTTTCTTAATATTTAAAAATATCTTCAAATAATTATCAGAGTAACATGGAATAAACTATAAAACTCAATCCCATTACCTAACAAATCATTTCCGTTCATTTATCCATGGTTACTTTTCCAATTCCTGCCCACATGCAAATATATTTAAAATAAGTACCATTACTAGTAAATGTTATTTTTCTACATTACATTATAAGCATTTTCCCTGCTGCTAACCAAAATGGGGCTTAAATCAGACACATAAAACAGTAAACACTACTAAATGTCCCAGAAGGACAATTAAGTAAAAAAAGGGGGGGGGAGCATATTAACTCATTGGAATACTATTTTCCACTTTTGTTACAATAACTGTATCAATTTTTTATTCTTTGCAGTAGCAACTCCATTTTTTTGAAGAAGGTAACAAAGTTGGATAATCTCTCAACAACTCACCTACTTCTCAGATTTTAGCATTTTAAGGCTTGGTCAAGAATGCTCCGAGGACGACTGCTTTTGTAGGAATTTGTGGAAAGAAAAGCTGATATATTTGTGTACTAAAATGAAATCTTGGGTTATTCTCCCTTCTAGGACCAGTTCTCTAGTGCACAAAAGGGTAGTAACAAGACTGAAAGCATTTCTGCACAGATTACATCTACACAGCTTCTCCCCAGGAGTTTCCAATGCAAAAGAAAGTTACTGCTCTTTGTACAGAACTCTCCATATTCACTATATTAGTAAGTATTTCCTCTAATATGATTGGTCTGGTATCGAATAAGGTTAGGGCTGTTGACAAGTGCTGTCCCACACTGGTTACATGTTGAGAACTGTTCTCCAGTGTGGGCTATTTGATGTACAATCAGTGGAGAGTTCTGGCTGAAGACAATCCCACACTGATTACACTTATAGGTGTTTTCCCCAACATGAACCCTCTGATGCTTAATAAGGTCATTCTTCCGGATGAAGGCTTTTCCACATTGGCAACATTCATATGGCTTCTCTCCAGTATGAATTCTCTGATGCACAATGAGGGCAGAACTCTGGCTGAAGGATTTCCCGCAATCATGGCATTCATATGGTTTTTCTCCAGTGTGGGTTCTCTGATGGGAGAACAGGTGAGAGCTTCGACTGAAGCATTTTCCACAGTCTTTACACTCGAAGGGCTTCAGTCCGGTGTGAGTTCTGTGGTGCACCACAAGGTGAGATCTCTGGCTATAAGATTTCCCACACTCGTTACACTCATAGGGCCTTACTCTCACATGAGTTCTCTGATGCAGAATGAGATGTGTGCTCTGTCTGAAAGACTTCCCACACTCAGGACATTCATAGGGTTTCTCTCCAGTATGAGTTCTCTGGTGCCTAATAAGCCTGGAGCTGTGAACAAAAGATTTCCCACACTGGCTACATGTGTACAGTTTGTCTCCTGTGTGAGTTCTCTGATGGGTGACAAGGTGAGAAAACCAGCTGAAGGACTTTCCACACTCTTTACATTCATAGGGTTCTTCACCAGTGTGAGTCTTCTGATGTCCAATGAGGTGAGAACTCCGGCTGAAAGATTTTCCACATTCTTTACACTCATAGGGTTTTTCTCCAGTATGAATAAGCCGATGCCTGGTAAGATTAGAGCGCCAGCTGAAGAATTTTCCACACTCCTTACATTCATAGGGTTTCTCCCTATGTATACCCTTTGATATACCAAGGGATGTACCACCAGTAAGAGAGTTAACAGGATCAGGGCATTTGTAGGACTTATCTCCTGGCTGGGTTCTTGCAAACTGAATAAGGTGAATGTTTTGACAGAAGGTTGGACCACATTCACTGCTACTTGCATAGCTTTCCTGATGACCACTAAAAACTAAATTATGTTTTAAATTTTTAGTATGTGAGTCATGTTTATGGAAATACTCTCTCAGTACCAGCTGAGTAGGAAGAAGACAGTTTCCCCCATATTTACCATTTTCACAGACTCTCTCCTGAGTAAGTACTCTCTTCTGGGTGAATGCCACTTGCCTCAAATGTCTCTCCTGGTTTTCCTGATACTTGTCCATCTGGTCTTCACATTTCCAGACTTCTTCTAATGACAAATACCAGAGATCATTCTTTGCAATTCCTTCCATTTTAATACCATAGGATTGTTTATTTTTAGAAATGCTCTTACTGGAAATTGATGATTTAATTTCAACTGCAGTCTCCAAATCTGAAAAAAAAAAAAAAAAAGAGAGAGAGAGAAACTTTTGTGTAAGTAAAAAAAGAACATATTAAGGTCTGAATGGTGGGATGTGGAAACAAGTATGTAGGCTGTATAGAGCTGCTTGTATGGCTGCCTTCATGGACAGTGAGGAAGGGCAGAGAAGAACAGCAAACAGGCAAGGCGCTGGGCTGTGCAGTAGGTAAGAGGAGCAATGAGGGCTAGAAGACACAGCACTGGGTAGGACACATGGGATTGGACAGTCAGTGCTAGGGGGCAATAAAAGAAATCTCACAGAAAGGCCTACACTCCCATGATCTAATCTACTAATGACACAAGAACCTAACATGTCTACTTGTTGCCAGGGCCTTCTCCTGACATGCATTCTTCCCAACTACAGCCAATTTCACATTCCTAATACATGAGTCCAACTATATGCCAAGACAGTGCCTGTTCTTGACACCACCAAAGCACTACAGAGTAATGCCCAGATAACTGGCACACGAACCTCTCAGAAAGGCCATGTGACAGGCTGGAAAAGCAACTGGACACAAGTTACCCAGATACAGGTTCTAAATCGAAGCTTTAATGCTACTAGTGGTGAATTTAGACAAGTTGTTAAACTTTTCAAATATCACTTTGCTTATCTGTAATCCAAGAGACAACAGTATTTGTGGTGTAAGATTCTTGTTAAGTATTGTAAGGTGTGAGCTCATTACAAACTCTGACACATGTGTGGTCAAAGCAATACCACAGTAATCATTATTAATATTCTCCTGGTCTTGTATTTTGATTCCTTTGTTCTGAGACACCATGACTTAACAATTAGGACGCCTGGGTGGCTCAGTCAGTTAAGCATCTGCCTTCAGCTCTGGTCATGATCTCAGGGTCCTGGGACCGAGCCCTGCTCAGCGGGGGGCCTGTTTCTCCCTCTGCCCCTCCCCCTACTCATGTTCTCTCTTTCTCTGTCCCAAAGACATAAAATCTTAAAAAAAAAAGAAAAGGACTTAACAACTGATAGGACTCATACCATGGGACACTAACTTACAACCTGGCCCCTAACTCATATTCTCCTGCACTTTTTTGCTCCTTTGCTTGTATCTGTGTGTATTACTGTACATTATGTCCCCTGGTTAAAAGCCTGTTTGTCTCTCAATGCCTTTAAGGTAAAATGTTAGGTTTTTTTTTTTCTTAAAGATTTTACTTATTGGACAGACAGCGAGCATGCACACACACAAGCAGGGGCAGTGAGAGGGAGAGGAAGAAGCAGACTCCCCACAGAGCAGGGGGCCCGATGCAAGACTCAATCCCAGGCCCCTGGGATCATGACCTGAACTGAAGGCAGACGCTTAACTGACTGAGCCACCCAGGCGCTCAAAATGTTAGGTTCTTAACCTATGGGGAGAAAAAAAAAAAGCCGTATTTTTAAAAGTGATCTCTATGCCTAACGTGGGGCTTGAACTCACAACCCCGACATCAAGAGCTGCATGCTCTATCGACATGAGCCAGCCAGGCATCCCCAAAAAACACTATTTACAAAGTACCACCTCTCCCTACACAAGTGAGGTGATATTCTATTCTTATCTGGTGTATGGGTTGAATTGTGTGCCCCAAATAAGATACACTGAAGTCCTAACCTCCAATATCTCAGAATGCAACCTTATTTGGAAACAGGATCACTGCAGATGTCATTAAATGAAGTTGTACTGGTACAGACTGGGCCCCCAATCCAAGATGACTGGTGTCCTTGCAGGAGGAGAAGAGACACAAAGACACACAGGGAAGCCATGTGAAGGCGGGGGCTGACTGGAATGATGTGCTCAGAAGCCATGGAACACCTGAGACTACCAGAGCCACAAGAGGCAAGGAAGGGTCCTCTCCTAGAGGCTGCAGAGGGCCTGTGGCCCTGCTGACACCTTGATCTCAGACTTTGACCTCCGGAGCTTTAAGAGGGCACACTTATGTCACCCAGTTTGTGGAACTTTATCTCGGCAGCACCAGGAAAGTAATTCACCTGACAATGATCCCCGTGCCAGGCTCCCGACTGCCACCTTCTTTGTGGGAACCCCACCATTCCCAATCCTCTTTCACTATTGTGTCAGTCACTAGCTTTTTCCCCACGCTGATCTCTTCTTCTGTTTTAATTTTAAATGTTTTTCAAAGATTTATATATTGGGCGGGGGGGGGGGGCAGATGGAGAGGCAGAGAGAGAATCCCAAGCAGACTCTCTGCTAAGCACAGAGCTGGACACAGGGGTCAATCCCACAATCCTGAGATCGTAACTTGAGCCAAAATCGAGAGTTGGATGCTCAACCAACTGAGCTACCCAGGTGCCCCTTTTTTCTGTCTTAAATTGTGGTAGACTAGGCATAACATAAAATTTACCATCTTAACCATTTTTAAGGGCACACCTCAGGTACTCCATACATTCACATAGGTGTGCGGCCATCCCCATACCTCTTCTCATCTGTAGAACTGAAACTTGGTACCTCTTAAAAAGTAAGGCCCCGTTCTCCCCTCCCGCCAGTACCTGCTAAGCACCATTATGCTATATCTTTATGATTTTGACGATTTTAAGTAACTTCGTGTACAGGAATCATACATCACTTGTTCTTTTGTGTCTGGCTTATTTCACGAAATGATATCCTCAATGTTGATCCATGTTGTAGCAGACGGCAGAATTTCCTTCCTTTTTAAGGCTGAATACCAGCCTATTGTGTGTGTATGTGTATGTGTGTATGTGTGTGTGTGTGTGTGTGTGTGTGTGTGTGTGTGTGCGTGTGCGCTGCCATCATGATTTCTGACAGGAAATGCACCATCTTTTCCCTCTCCTCCCCGCCACCCAAGGCATCAAAATCCCATGGAAAGTTTTTCAAACCACAAATGCCAACTGGAAAATTCTAAAATGAACATGTGTGAGGAAGAGTGACGGCTGGGTACCAAAGAACAACTGTGAGTGGCGTGTCTGAACATATGAATAGGGTGCTTTCCTTCATCAAAATTTTAAAATTTGTCCATGTATTATGTAACACAACACTCAAGTGAGTTATACTTAAAACATATAACATCCATTCATCAACTCATCATCTGCATTCTTTTTAGAGATTTTATTTCATTTAAGTAACCTCTACACCCAATGTGGGGCTTGAACCTACAACCCCAAGATTAAGAGTCACACATTCCACCAACTGAGCCAGGCAGGTGACCCCCCCATTTGCATTTTTAGATCCACTCATTATACTTTCCACTTTGATCATGAAGCTCACACAGCCATGTGTTTAAGCACATGGAACTTCAGTATTTCTTTTGACAACAAATTCTCAATAAAAATCTAAACTGTTGATCTAGTTAGTTTTAGATAGTCGTCAAGAGACATCTAGGAAAGCTTCCTACATGAAGGAACACAGGAATGAAAAAAATAAAGGAAATAATGGAGAAATGAAAGAAAACAAAACCATCTTTCTTCCCAAGGCACCAAAGCAGCTGGCTGATCAAGTTCTTAACGGTGTATTGAAGGACTTGTCTCTGAGGCAGAAAACTGAGGCAGTCACCTATAAGACCAAATGTAAAACAAGTAAAAAATAGTTTATGATATTTAAAAGTACACTTAAAGCGGAAGCTCCGAAAAGGAAGGGACCTGTACTTGACGACGAGTCATAAGAAGTTTCACAGAGGACAACTAAGACTGACAGATTTTATTCACATCACTCAAAGCTTGAGATGCAGGGAAGCACCGGATACATGTGGACAATGGGGATCAGACAGAGGCAACACAGGTCCTCACAGCATGACTAGGCCACACTGGAGTCGTGTGGAGTCACATGCCTCACCACACACCAAGGAGGCTATCTGCAGTATGCCTCAGACAGCAGCACCCAAGATGGGTGCGTAGGAAGATGCCAGAGGACTGCACTTACAAACACAGGTCAGGGAAAAGACTGCTTCTATAGAATCAAGGAAGAAGAAAAACAATTTTCTATTTTTTTTTTAAGAGAGATTTTATTTATTTATTTGAGAGACAGACAGACAAAGAGGGGGGAAGGGTAGAGGGAGAAGGAGACACCCCACTGAGTAGGGAGCCCGATGTGGGGCTCAGTCCCCAAGACCCTGAGATCATGACCTGAGCTGAAGTCAGAGGCTCTACCAACTGAGCCACGTAGGTGCCCCTTCAACCTTCTGTTTCTTAACCTAGAAAGCAGATTTTCAATGCACAGGGAAGCTGGGGAAAGGCATGATGTTCAGAATCCACATAATGATTTGCATTTTAGAGATATCAAGATGAAAATAAAATAGGAATAAATTGAGAAAACATGAAATAAAGAGCTAGAATAGAGTAAGAAAAAGGTGTTTTGGGAGCAGCAGTTCTAGAGAGAAAGGAGTTCAGCCAGCAGGAACTGGCAAGCCCTCTGCAAACTCAGAAGAGTGGTGGGTTACCGAGCCCCACTGCATGGCTTATATATAGCACGAAGCCACAGGAAGGGGCCACAGAAAAGGGAAAAGGCAGGCAAGGAGGAAAGAAAAGACTGTATGACAAATAAGAGAATGGGGACGCTAGAATCAGTGTCAGAATCAGGAAAGCAAGACCAACAGAGCTGAAACAAGTACATCAACAGAAAGATAATTTTCACGAAGAACACATCTTTGTCTCTGAATGCAAATGGTGTGTGATAAGACTGTAGAGACTGTCACGGGGAAATAGAAGGTAAATAAACTCAGTCTTCTCTATAGAAATGAGGAGAACTAGTGACCACTATGTCCAGGTATTCCAGCCCCTAACAGTTCATCTGGGTTATTGCCTACAATGTCTCTTGACTGGTACTCACCTGGATGGGTCTCCCGGTGAATCCCTCTCTCCACCAGCCACGGCTCTTCCCCTTTCTCCAATTGGAGGATCACATCTGGTTTGGGAAGCTGATGCCCTGTGCGCAGCAAAAGATAAAGAACTGGACAGGGGTTGGGGAACTCTGGGCTGGACACAAAGACCATCCCAGATTCAGCCCCAACCCCCAACCCCTTCTTAGTCCTGGGGGGGCTCTGAAGAGTAGACAAGGGGAGGCTACAGAGGCAGCAAAATATGCATGTTTTTAAAATTCAACAAATCAAAACAAAAAAAATTTTTTTCCACAAAAACAGAAGTGAGTACAAAACCCTCTTCTATGCCCCAAAGAAATTAGGTCCTTAATCCCAAGCTCACACTCTGATATATGTGCTTCATTCTCCATACCTTTGATCAATAAAGAACCAAAATCATCACAGGGGGATATCTCTGAGAACAGAAGTTAGTCTTACCCAAGGAAATCAGGTTCTTATAGTTCTCCAGCATCACATCTTTGTACATGATCTGCTGAGCAGTATCCAGCAGCTTCCACTCCTCTCTGGTGAAGTTCACAAGTATATCCTTGAAGGTCACCAGTGTCTACAACATGGAACAAATCTGTAGTAAGCCCGATGTATATCTCTGCCCTCCTCTTCTTGAGTACTCACAGAAAGAGAGATTAGGCAGACAGCATTGGGGCCTACCCCAAAGAGGATGGACCAGAATTTATCCCAAAAGTGAGTAGTACTTATTTGGGTTCTGGTCAAGTCCTAAAAGGAATGTCCAAAAAGCAGTTCCATGTTATGCTCTAGGTTTAGAAACTGTCAGAAGAACATCTGTTTGTTTGTTTATTTTAGGGGGAAGGGGCAGGGGGAGAGAGAAAAAGAGATAATCCTTAAGAAGACTCCCCACTGAGCACAGAGCCCAACAAGGGGCTTGATGCCAGGACCCTGAGATCACGACCTGAGCCGAAACCAAGAGTCAGACACCCAAGTGACTGAGCCACCCAGGGGCCCGAAAAGAACTTTTATTTAAATCAAGTTTGTTATAAACAGCTATAGCAAGGAGTATCAGACACCAAAGTTAATCTACACTTATATTCTGTGAAATAAAGAACCTAATTCAAGGCAGAAAAAAACAGTCTTCAGTCCAAGTACAACTTAATGCCAAAGAGACTAACATCAGGGCGCCTGGGTGGCTCAGTACATTAAGTGTCCAACTCTTGGTTTTGGCTCAGGTCATGATCTCAGGGTTGTGAAATCGAGCCCCGTGTTGGGCTCCACACTCAGTGGGACGTCTGTTTCTCTCCTTTTCCCTCTCCCTCCGTCCTCCCCCCACTCGCACACGCACTCTCTAAAATAAATAAATCTTTAAAAAAAAGACCAACCTCACCATGTTTTCTGATCTAAGATAATTATCCAAGACATTTTCGTTAAACATTGAATAGCATTTTTTTAAAAATGGAGATTCTATTTTAATAGTAACAAAGTAATTTGACAAACAGTAGAGAAGCAAGGCCTTCATTAGCTACATCAAAAAGAAATGCTGATTACACAAAGAAACGCTTAACTTGAATGAGGATTTTTCCCCTCAAAGACCATGAAGGTCAGACAAGGGAATAATGGTTTTTTTTAATACTGAAAAAAAGAACTGTCAAGCCATTTCTATACCCAGTGAAAACATATTTCAGGAATGATGCAAAATATACTCTAAAATAAAGTAAAAGAATTTGTTACCAGCAAACCTGCTCTAAAAGACATATTAAAAGTAGTTATTCAAGCAAAAGGGAAATGTTACCAAAGAGAAACTTTAAATCTCAGGAATGAAGCATGAGCAACAAAAACAGTAAATATCTGGGTAAATATAATAGACTAGTTTTCTTAGGTCCTTCAAAATACGTAGCACAGCTGAAAGCAAAAACCACAACACTTTCTGGTCGGATTTTTCAGTATACCAGAGGTAATACATACAGGATGCTCCAGGGGAAGCTGGACCCACACGGGACCCAGTCTCCCACCCTGGATGCTCCCAGAGGTTCCACCCTCCTCCAAGCTCCTCATGCCTGGGTGGCAGCTACCCCTAAATAAGTACATAACTTGTGCCTGAGCTCCCCATGGAGGCATCACATAGCCAGCTCCACATCTAGGACAACCAGGAACCAGAGAGACCCTCAAGGCACAACGTTCCCAGTTCCCACCTAATTTTTTAGGGAGGAAGTGTGCTGTGGACTTCGTTCCCTAGTGTGGATCAAAGCATTTTAACGGAGTGCTTAATATTACCCCACTTGACTCCTGCCCACTGTTAAACCTGCATTTCTTTTATATAAAAGGTATATGAATAGTGTAGAGTATATGAATAAAACTACATGTACAAATAAAGCAAACAAAAGAGTGCTAGTCTCCCAGACTAGTGTCCAAGATATAATTTCTGAAGTTCCTAGGCAAAGGAACTCCAGAACTTAAGCTAAAAGGGATTCTCAGTTGGAAAACAAAGAAGGCAGCCCAACTTACATGGGACCTGGCAGTTAGTGACTCGGCGTCCATGCCCTCCTTGTTTTTGATGATGCTTTTTTGAGTAATGGAGATCCTAAGAAGATGCAGCTGGAGAAAAGAAAGAAAATGAAGAAAGTCTGCTGTGACAGGGAGGCTTCATAAATCATCAACCTAGACTCCCTCACACCCAGCTGGGTATAATGCAAACACCCACCACACAAAGAGGAACATCACAAATAGTCCAAAAATATATCTACAATGTCTGAAATTCCCGGGAGTATGAAGAACTATGTAGACTGCTATTTTCCCCTTAGTCCCTAGAGTTCCATGCAAAATTTCATTTTTAACTTAATGGTTCGGCTGCTACAAATCCTCTCTTTTGAGAAAAACAAACCAAGACACAAAACCTGCCTTGATCTAACACCCTTACTTTACAGATAAGAAAAAAAGTGTTTTCTCCAGCTGATCAGAGAAGGGAAGTCAGAGATTAGAAGCACAAGAAACATGTGATGTGCCGTTACTGGCCTGCAGGTGGATGGTGTCACATAGCAAGGAATGGGGGCAGTCTCTGGGAGCTAAGAGCAACACCCAGCTGACAGCCAGTCCTATCATAGTCCCACAGCCACAAGTAACTGAATTCTGCCAACAATCAGAGCCTCCAAATGAGAACCCAGGCCAGCCAACACCTTGAAAGCAGCTGTTGGATATCTGAGCAGAAAACCCAGCCAGAGAGGGTCAGACTTCCACCTACAGAACTGTGAGCCAGTAAGTGGGTGCTTTTGAAGCTACTAAGTTTGTGATAGTTTGTTACACAGCAATAGGAAACCAATACACGATCAATTATCTGTTAAAGATACTTAAATAATAAAGAAAAATATCATATATTTACCTACGTAGTTACCATTGCCACTGCTTTTCATTCTTTCCTGTAGATCCAGATTTCCATTTGGTTTCATTTCCTTTCTCCCTGAAGGCCATCTCTTAACATTTCCTGCAATGTGGGTCTGCTGGTAATGAATTCTTTCAGCTTTTTAAGTCTGAAAATGTCTTCATTTTGCCTTTTTTTTCTAAACAGCTTTACTAAGATATAATTCACATACCATACAATTCATCCACTCAAAGTATACAATCCAATGGTTTTTGGCAATTACATTATCAGTCTCTAAAATTGTAGTAAAAAAATTAACAAAATTTGCTATCTTATTGTTACGTGTACAATTCAGTGGCATTAATTACATTCACAACATTGTACAACCATCACTAATAATTCCAAAGCTTTCTCATCACCCCAACGGAAACTCTGAAACATTAACCAAACTCCCTATTCCTGCACCCCCTCAGACTCCAATAACCTCTAATCTCCTTTGTCTCTCTGAATTTGCCAATTCTAGAAAATTCATGTGAATGGAATCATACAATATTTGTCTTTTTATCTAGCTTACGTGACTCCACATCATGTCTTCAAGGTTCATCCATGCTGTAGCATGAATCAGAACTTCATTCCTTCTAACGGCCAAACAATATTCCGTTGTATGGAGAGACCACATTGTTTGTCCCTTCATCTGCTGATGGACCCTGGGTTGTTTCCATCTACTGGCTCTTGTGCACAGTGCTCCTGTGAACACTGGCATACAAGTATCCGCTCGTGTCCCTGCTTTCAATTCCTTCCGGTCTATACCTAGAAGTGGAAGTCCTGGGTCATATGGTAATTGCATGTTTAGCTTTTGGAGGACCCACAAAACTGGTTTCCACAGTGGCAGCATCACTGTTGAGTTGTGATGCTGAGTTCCAATTTCCCCACATGCTTGCCAAAACTTGTTATTCCATTTTTTAAATTATTATAGCCATCCTAGTTGGTGTGAAGTGATATTTCATTGCATTTTGATTTCTATTATTTTCATGTATTTAGTAGCCATTTGCATATCCTCCTTGGAGAAATGTCTATTCAAGTCCTTTGCCCATTTTTAAATTGGATAGTTTGTGTTTTTGTTATTGAGTTGTAGTTCTTTACATATTCTATGTATAAGCACATATATACTTATATACCCTATATATATTAAACCCTTACCAGATATATAATTTCCAAATATTTTCTCCCATTCTGTTGTCTTGTCTTTGTTGTTGAAATATATTTTTGCTGAATTTAGAATTCTAAGTAGAGTTAATTTTCCTTTCAGTGCTTTACATAAATAGTTCCACTCCCAATGTTCCAGGAATTACAAGAGTTTTCCAGTCTGGCTAGTAATAACAGGCAGTATTCCCCATGCAAATATCAGGACTATTCCCTCCAACCCTTTAGAGGATTCCTTCCCTGGCCTTGTGGAGTTTCCTCACACATGCGTGCTGCTCTGTGCTCTTGAGGACTCGTGGGAGACCCTCTGCAGACCTGTCCTCTCTGGTGGTCTGTCCTATGAACTCCGGCTGCTTTGCTTTCCCCAGATTCTCAGCTCCATCCTTGACTCAGGAAGTCTGCTGGGCTCCACCTCAGTTTCTCCTTCCTCTGCTGTAAACTGGAAACCCTCTCAAGGCAATAAACTGGGGCAATCAGAAGGCTTACCTCGTTGAGTCTCCATCTCCCAGGGATGACTATCCTTTGTCATCTGATATCCAGGGTCTTAGACCGATTGTTTCATGTATTTTGTCTGTCTTTGTTGTTGTTGTTGCCGTTGTCCCTGTCATTCCATGTTGGCCAGAAACAGAAGTCTATAAACATTGCGTTTTTAAGTTGTTTTAAATTTAGATTGTATTTTTAATTTCCACCTTTTGAATACTAGGCTTGAATATTTCCCATATGTTTGTATTTACAGTTCTTTTGAATCTGTTTTCTTTCCCATTGTTTGCCCCCTTTGTCTTCTGGAGATCTTACAGATTTCCATCTCAGTTCTATGCAAATTTACATGCATGAAAGCAGTATGGCTTCTGCCCTGCCACACCACTAAACCGGTGCTCACCAACGACATCTACTACAGAGGACACTGTTGGCCTTCTGATTGTTCTTGAAGCTCTTTATTTACTTTGTTTCCTTCCTCACCTAGCTTCCCTCTGTACATCTGGGTTCTCAGTCTTCTCTAATGATTCGCTGCATCTCCCGGTCTCCACTTCCAGTGCCCCCCTGGGCACTTCCAGGACACACAGTGTACCTACTTGTTTTATCCTGTCTATCCCACCGCCAGGCACACAACAGAACTATGTTTCAGCTACATGAACAGACCGCTCTGTCTTCTATCCCGACCTTGCTCCTCAACCTCAACTGCGTATTTCCAACTGTGGCTAATAGCATGGATTCTGCAGCCAGACTGCCCAGGTTCAAGTCCCTGCTCCAATACTTACTAGGAGGTTTCTTAACCTTTCCTGGAACTTACTTTTCTTTTCTTTTTTTTCAAGATTTTATTTATTTATTTGACAGAGAGAGACATAGCGAGAGAGGGAACACAAGCAGGGGCAGTGGGAGAGGGAGAAGCAGGCTCCCCGCTGAGCAGGGAGCCTGATGCGGGGCTCGATCCCAGGACTCTGGGATCATGACCTGAGCCGAAGGCAGACGCTTAACAACTGAGCCACCCAGGCGCTCCCGGAACTTATTTTTCAATGTCACATGAATAAAGGCTGAAATAACCAGGGATGTTAAACTGTGTAAGAAATTACTTTATGGAAGCAAGAGAATGGTTTTCACATATTTACAGGTCCTGTGAAACAGGGATATTTATTTTGAGTTGCTCCAGAGCGCAGACTTGGGAGTAATGTGTGCAGTCACAAAGAAATCAATTGCAAGTCAATATTATAATCATATGACACCTGGAAATAGATCAGGTTGCCTAAGAAAGCAGGAAATTCTGGCCACCAATAAATTTTCAATCGGATCTTATTTAAAAAACTACAGTACAGCCTCTACTTTACATAGGTATCTAAGGTCCATTCCATTAACTCTCCCATTTTAGGGTTATATAAAATACAAAAAGCCTGCAATTAGTCTCATGTCATCCTAATTTCCCTTAACCTCCAGTTCTGATAACTTACTCAAACCTTTATCTAAACCAGTGGTTTTCAGCCCTAACTGAATGCTGGAAATGCCAAGTATATTCATAAATTATGACACCTGGGTCCCATGCCATCCTTCTCTGAGCGATTCTGACTTAATTGTATGGTGAGGGGCTAGGCTTTTGTTTCTTTTAAATAGTTCCCTGGGTGACTCAACTGTGAAGCCATGCTTGAGAATCACTGATCTAAGCCATTATTTAACCTACACAACAATTCAAACCTATTTGAACTAATCAATTAATTAAATCCTACCATCTCTTAGGGATAATCAGATTCTTTTAAGATTTTTTTTTTAAGATTTTATTTATTTATTTGACAGAGAGAGACAGCAAGAGAGGGAACACAAGCAGGGGGAGTGGGAGAGGGAGAAGCAGGCTTCCCGCAGGGAGCCCGATGTGGAACTCGATCCCAGGACACTGGGATCATGACCTGAGACGAAGGCAGACGCTTAACGAGGCTGAATAGACGCTTAATCTTGGGGAGCCACCCAGGCGCCCCAAGATTTTATTTATTTTAGAGGGAAAGCATGCACGTGTGCACGAGCAGGAAAGGAGCAGAGGAAGAGGGAGATAACCTCCAGCCGACTCCACGCAGAGCACAGAGCCCGATGTGGAGCTCCATCCCAAGACCCTGAGATCATGACCTAAGCTGAAACCAAGAGTCAGATGCTCAACTGACTGAGCCACCCAGGCACCCAGAATAATCAGATTCTTCTATCAGTCACCAGATACACAAAGAATCTTTCTGTGCAACTGGCCAAAACGGATTTCTCTAAAGTAACAATTATCACTGCCATGTGGGGATACTGGGATGAGTTTTGTGTTTAGGGAAACAGTTGGTAAGTTGATTACTATCTTGATGTTATATATTTGGATCTTCTTCTGTCATTTTAAATAATTAGTGGACACTTACTATGCGCCTGGCTCTGTACAAGGCCCAGGAGATAAAAACATGAATATTTATTCCTGACAGCAAGCAGCTGAGTCTAGCTGAAGACACTGAAAATGGACACCTACAGTCCACTATGATTACTGCTCTGACAACAGCATGCATGCCCAAGGGGTCATGGAACACAGAAAATAGCACCCAGCACCACCTGGTGATTTCAAGGCTGGGTCCTAGAGCTAATTAGGCAAAGAAGGGTGGGGGCCTGTGTAAACAAAGGCAGAGCCTAAGACAATGATGTATGGGGAAAGGAGCTCACTGCAGCTGGTGCATACTGTGAAGGGCAGGGAACAGCCAGAAGGGAGCCCATAGACACACATGACCAGACCTAGGTTACAAAAGGACAAAAAAGCCATTTTGAGACTCTGTCCTACATATTATAAACCCAGAAATGATACTAGATTTGCACCTTAAAAATGCTTTCTCTGCATCTGGGGCAGTTGTGTAATGGACTGATGGAAGATATAACAGTAGCAAAGGAACAAGGAAGGAGGCTAACACCATAATCCAGAGGATGGGAACACAAATTAGGACTAAGGGTAGAAATGCAGAGCAGGTAGACTTTGGAAAGATTGGTATATCCTGGAAATCAAATGGATATGGATGTGAAGATGGGTTAGGGGTTAAAGATGACTCCCAGTTTCCTGGGTGACTGATAGGACAACAATGGATCAGGAGGGGCAGGCACTAGAGAAATGATGGTACTGGGCTGTTTTTTGTTTTGTTTTAAAGAAAGGCAGACTGCCACATGCAGCACCTCATTTGGATGTGTCTGGAGTCTTTGGAAACTTGTTCTCCTACAAACGGACCTTGAGAGCTTGTTTGGAAGTTCTAGCAGGGAGCGCAGCTTCTTGTATACCCATGACCAAAGAATGGTCCTCCTCTATTGGGGAAGGTTGTCCTCTTTGAATGAACCTGCAACTTCCGGAGGGATGCACGTGGAGCAGTGAAGGAGGAAGGGGACACCCACCTACCTGGCCAGATCAGCTAAACCAACCTTGGTGATCAATGGGGTGACAGATGTTGCAGCCAGATCGTCCTCATATCCTGATGGGGCTGGTTTTAAACTCAGAAAGTGGGACAGAGAAATGACATTTAGGAGACATATGTAGATGTGAGGGTTATCCAGCTGTATCATCTGCCTTCAACATTTCTATTATATCTTTATCTATCCAAGCTACTCAGCTGTATTCTCCAACAAGATTTGGGGGTTGGGGGATGGTCTTTTGTCATAGATTTGAGAGTGACTGTGTTCTTCCACTATGAGATAAAGGTGAAGTAGGCAGATGGACAAGAGTCTAAGTGAGATCATACATTCCTATCAACAACCCTATGACATAATAATTCCTATAAAGCCCACTAAGAAACAGTAAGATTTGATAAAGTCAGTTAATGGTCTTATCAGATGACACCATGGCAGTATATAAAGTCAACCAAAGATAATGTGAAGAGTACAATGAACTGTAAGACCAGGATTAGATTATTGGGAAAATCAACATTTAGGAAGCAAACAGAAGAGAAAGAAAAGCCCATGAAGGAGGCAAAGAAAGACCCACTAGAGAATGAGAAGATCCGGAAGAGAGGTGTATCAAAAGCCAGAAGAGAGAATTTCAAGGAGGGGAGACTTAAAAGAGTTCGGGTAAGTTAAGGAGCATAACGTACAGGATTGGTTAGATAAGGGTTCACTAGTGATTAGGGGACACTAGTCTCAATATATCGCTGGCAACAGCAAATTCCACAAAAGGAATGAAAAGTTTGGAGGTGAAAAAAGAAGAGAAAGGGCACACCTGGAAGAGGTGCTGGGGACTGGAGAGTGTCTGCAGACTGAGAGGAAGGAAGTAACAGACAAGCAGGTTGAAGCCAGAGGAGAGAACAGGGCAAGGGATGGAGTCAGAAGCTCAGATGGAGGCATCAATTGGAAGCTTGTAAGGCAGGAAGCTAGCAACACCAGCTCTCTCTATGCCTTTCTTCTATAGTCACATCTCCCCCTGATGCTCACCTTCTGCCTCCCTATTCCAACTCTGATGGATCTCTGTGATTATACTGGGCCCACCAAACAATCCAGGGTAATCTCCCCATCTTAAGGTCCTTAGTTGAATCACATCTGCAAGGTCCCTTCTGCCATATAGCAATATTAATATATCCACAGGTTCTGGTTCTTTGGGGAGTGATTATTCTGCCTACCACCAGGGCAGAGATGGGCTGCAAGAAGCTTTCAGTAAGAACCAGAAGGCTAGGAAAGAGACTACCCAGGGCATAAGAGGTTCTGCAGCACGGCTCCAACCAAGTCACTGGGCATACAAGCTTCACAACCATCTACTTTCACGGCCTTGACAACATTTCAAACTTAATTCCTGCTGCACTCGCCCCATGCTCTCTGGGCCTCATTTAAATGCCACCTTTTCTGACAAGCCTTCCTGTTGTCCCAGAGAGAATAACTGTTCCCTGGCCAATAATCATGGAGAACTTTGTACATGATTCTAGCACTTCAACACCCTACTTACTGCCCACCTCCCTTATAAGGAACTACTTGAGAATTGGGATAATCTCATTTTAAATCTAAGAGACTAGCATAGTGCTTTCAACTTCATATTTGTTCCACTGGCATTTGTCCAATACTTAACGAGCACCCACAAAGATTACGTCTCTGTTTCCCAAGGTGTCTGCCCTCCAGTCTCCATTTGAAGACCCAGTACTTGAGCGCCAGTACCCAGAGATAGGCAAGACCCTGTCAGGGAGAGCATTTCATTCAGGTATATGAAGTATATGCTTCTTCTTTTTTTTTTTTTAAGACTGATTTACTTTAGAGAGAACGAGGGAGCAGGGAGAGGGGTAGAGGGGGAAGGAAAGGGAGAGAGTCTCAAGCAGACTCCTGTCCCAGTGTGGAGCCTGACTTGGGACCCTGAGATCATGACTTGGGACCATGAGTTCATGACCGGAGCTGAAACCAAGAGTCGAATGCTCAACCAACTGAGGCACCCAGGCACCCCTGGAGTATATGCTTCTTAATAAAAGAGAACAGGATTTCTTTAGATTTTGAGTAAGTTCATTAGTTTTTAGCATGTGCAAAGGGCAAGGAATGATTAGCAAAAGGACCCAGCAGCCACAGAATTAGAACTCTGGGGCCAGGAGAGATGGCAAAGACATACTTGAAGATACAAAAGGCAAAGACCATGCACCTGCAAAAACTCAGCAAATGTATACTTTCATTTTGTGCACTTCATTTTTTATAAATTTTACATCAAAAGAAAAAGCTAAATGAATATTGAATTCTAGTTTATAACACATATACATTTTCAAGTATTTAAGGGAAGTATACTGATGTATGCAATTTACTCAATACACACCAAAAAAAGATGGACTGATAAAGAAATAGATCTATGTTAAAACAAGTAGAGTAAAATGTTAATGGTGGAGTCTAAGAGGAGGGTTTACAAGTATTCTTTTAATTTAGCTGTACATTCAAAAGTTTTCATAATGAAATATGACAAAAGGTAAGAATGAGATAGCAGAGAGGTATTGTGTGAAAGAGGCAAAAATGATGGTCTGGGTGTTGGTACTGTGTCAGGGATACATATACAGCCTATGCCACACCCAGTCCTGACCCTGCTTTGTGGCCAGAAGATATAAGACATGCTAATGTGATAGGAGACAACGACTCTGATAGGAGACATGCAAGAAGGAGTACTGCAGGTCAAGGTGTATTGTAAGCAAAACAACAGATGTTATAATATGAAGCTTCCTTTTCCTTAAAATAAAAGTTCTTAAAACCTAAAAGGTTTTTTAAACTATGTTACTAAGCCTTCAGTGTTTGAATTACGTCATGTAAACCACAGAAACCCATCATTTCTAGGAGTATTTCTCTTTAACAGAAACATTTTTTCACCAAATTATGAAAAGCAATAAGCCACTTCCATAACATTTTTAAGAAGATGAAGACATAAAGAACACAGTGCATGGGTATTCTTGAAAAAAATTCCATTTATATTTCCTTGACAACTGAATTTAATAAAAAACAGAACTGGTCTCATTCCCATTCATCCTTTATACTTCTACCTCCTAGTAAGGTTTTAAAGTGTTCTCATATAGTTCAGGCATATTTCTAGTTAAAATTAATATTAGGTATTCTATTACTGTTGTGAGTAGACTTTCTTCCAGAAACACGTGTGTTAGCTTGTTACTGAGGACAGTAAAGCAATCTGTTCACTTAATATATTTCCTTCTCAGTCACTTTATTAAAAACTCATTGATTTTTTTTTTAAAGATTTTATTTATTTATTTGACAGAGACAGCGAGAGCAGGAACACAAGCAGGGGGAGTGGGGGAGGGAGAAGCAGGCTTCCTGCTGAGCAGGGAGCCGGATGTGGGACTCGATCCCAGGACCCTGGGATCATGACCTGAGCCGAAGGCAGACGCTTCACAACTGAGCCACCCAGGCGCCCAAAACTCATTGATTTTAACTGAATCTCTTTCATACGGCGGAGGTGTAGTTAATTAATAGAATAATTTTGTAGTCTTTTTTCCAGAAGGTATGCTTTATATCTGTGTAAATACGGTATTGTCCTAAGTGGAATTTGAAGACAATGTTAATATAAAATACTGATAAACAAACTTCCTTCTTTAATTTATCTGTATCTCAAATCCTGGCCCTGTGGCTGGCACATGCTAAGAGCCCAAGAAATGTGTGTTGAGAGAAGAAATGACAAAACAAGGGAACAATTTTCAAGAATAGGCAAGAATGTGTGAAATTCACCGTCCAGGAAGCTTTGCAAGACAGAGGAAGAGTTGTGCTATTTACCTGTCTAGACAGTTAACTACAGTCAACATTGCCAACCTGACAAGGTTTATCAGCACGCGTTCTGGATGACATCTCATGTTTCCTTTCACTTCTTCGTAAAAGACAACACCTTGAAGAACTGAAATGCTTCACCTTCTCCACAGACCCTGGGTGGGATCTACGTAAGGCTGGTGTTAACCTTACCTGTGACACCATACCAGATATCGGATGAAAGGTATCATTTTGAATAGCTTAACAATTCTCGTATGGAGGAAAAATAAAAACACATTAAACTTGAGGTGTCTCTGAAAAATAAAAATTACGAAAAATAAAACTACGTTAAACACATACCCACCTCCAGTTAATCTACTTGATTTAAAAAACACACACACTAAAGACCAAGGAGGTGGGAGCTAGAGATACAGGGCTTTTTCAGAATTTTTTTGTAAAAGACCACCCACCGACTGGCCTGATCTTAAAGACTGAGAATGCTGATACGACAAGAAATTGAGGAAAGTAACTGTCAATATAACTTCAACAAGTGAGAAGGTTTATTTAACTTAGTATTTTCAGACTAGACCGAGAAACTGAAACCTATCCAGCCCCTTCTACCGCTAAACGGATGAAAACAGACCCACTTCTTCAAGAAGCAAGCAGCATGCGGCTCCGACACTCTCCACGAACAGAATCCGATGGTTTGTACTTGAAAACCAGTGTAACCACGTCTGGTTTCTCCTAGGAACGAAGGCTTTTACTGCTAAGAAATTTCCTGCTCTAACAAAAAGAGCACGATCCTTTTCAGCAAACGCTAGAAAAGCCATAAGCAAAATGTCGAACGGCTAGCCCTAGCTGGGGAAAAGGAAAGCGGGGTCACAGGAAACCCCCTGCCCATCCCTGAGTGTGCGGCTCAGGGCTCCCGGCCCCGCCACCGCCGCAGAGCGCACGCAGACACTCGGGGGTCGCCGCTAGTCCTGCCAAACAGGACCGGGGGCCGTTAACGCCACGACGTGAAGTCACGGGGTACCCCGCGGCGGGGAAACCGCCGCTCCCGCGCGGGCTGAAAATCACGCCCGGGCGACGCCCTTCGCCGCGAGGAAATCATCGTCCGCAGACAACCACGAGGCTCGCAAGCCCAGGGCTGCGGGAAGGACGCCCCAGCGCGCGCGCACACGCACACGCGCACGCGCGCACACACCAGCGCGCGTGTACACACACGCGCACACACACCAGCGCGCGCGCACACACACGCACTCACACACCAGCGCGCGTGTACACACACGCACGCGCGCACACACACGCACACCAGCGCGCGTGTACCTGCAGTGAGCACCCAGCAGGCGCGCAGGGGTAGGCGATCCGTCACAATGGCAGCACCAACGGCAAATCAGTGACGAGCTGGGCCTCCGCGAGCAGGCGCCCCGCGACCTCCGGGGTGCGGACGGTCGGTCCGGGTGGCTGCCGGCTCTCCTCACCCCTCACCGGCCCGCCAGCCCCGCGTCCCCTCACGCTCGCGCCGCGACCCCGGCCGGTCCCACACACACCGCCCCCGTCCCTTCACGCACGCGCCGCGGCCCCGGCCCGCCCCACACACGCCCACCCCGCGTCCCTCACGCCCGCGTCCCCTTCACGCACGCGCCGCGGCCCCGGCCCGTCCCACACACGCCCACCCCGTCCCTTCACGCACGCGCCGCGGCCCCGGCCCGCCCCCCACACACCCACCCCGCGTCCCCTCACGCCCGCGCCCCTCACGCTCGCGCTGCGGCCCCGGCCGGTCCCACACACGCCACCCCCGTCCCCTCACGTTCGCGCCGCGGCCCCGGCCCGTCCCACACATATTCCCCCGCTCCTCCCGGCCACGCACGCACGCGCCGCGGCCTCTCCCCCGGGGAGCGCAGCCGGGACGCGAGCCCAGAATCCCTCCGCGGGGCGGGCCTGGGCGGCGCGGGGCCTCCTGGGAAATGTAGTCCCCGCCCTTCGGCTTTTTGGGGCCTCGTAGCGCGGGAATTGGGATTGCTGCTTTCCTCCTCTGACCTGGGGGCCTCCGGACGCCGCCGCCGGCCCGCCCGCCCAGCGCGCGCTCTCCTCTCCCTTCCCGCGGCTGACCGGTGGTTCTGACGCCGAGGCAGGTCCCCCAGGGACAGGTGAGCGTGTAGGAGCGCGCAGAGTTGAGGAGACGGGGCCCGTGAGAGGGGACGTGGGGGGCAGTCGCCCCGGTGCTCAGCGCCCACCCGAGCTCTGCGGGCAGCCGGGCCTGGCCCTGCGTCCGGCCGGGAGACGGGGGCTGGGAAGACGCGGAGCCGCGCCCGGAGTGTGGGGGGCGGGGGGGCCGGGGGCGGACCGAGGAGAAGCCGCCTTGGTGAGTGCCGCTGGCGGTCCGTGGTGGGCGTCCTGCACGGACCCGCCCTCTGTGCGGGAGCTTTTCTTCGATCCGTCTTAGTCCCTTCATCTATTAATGGGCTGCATCACTGTAACGAGGTCTCTGTTCTCTAAGGCAAGCCCTAAATTAAAAGGGGCTTGAAATTATACGAACCTTATTTGGACCGTAAGTCAAAGAAATTGCTTGAAAAAAATCTAATGAGATGACAAAAGTTTGAACATTGCCTATAGATTTGATATTAAGCAATTCCTGCTAATTTTGTGGGTGTGACTATATCCTGGTTATGATTTTTTAAGATTTTTATTCAGAGATAAATTCTGGGGCGCCTGGCTGGCTCAGCCTATACAGCATGCAGCTCGCTGTCGGGGTGGAGTTCAAGCCCCACGTTGGGCATAGAACTTACTTTAAAAAAAAAATACTTTCCCTCTCTCGCTGTGCCTCTCTCTGTCAAATAAATAAATAAAATCTTCAAAAAAAAATACTTATACAGAGATAAATTATGAAATGTTTACAAATAATAGAATAGAGCATCCCCACATCTTCAAAATACAGTGGGTACAAGAGTGTTCATTAAATGTTACTATTATAGTAACAGTAGTTTTTCTGCTTGTTAGTAATTCTTGCAAATGTTCCTCAAACCCTGTTTGAATGTGGTACTATTTTATTACTTTAGTACACAGTCATATTCAAGTTGTTAGTATTTTGCTTAGGGTTTTTTCACAGTTCAAAATTAAAATTGCGTTTTAATCTTCTTTCCTTGTACATCTGGGGGGTCTGCATATGTGGGGCCACAATGGGGTGGAAGCCGGTGGCCCTGGCGGTGAAAAGAATTTCCCCGGGTGGAACAAAGGAGATAGACGTTTATTGAACCCACCGCAGGGGGTGGGGCGGCTGGACAGCAGAGGAGAAACCGTCCGCAGCAAGGCAGTGGGTGGGGAGGGTGAGAAAGTACGGAGATGCATGGGCGTTTTGCTGCTTTTGGTAACTACCGGTTTGTAAGTAGCCCGTTGATCAGCTATTTTAAGGTGGGTCGCCTGATGGGCAGGTGTGTGCTCAGCCAGGGGTCACTGTGGGCCCTTTCCACATTACATCGCTTCAGCCTCTTTGCCTAAAAGAGGCCTCTTTGCAGTACTGTTTTTTGTACCGTAGAAGGATTTCACAAGTCTCGTGAATAATTTGGGAAGCATAGATTTTTCTTTCCTCCTCTTTTGTAAAGTAGTTTTTCCATTGTAAGTTTTGGGCTCAAAATCTCTAGGGGTAGATATTTGACTTCTGATTTTTTTTTTTTTTAATGGTTGTTGATGGATTTGTTTTACAGTTCTTACTGAGTCAATTTGGACACTTAAGGTTTTCTAGAAAATTGTTCATCTCCTGTGAATTTATAAGTTTGGTGGCATAAAGTTGTTCATCCTAATCTTCTATAGTGATTTTTTGGAGATTTTAAAAATCACGGCTTTTTAGTGATATTTTAAAATCATTGCTGTAATACTTGTAGCCATTTTTTCTTTTTTGAGCTTAAGTCCAAGACAAGGTCATTGATCTCCTTGCTGAAGGTGTGGTGCCCTCCAGCACAGTTACTGGCTGTGATGAGCTTCCCGTGATGAGCTGCTCAGGTGGTAGGTGCCAGTGTGAACTTCATCAGTCACTGTGGATTCCAGGTCTGCAAACACTGCCCTGGGCACCAGCACCTGTCTCACTGCAGAAGGTGTTGAAGGAGTCATCTCCTCCCCCAGTGGTCTTGTCAGTTGGCATCTGACCATTGGGCTGGATGCCCTGTTCCAGGCAGTAGAGCTCCCAAGCAGGCGTTGCCAATCTGAACACCAGCCTGGATGGAAATGAATTTGCACATGGTTGCTGCTTTGTGGCTGCTGAGCAGATGGCAGAGGAGGAGGAGAGGTTGTTGCTTCTTGCAGCGCCACTCTTAGGCCGTCGATGGAAGAACTTGCCTTCCCTCGGAATTTTAAAAGTGGGCAAAGCCAAATAGAAATGAAGCAGTGTTACCATTGAGAAGTCCTATTCCACACCTGTTACTGTTCTTTTGTATGTAACCTATTTATCATCTCTTGGAACCTTTAGATTTGTCAGTTTATTTTTGGTATTCAAAACTTTCATGTTGATAAGTTTAGTTCCAGTCTTTTAAAAAATTGCCCGTTTTGGGGCGCTTAGGTGGCTCAGTCGGTTAAGTGTCTGCCTTGGGCTCAGGTCATGATCTCAGGGTCCTGGGATGGAGCCCCACATTGGGCTGCCTGCTTCTCCCTCTCACAATGCCCCTTTTCCCCCCTTCCACTCCTGCTCTCTCTCTCTCACTCAAATAAAATATTAAAAACAAACAAAAAAAAAAGAAATTGCCATTTTGATGGGTCAGTCCTTACATATTTCACTATTTTAAGGAATTTCTCCTGTATTTGATTCTCTCTTCTATTTTTCTTTCTGGAACTCTGAATAATCTGGTGTTGAACCTTTGAAATTGATCATGTAATTTTCTTACCTTTTTCTTTGCTTACCTCTTTTGGGAGTTCTGCTTTCTGGAAGAGTTCCTCAGCTTTATCTTTAAATCTTTTTACCTTTTTTTGTTTTTGTTATTATACTTTTAAATTTCCTAAGATCACTTATTTTGTGATTTTATATGTTAAAATAAAAGCCATACATCCTTTTAATGTTTTATGAATGAAATATCTAATGATTTTTAGATTTATATTATGAAAATTTCAAAACACAAAAAGGTATAACAGATACCCTTGTATCCATCACTGTTTTGAAGCAGATCTTTTACATGATATATTGTAAATATTTCAGAATCTCTCTCCAATAATAGCTCCTTTAAAAATAAAAAAATATATTATCACATCTACAGAATTAGCAGTACTTCTCTAATATCAAATGTATAGGCAGTGTTCAAAGTTTTCTGTTATTTCGTAAGTGTGTGTGTGTGGTTTTTTTTTGTTTTTTGACTCATGGTCTAAATAAGTCTCATGCAGTTTTAGGTCTCTTTTAATTTAAGGTGTGCCTTAGAAAAATCATATCCCATTCTTGTTTCAACTTGCATTTATCTTATGAGCATCTTTGAGGATGCTGCTGTCACTTTGAAATATGCCAGTGTTTTTCTCACTTTTTAGGACACTATTGACTTCTAGGTTGAAACTTTTCCTTTAACACTTTGAAGATATTATTCTGTGGTCTTCTGGCTTCATCTTTGCAGCTAAAAAGTCTGTAGTCAGTATAATTGGTATTTCTTTATAGGTAATTTGCCTTTTCTCTCCAGTAACTTCAAAATTTTACTCATCATTCCTGATGCCCTACAGCTTATTTCCAGTGCATCCAGTGGATTTCAGAAATTTCCTCAGTGTGGTATGTGGTACATACATACACTTGGAGGTGAAGGACTCATATCTTTCTTTCAGCTTAGGATAAGAACAACCATTATTACTAATATTACTTCCTTTATATTCCCTCTGTCCTCCTCTTCTAGAATTCCTATTACATACCAATTTATGTCTTTGATCCAGATGGGAATGGGAATGTGTGAAGTAGAATTTGCTTTCCAAACAGATAGTCAGCTGTCCTGACACCATTTAATAACTACTCCATCCTTTCCCCGCAGTGATTCCTTTATCGTATATTAAATGTCTAGCTACACACCAATCTGTTTCTGAAGTTGTTTTACTTTTTATTATTGCCCCATTACCATCTGTTTAAGTTACTAGAGATTTATTTTTTTTTTAAGATTTTTATTTATTTATTTGACAGAGAGAGAGCAAGCACAAGCAGGGGGAATGGCAGGGAGAGGGAGAAGCAGGCTCTCCACTGAGCAGGGAGCCCGATGTGGGGCTTGATCCCAGGACCCTGGGATCACAACATGAGCCAAAGGCAGATGCTTAACCAACTGAGCCACCCAGGAGCCCTACTAGAGATTTATAATGCTTTTTTTTTTTTTTAAGATTTTATTTATTTATTTGACAGAGAGAGACAGTGAGAGAGAACACAAGCAGGGTAAGTGGGAGAGAGAGAAGCAGGCTTCCCGCCGAGCAGGGAGCCCAATGCGGGGCTCCATCCCAGGACCCTGGGACCATGACCTGAGCCAAAGGCAGACACTTAACGACTGAGCCACCCAGGCACCCCAGTGCATTTTTAAATATAGTAGGGTAAAGCACTATTTTAGTAATTGCCTTGTTATTTATGTACCTTCATTTTGCTATAAAACCTTAAAATCAAATTGTCATTTCAAAAAACCCTTATTGAATATATAGATTAATGAAAATCCAATGCAATTCTAGTTAGAGAAAAATTGAAATCTTTATAATATTGAATCTTTCCATCCATGATCATGATGAATCCCTCCATTTATTCAGATACTTTTTCCTGTTTGTCCCTAAAGTGTTCGGTTTTTCTAATTAATTCTGTAACTAGAAAAGAAATAAAACATGGGGAATTAAGGAACAAGTCCAGAGTACAATTCTTAGCTTAAAAAGCTTTAACCAGAAGACAAAGTAAGTTCCTTTTTGAATAGAAAGCATAACTTTCTAATTTTTTTTTCTTCTGAAAGAAGGGTATGGATGGGGGGAGGTTCCTTCACAAAACCTTAATTGCCATGGACTCATTCAGCTTATTCGATTAATATTTGTTGAGTGTCTGCCATGTGCTAGGAATATTCTAGGTACTTGGAATACAGTAATGAACAAATCAGATGGAAATCTATTTCTGTACAGTTTACACCAAAGTTACAGACTTATATACACTTCTGGTTTAAGGACATAGAATCTACCTGTCAAAAATATTTGTCTAAATAAAATTGCCAATTCTGTGATTTTGTTCATTAAAATTGAACTCTATTGCAGCATTGAGATAGAGGGCTCACATTTGAAGGTTATCATCTATCTGCAAAAAGTAACACCTGTAAAAAACTAGCATAACAAATTGCATGATTTGTTGTGATCTTAAAAGTCTCTAAGCATTCATTTTTTTGTATTCACACTGTATCTTTTTAAAATTTATTTTAAAGCCTTTGTAAAAATTGTGTAGAAAAGTACTGTGCCATCTTATTAACCTTAAGACCTCATTCCCAAAGTTTGGATCATGGATCATACTTCTTTGTTGATCCCATTCAAGTTCTAGATAGAATAAATTATCATGAGGAAACATATACTCTGGGGAGAGAGATTGATTTGGTGGTAATCAAATGAACGTTTGTTTCAAAGTCACATATCTACCTTTAACAACTCCAATAAAATTCCCGAGTAGGAGCTAAATCATCAGTGCTGTTAATTATGTATGAGGTTATTCAGGTAAACAAGTTATATATAGGAAAGTAAGCATACCTAGAATAATTAAGTTTGACAGGAAAATTATTTTCCCATTCCAAAAGTTAACTAAAACGTAGCAAAGTATGCACAAAATTTAATTAATTAACCATGCCTCTTTGAACTGATTCTCTTTAGCTTTAATCTTTTTTCTTTTAATAATGCATGCTCTTTTCACACCTGTGCTGAACAGTAGTCTCCAGGAGAAGCTAGTACAACTAGCCAAGTTCTAGAAGGGGGCCAAAGATGACAATATTGTATGTGACTACAAATCCCTGTGAAGATTTTAAGCTGATCAAACCTTGCTGGGAGTAGGGGGGAGGGTCAACAATTTTTCTTTTTCCTTGCCAACAATGGGGCTTTGTTTCCACCTTTCTTTTACCTGAACCTGCCTCTTTGGCTACAGGGAGGACACCCCATGAAATGCCTTCATTCCCTGATTGGATCAGAGGAACAAGAAAATATCCTGATCTCTGTACCCTATTGTGCAGGCAGATATCACTTTCAGACTCTCAAGATAGCAGCCATTGACCTATCCCTCATATGGGCTCTGCCAACACAGGATTCTGCCTGTTTATACGTGAGAAATACTGAGGAAGAAAGGATGGTGACTGGTTTTCCAGCAACCTGGTTACAGGTACCAGTGACCTTTAAAGATGTGGATGATGCTTGATTCTGATCAGAGACGAATTTACAGAGATGTGATGCTAGAAAACTATATGAATCTTACCTCAGTGGAATATCAATTAGGGAAGCCTACTATGATCTCCCCGTTGGGTCAAGAAGAGATAAGAACTATGAAAAGGAGACTTCTCTAAGGCACCTATCCAGACTGGGAGATTCAACTTAAAACCAAAGAATATTTTTAGGGAAAAATCATCCAATGGAGTGAAAATGATAAAATTCATAATGGGCAGTTGGTCCTCCACATTAAGTGAAGACCAGGAATGCCATAGATCAGAAGACAGCACAAGATCCCAGAGGGAAATTTGAGGGAAGTGACCCAAAAGAAAACAGCACCTCAGGAGAGATTCTATGACCATCATGAATTAGAGGAAAACTCTAAACTTGGATCAAAACTTGTTTTTTGAAAGAGAGTCTCCACTGGTAAACATTGCCATAAATGTTACTTAGATATTGAGAGTTTGAAAGATAATTCAATCGTAAACAATTTCAAGAGAAATCGTGTAAGAGGGAAGCTCTGTGAAAGTCATAAATATGATAGAGCTCTGTGGCATCTTGAAAAAACTCAGCACAAAAATGTGCTTGCTTCAAACATGGTATACACTTCAAGCATAATAATATGCTTCCTATATATAACAATTTTCATATGGTGGAGAATTCCTATGAATGTAATAAAAGCAAGACTTTTTGTCGTCATCCATCCAATAGGCCACAGGAGCAAACTCCTAATGGAGAGAAATGTCATAAATGTAATCAATGTGGGAAAGCCTTCAGAAAACTTTGTAATCTTATTTTGCACAAGAAAAGTCACATGGGCAAAAAACAATATGAATGTAAAGAATGTGGGAAAGTCTTCCAACGATTCCTCAACCCGAAGGAGACATGTAAGAACTCACACTGGTGAGAAACCCTACAAATGTAATCAATGTGGAAAAGCTTTCAGTCAAAAAACATCTCTTAAGATTCATGTGAGAACTCACACTGGAGAGAAACCTTATGAGTGTAATCATTGTGGAAAATCCTTTGGCACAAGTTCTTACCTAATAGTAAGAGAATACATACTGGGGAGAAACTCTGACCGCAATGACTGTAGAAAAGCCTTTACTATAAGCTCGAACCTTAAAGTTCACAAGAAAATCCACACTCGAGAGAATCTCTACAAATGCAATGACTGTGGGAAAGTTTTTAGTGGTCTCTCATCCCTTAGAATACATGTGAGAACTCATACTGGAGAGAAACCCATCAATGTAAGGAATGTAGGAAAACCTTCAGTGTTTCCTCTTCCCTTAGGAGACGTGTGAGAACTCACACTGGAGAAAAACCCTATGAATGTATTCAATGTGGAAAAGCCTTGAGTCGGAGTTCTTCACTTATACACAAAATTTATACTGGGAGAGAAACTATAAATGTTATGAATGTGGAATTGATTTATTCATTGTCTTAAGGTGGACTCCAACTCATTATTTCAGGCTTTATCGCCCAAAATAAGCATTTAAGACTATAGTCCTTTAGGGGCGCCAGGGTGGCTCAGTCGGTTAAGCGTCTTCCTTCAGCTCGGGTCATGATCCCAGGGTCCTGGGATCGAGTCCCACATCAGGCTCCCTGCTGAGCAGGGAGTCTGCTTCTCCCTCTCCCTCTGCCTGCCACTCCCCCTACTTATGCTCTGTCTCTCTGTCAAATAAATAAAAATAAGTAAAAAATCTTTAAAAAAAGACTAGTCCTCTAAATACCTCTTCAACTATGTAACACATTTTGGTCTGTTTATTTTAACTCTAAATGTATAAAATTTATTATGATTTAACGAGTCTATAGCTCTTTAGAATTGTTTTCAAAATAGTTAAAAGTTTGCAGTTATTTTCTTATTTTCTTTTTTAAAAAAGACATTCATTTTAGAGAGAGAGAGCAGGGGGCAGGGGGAAAGGGAGAGAAAGAATCCCAAGCAGACTCCCTGCTGAGTGTGGACCCCAGTGCAGGTCTTGACCCCACAACCCCAAGATCACAGCCCAAGCCAAAATCAAGAGTCAGATGCCCAACCGGCTGAGCCACCCAGACACCCTTATTATTGTTGATTTCTAAATTAACTGCATTTCTAGGAATGCATCCATTTCTTCCATTTTATCTAATTTGCTAGCATATGGTTGCTCATAATATGTTCTTATAATTGTTTGTATTTCTTTGGTGTTGGTTGTGATCTCTCCTCTTTCATTCATGATTTTATTTATTTGGGTCATTTCTGTTTTCTTTTTGATAAGTCTGGCCCGGGGTTTATCAATCTTGTTAATTCTTTCAAAGAACCAGCTCTTAGTTTCTTTGATCTGTTCTACTGTTCTTTTGGTTTCTAATTCATTGATTTCTGCTCTGATCTTTATTATTTCTCTTCTCATGCTGGGTTTAGGCTTTATTTGCTGTTTTTTCTCTAGCTCCTTTAGGTGTAGGGTTAGGTTGTGACCTTTCTTGTTTCTTGAGAAAGGCTTGTATTGCTATATACTTTCCTCTAGGACTGCCTTTGCTGCATTCCAAAGATTTTGAACAGTTGTGTTTTCATTTTCATTTGTTTCCATGAATTTTTTAAATTCTTCTTTAATTTTCTGGTTGACCCATTCATTCTTTAGTAGGATGCTCTTTAGCCTCCATGTATTTGAGTTCTTTCTGTATTTGTGACGTAGGATGTGATCTATTCTGGAGAATGTTCCATGGGCACTAGAGAAGAATGTGTATTCTGTTGCTTTGGGATGGAATGTTCCTAGAGATGTATAAATTACCAAAACTGAACCAGGAAGAAATAGAAAATCTGAACACACCTATAACCACTAAAGAAATTGAAGCAGTAATCAAAAATCTCCTAACAAACAAAAGCCCAGGGCCAGATGGCTTCCCAGGGGAATTCTACCAAACATTTAAAGAAGAATTAATACCTATTCTTCTGAAACTGTTCCAAAAAACAGAAATGGAAGGAAAACTTCCAAACTCGTTTTATGGGGCCACCATTACCTTGATCCCAAAGCCAGACAAAGACCCCATCAAAAAGGAGAATTACAGACCAATATCCTTGATGAACATGGATACAGAAATTCTCACCAAAATACTAGCCAGTAGGATCCAACAGTACATTAAAAGGATTATTCACCACGACCAAGTGGGATTTATCCCTGGACTGGAAGGTTGGTTCAACATCTGCAAACCAATCAGTGTGATACAATACATTAATAAAAGAAAGAACAAGAACCATATGATCCTCTCAATAGATGCAGAAAAAGCATTTGACAAAGTACAGCATCCTTTCTTGATCAAAACTCTTCAGAGTATAGGGATAGAGAGTGCATACCTCAATATCATAAAAGCTGTCTATGAAAAACCCACAGTGAATATCATTCTCAATGGGGAAAAACTGAGAGCTTTCCCCCTAAGGTCAGGAACACTGCAGGGATGTCCACTATCACCACTGCTATTCAACATAGTATTAGAAGTCCTAGCCACAGCAATCAGACAACAAAAAGAAATAAAAGGCATCCGAATCAGCAAAGAAGAAGTCAAACTCTCACTCTTTGCAGATGATATACTTTTTGTGGAAAACCCAAAAGACTCCACCCCAAAACTGCTAGAACTCATACAGGAATCCAGTAAACTGGCAGGATGTAAAATCAGTGCACAGAAATCAGTGGCAATCCTATACACCAACAATAAGACAGAAGAAAGAGAAATTAAGGAGTCGATCCCATTTACAATTGCACCCAAAACCATAAGATACCTAGGAATAAATCTAACCAAAGAGGCAAAGAATCTGTACTCAGAAAACTATAAAATACTCATGAAAGAAATTGAGGAAGACACAAAGAAATGGAAAAACGTTCCATGCTCATGGATTGGAAGAACAAATATTGTGAAGATGTCAATGCTGCCTAGAGCAATCTACATATTTAATGCAATCCCTATCAAAATACCATCCACTTTTTTCAAAGAAATGGAACAAATAATCCTAAAATTTGTATGGAACCAGAAAAGACCCCGAATAGCCAGAGGAATATTGAAAAGCAAAGCTGGCGGCATCACAATTCCGGACTTCAAGCTCTATTACAAAGCTGTCATCATCAAGACAGCATGGTACTGGCACAAAAACAGACACATCGATCAATGGAACAGAATAGAGAGCCCAGAAATGGACCCTCAACTCTATGGTCAACTAATCTTCGACAAAGCAGGAAAGAATGTCCAGTGGAAAAAAGACGGTCTCTTCAACAAATGGTGTTGGGAAAATTGGACAGCCACATGCAGAAGAATGAAACTGGACCATTTCCTTACACCACACACAAAAATAGACTCAAAATGGTTGAAAGACCTAAATGTGAGACAGGAGTCCATCAAAATCCTAAAGGAGGGGCGCCTGGGTGGCTCAGATGTTATGCGTCTCCCTTCGGCTCAGCTCATGATCCCAGCGTCCTGGGTTCAAGCCCCGCATCAGGCTCCCTGCTCTGCGGGAAGCCTGCTTCTCCCTCTCACACTCCCCCTGCTTGTGTTCCTGCTCTCATCGTCTCTGTCAAATAAATAAATAAAATCTTTAAAAAAAAAATCCTAAAGGAGAACACAGGCAGTAACCTCTTCGACCTCAGCCGTAGCAACTTCTTCCTAGAAACATCACCAAAGGCAAGGGAAGCAAGGGCAAAAATGAACTATTGGGACTTCATCAAGATGAAAAGCTTTTGCACAGCAAAAGAAACAGTCAACCAAACCAAAAGACAACCGACAGAATGGGAGAAGATACTTGCAAATGACATATCAGATAAAGGGCTAGTATCCAAAATCTATAAAGAACTTATCAAAGTCAACACCCAAAGAACAAATGATCCAATCAAGAAATGGGCTGGGGTGCCTGTGTGGCTCAGTTGGTTAAGCGACTGCCTTTGGCTCAGGTCATGATCCTGGAGTTCCAGGATCGAGTCCCACATTGGGCTCCCTGCTCAGCAGGGAGTCTGCTTCTCCCTCTGACCTTCCTCCCTCTCATGCTCTCTCTCTACCATTCTCTCTCTCTCTCAATAAATAAATAAAAATCTTTAAAGAAATGGGCTGAAGACGTGAACAGACATTTTTCCAAAGAAGACATCCAAATGGCCAACAGACACATGAAAAAGTGCTCAACATCGCTCAGCATCAGGGAAATCCAAATCAAAACCTCCATGAGATACCACCTCACAGCCGTCAGAATGGCTAAAATTAACAAGTCAGGAAACGACAGATGTTGGTGAGGATGCGGAGAAAGGGGAACCCCCCTACACTGTTGGTGGGAATGCAAGCTGGTGCAGCCACTCTGGAAAACAGTATGGAGGTTCCTCAGAAAGTTGAAAATAGAGCTACCATACGACCCAGCAATTGCACTACTGGTACCCCAAAGATACAAGTGTAGTGATCTGAAGGGGCACATGCACTCCAGTGTTTATAGCATCAATGTCCACAATAGCCAAACTGTGGAAAGAGCCCAGATGTCCATCGACAGATGAATGGATAAAGAAGAAGTGGTATGTATATACAATGGGATATTATGCAGCCATCAAAAGGAATGAAATCTTGCTGTTTGCAATGACATGGATCGAACTGGAGGGCATTATGCTGAGCAAAATCAATCAGAGAAAGACCTATATCATGTGATCTCACTGATATGAGGAATTCTGAATCTCAGGAAACAAACTGAGGGTTGCTGGAGTGGTGGGGGGTGGGAGGGATGGGGTGGCTGGGTGAGAGACATTTGGGGAGGGTATGTGCTATGGTGAGTGCTGTGAATTGTGTAAGACTGTTGAATCACAGACCTGTACCTCTGAAACAAATAATACGTTATATATTAAAAAAAAAAGCAGGAAGGGAAAAATGAAGGGGGGGATATCGGAGGGGGAGACAAACCATGAGAGACGATGGACTCTGAGAAACAAACTGAGGGTTCTAGAGGGGAGGGCGTGGGGGGATGGGTTAGCCTGGTGATGGGTATTAAAGAGGGCACGTTCTGCATGGAGCACTGGGTGTTACATGCAAACAGTGAATCATGGAACACTACATCCAAAACTAATGATGTATGGTGATTAACATAATAAAATTAAAAAAATAATTAACTGCATTATGTTTAGAGTATCCAGGGTGGCTCATATGATATTTATTGGTATTTTCTTGGGAGTTGCTTTCTGGCCTGTTGTGGCAGGTATTGTTAGTAGGCAGGCAGCCATCCAGCTCATCCTTCCCTATTGATAATCCTATTTTAACTCACAATAGCAATATATCCAGTTACAAAACTCCTCAGTCTCCTTGCAGCCAACTGTGGCCATAATCATCATTCCTGATTAATCAAAAATAGTATCACTGGAAACAGACCTATCTGGTTTTTTCTCCTTGCCTTTTGCACTTTACCTTTCTGCCTTCCCCATTCTTTTCCCTTTCAATTTTCCACTCCTAGAGCTGAAGGAGCCATCTGTGACCATGAGAGGTCACCAAAGCCAAATGATCAGAGAAGCAGGGAAATCCCAATATTTGAGTATTAGAAATCCAGAGAGTTTTCAGAGAGGGGAAGTTACCAGTTTTAGTTGCTGAAAGCAGCCCTTGAGATTTTGCTACTTGGTCTTACAGATACTGACCAGCTTAGCTCTAATTTATTAAGAAACAAAACATAGAAAGAGGAACCTATGATGGAAGAAAGAGGTAGTAGGTGCAGTTTTAGTCATGATACCTTTATAGAGTTGTGAAACATCCAGATGAACAGGGTGATATGCTGCAGTTCTGGACCTGAGGAGGTGTCTAGGACAGAGATGCAACTTTAGCAACATCAGTAGATAAGACTATAGTAGGTCTTGTGAAGGTGACTAAGATTGCATAGGGAAAATGGATGGTGGAAAAAGACAATGTCTACCACTGATCATGAAGACCTGCTATATTTAGAGGTAGACTTAAAAAAGGAATCTTAGTAGATAAGAGGAGAACCATAAAGACAAGTTTTGCCAGACTAAGACAAACTAGTGTCTCAAGAAGGAAGATAAAGTTGGTTCTTTTAAATACTACTTAGAGGTCAAATTCAATGAAGTCTTAAAAAGTGAACATATCACAGAGCAACATGAGGAATATTGTTGACCTTGGTTAGAAATAATAATGTTGAGGATGGATGGTAGGTTGGGATGAGTTTAGTAATCAATAAAGTAAGTAAAGACTGAATATAGACAAGTTTGAATACAAGAGAAAGGGTAGTAGCAAGAGAGATTTGGTCAAGGCAAGAGATTTTTAAAACAATGAGAAACTAGGGGTGCCTGGGTGGCTCAGCTGGTTGAGTGACCGATTCTTGGTTTCAGCTCAAGTTGTGATCTCAGGGTCATGAGATCGAACCCAGGTTAGGCTCAGCACTTTGCGTGGAGTCTGCTTAGGACTCTCTTAAATGAATGGATAAATCTTAAAAAAAAAGAGAGAAACTAGAACATGTGTAAATCCTAATGTAATGTATCCACTGTGGAGAGATTAAATATGCAGGTGTAAGGAGAGAGAGTCAATAATACAAAGTTCCTGAGATGGGGTTGGAGGTGTCTGGAGCACTGTGTGAAAGTATTGTTAGCTGTAAGAAGATACTTCCACAAGCAAAGGAAAGGAGGAGTGGGTGGGCTGGTTTTAATTACTTGTTCGTTTACTTATATCTGAGTTATTTGAGCTGTCCTCAGTATCTGAACTATAAAGTGCTGTTTGGTTTTTTAATTTAAGAGGTAATTTCTGAAGGAGGGAAAACTTCCAGATTCATTCTGTGAAGCCAGCATTACCCTGATACCAAAACCAGTTAAAGATACCACTAAAAAAGGGGGGGGGGGGACTACAGGCCAATATTATGAACATGGATACAAAAATTCTCAATAAAATACTAGCAAGCTGAAACCGACAGCATATTTTTTAAAAAAATCATTCACCAAAATCAAGACGGGATTCTTCCTGGGTTGCAAGGGTGGTTCGATTTCCAAATCAACAAATGTGATAAAGTGATTTCACATTAATGAAAGGATAAGAACCATATGATCACATCAATAGATGCACAAAGCATTTGATAAAGTACAGCATCCATTCATGATGAAAAACCTTCAACAAAGTGTTTAGAGGGAACATAACCTCAACATAGTAAAGGCCATATATTAAAAACCCATAGCTAATACCATTCTCACTGGGGAAAACAGAGCATTCCCCCTATGGTCAGGAACAAGACAGGGCTGTCCACTGTCCCTGCTGTTATTTAACATAGCACTGGAAGTCCTAGCCACGGCAATCAGACAACAAGAAATAAGCAGCATCCAGGGGCGTCTGGCTTGCTCATTCAATACAGCATGCAACTCTTTATCTCAGGGTCATGAGTTCAAGCCCCATGTTGGGCATAGGGCCTACTTAAAAAAATAAAAGATAAAAGGCATCGAAATTGGAAAGTAAGAAGTAAAACTATTTGCAGATGACATGATACTCTATATAGAAAACCTGAAAGACCACCAAAAAAAAAAAAAAATGCTAGAAGTGATAAACGAATTCAGTAAAGTCACAGGATACAAAATGTACAGAAATCTGCATTTCTACACACCAATAATGAAGCAGCAGAAAGAGAAATTAAGGAATCAGTCCCATTTGGAATTGCACCAAAAACAATAAAATACCTAGGAATAAACCTAACCAAAGAGGTGAAGTGAATGCAAAGAAGTGAAGGGAATGTTTAGGGAACTCATTGAGGGCATAAAGGAGCTGCTTTATCATTCAGGGGAATCTAAGAGGGCACCATGTAAACAATTCCCAGAAGTGCAGGAATTTGGGATTTGTGGCTGGGACATGAGAAATACCAAAGAGTGTTGTGACAGTATTGACAGAGAAAATAAGATCAGAGCTGGGGGTGGGATGAGACTTTGGGCTGTGACCAGTGAAAACAAAGGGAGGATAAATTAAATCTCAGCAGGCTCTAAAAAGATGGTGGATACTTAGGTCTAAAAGGGTTCATACGTAGCTTGGAAAGGAGAGCCTGCAGATATGCCGTGGAACCAAGTGTTCCTTTTGTTCAGTAGCTGTTAGCAATCCTCGAGTGTATGGCAGTAGCAGACAGCAAATAGAAAGTGATCCCAAGGGCGCCTGGGTGGCTCAGTTGGTTAAGCGACTGCCTTCGGCTCAGAAAGTGATCCCAAAAGCATGTGGTCCATGCATGAGGAGATACATTAAGTGGTATTCGGGGCTGTGCTCCGCTGGAGACTGGGGTCTGCGTACGCATGTGGGCTGCAGGCTCAGGCACAGACTCACCCGGCATACCTCACCCGGGTTTTAGCGCAACAGGCTCCTACCTGGTTTCTCTGACTTGAATCCTACTTTGTTCCAGTATGTTTTCCATGCAGCTGCCACTGTAGCCTTCTGTTATTTTTTATTATGGTTAGTGGTTTTTAATTATAAAACAAATACATGCATATGAGAAAAAAATGTAAACAACTTCTGTCCTAGATAAGAGAAGGGAAAACCTTTGCTCCTTCTCACATTCTAGTGCCCTAGAAAGTTAACATTGTAGAGGAATATGCATTCTGTCACACTCTATTCTATATACATACAAATATATTGTTTTCTTCTTATAAAAATTGAGTCATACCTTTGCCTCTTTATAAAATCTATTTTTCTATGTCAATACATATAGTTCTTTTTTTTTTTTTTAAATAAGCTCTATGCCCACCATTGGGCTTGAAAACATGATCGTGATCAAGAGTTGCATGCTCTACCAGCTAAGCCACCTAGGTGCCCCAATATATATGGTTCTGTTTCATTCTTTTTTTTATTTTTTTAAGATTTACTTATTTATTTTTGAGAGACAGCGAGCATGAGGGGGGGAGGGTCAGAGGGAGAAGCAGACTCCCCGCTCAGCAGGGAGCCTGATGCGGGACTCGATCCCAGGACTCCAGGATCACGACCTGAGCCGAAGGCAGTCACCCAACTGACTGAGCCACCCAGGCACCCGGTTCTGTTTCATTCTTATAGCTGCTTAGTATTTGATTATATGGATGTAATGTATTTAATCCATTTTCCCCTCCAGATGTTTTATAATAAACCATATTGTTCATTGCAATGTTCACATCCAAACAATATTGTTAATCTATCTTGCTTTCCTGTCATTCGTTCATACTGCTCCCAGGGTGATCCATCCAATGTGCTAATCACATTATATTACAGTTCATGTTTAAATCCTCCACTGGCTTTTTCATTCCTTTAAGCTAAAATCTTTTTATATGACCTTCCATGTTCAAATTCTTACCTGTCTTTCTGGGCCACATTCCTTGCTATACCATCTCTTTACTCCCTCTCTGGACCATAACCTGGCCTGTTCACCTGGGGCTCTGAACCCTCTGCTTTCACACGCTGGTCACACTACCACAGTATCATCTGTTTCATTGTGAATCTTACCGCCTAAACTGTAAGCTTTGGTAAGGTGAGAACTTTGTCTCAGGTGTTCACTGTTTTCCTCCTGGTACTTGGCCCATAGTAGGCATTCACTTAAACATTTAAAACTTTTAGGTGCTTGGGTGGCTCAGTTGGTTAAGCAACTGCCTTCGGCTCAGGTCATGATCCTGGAGTCCCGGGATCGAGTCCCACATCAGGCTCCCTGCTCGGCGGGGAGTCTGCTTCTTCCCCTGACCCTCCCCACTTCATGTTCTCTCCCTCATTCTCTCTCTCAAATAAATAAAACCTTTTAAAAAAAATAAACATTTAAAACTTTGCAGTAAATTTTATGCCTTTCTTTTTAACTTAGTATTTTAGTGGAGGCCTAAGTTAAAACAAAGGGTGCGTTTCAAGTTATTGTATAAGGCAAAAATTGCATGAATCAAAATTTTTTTTCTAAGCACTGGAGTCACACTCAGCAAGCTATCCCACCACGAGGAGCATGTTCAGAGAACTGCAGTTTATTTATTTATTTTTTTAAAGATTTCATTTGAGACAGCACACACACGAGTACAAGCAGGGGGCAGGGGCAGAGGGAGAAGCAGGCTTCCCACTGAGCAGGGAGCCCGACACGGGACTCAACACACGGGACTCAATTCCAGGACCCTGAGATCATGACCTGAGCCGAAATCAAAGAGCTGGACACCCAATCAACTGAGCCACCCAAATGGCCGGAGGGAGAGTATCTAAGCACACTCCATGCCCAGCGTAGAGCCTGATATAGAGCTCAATCTCAGCCCTGAGATCATGACCTGAGCCGAAATCAAGAGTCAGATGCTTAACTGAGTCACGCAAGCTACCCTTTATTGTTAATTTTTTGAGGAACCTCTGTACTGTGTACCACAGTGGTTACACCAATTTACATTACCACCAGCAATACATGAAAGTTCCCTTTTCTCCACATCCTTGCCAACACTAGTTATTTCTTTTTTATACTAGCTGTTTTAACAGGTGTAAGGTGGTATCTCATTTTGGTTTTGATTTGCACTTCCCTGATGGTTAGTGATGTTGAGCATCTTTTCCTGTGTCTGTTGGCCATCCATATATCTTTGGAAAAACATCTACTCAGGTCCTCTGCCCATTATTAAATTAGATTATTCAGTTATTTGGGTATTGAGCTGAATAAGTTATGTATCTTGTATATTAACCCCTTACTGAACACACTGAATGCAATTATCTTCTCTCATTCATTAGGTTCCCTTTTCATTTTGTTGATGGTTTACTTTGCTGTTCAAAAGCTTTTTAGCTTGATGCAGTACCAATGGTCTATTTTTGCTTTTGTTTCCCTTTCCTGAGGAGACAAATCTAGAAAAATGTTGTCAAGGCCAATGGCCAAGAGATACCTGCCTTTTAGGAGTTTTAAGAGGTCTCACATTTAAGTCTTTGAGTTTTCATGTATGCTGTAAGAAAGTGGACTATGGGGGTGCCTGGGTGGCTCAGTCGTTAAGCGTCTGCCTTTGGCTCAGGTCATGGTCCCGGGGTCCTGGGATCGAGCCCCGCATCGGGCTCCCCGCTCCGCGGGAAGCCTGCTTCTCCCTCTCCCACTCCCCCTGCTTGTGTTCCCTCTCTCGCTGTGTCTCTGTCAAATAAATAAAATCTTAAAAAAAAAAAAAATGGCCCATGTAGCCACTTTGCATGTAGCTGTCCAGTTGTCCCAATGCCATTTATTGAGGAGACTGTCATTGTTCCATTGTATCTTCCCTCCTTTGTCATAGATTAATTGACCGTATAAGGGAGGGCTTATTTCTGACTCTCCATCTTGTTCCATTGATCTGTGTTCACTGATCTATATTACTAGTGATTTGAGCCATAAATTTCTTCTTTTACCTGTCTGTTCTCTAGTTTATGTAGTAAAGAACTAAATTTTCTATTTTTTGAGTAAACAATTCCATCATGAAACTTAATAATTTCCAAAAGCATGATTTTACTATCTTCAAAGTCATACACAGATTTGCTTAGACTGTTATTGGATATATCAATTCTATCCACTTGTTAAAGTATCAGATTTTTTTTTTGAAGATTTTATTTATTTGACAGAGAGAGAGTACAAATAGGCAGAGCGGCAGGCAGAGGGAGAGAGAGAAGCAGGCTCTCTGCTGAGCAGGGAGCCCGATGTGGGGCTCGATCCCAGGACCCTGGGATCTTGATCTGAGCCGAAGGCAGACGCTTAATGACTGAGCCATCCAGGCGCCCCCCCCCTTTTTTTTTACATTTTTAAAACCACTTTTTCTGTCTCCATTTTTTTAAAGGCAAACTTTTTGAAAAGTATTACTAAGGGGCATGGGCTCTTTTTGGACTTCATCTAGGGGCACCTGGCTGGCTCAGTCAGTGGAGCATGTGACTCTTGATCTCGGAGTTGTGGGTTCAATCCCCATGTTGGGTGTACAGATTACTTAAAAATAAAATCTTTTGAAAAGAGATAGACTTGGGGAGCCTGGGTGGCTCAGTCGGTTTAACATCTGCGTTCGGCTCAGGTCATGGTCTCGGGGTCCTGAAATCAAGCCCCGTGTCAGGCTTCCTGTTCAGCAGGGAGTCTGCTTCTCCCTCTCCCTCTGCACCTCCCTCCTGCTTGTGCTTACTAGCTCACTCTCTCCCTCCCTCTCTCTCAAATAAGTAAAATCTTAAGAAAAAGACCATCTAAATTGACTTCTAGGCTAAATTCAAAATATGAGTGGAAAAAATAAGATGCTAGGATAAGACTAAGGGGACCTATGTTAGATAAGGAAGTCAAAAAGGTCTCCATGAGATGACATTTAAGCCAAAATCTGAAGGAAAGGAGTCCTCCATGGAGGATAAAGAGTGAGGGGGCAGAGGAGCTTTCAAAGAACAGCAAACGCCAGAGCCCTCATTCAGACCTTGCTATATTTTGCTCTCTCCCTCTGTCAGTATTTTTGTTGATCTGCCTTCCTGTTTACCAATCTTTTGTTGTGTTCAATGTGCTGTTAAATCCATCTATTAAATTCTTAATTTCAGATACTGTGTCTTCAATTCTAGAATAGCCAGCCATTTGACTTTCTTATAGATTCTAATCACTAGTTGAAATTGTCCAGTTTTTTCTTCCATCCTCTCATGTATTTTAACATATTAACCATATTTACGTCAAAATCCTTGTCTAAAAACCCCAGTATCTAAGTCCGCTCCATGGGTGCATCTCTTGTCTATTTGTCTCTTACTGATTACAGGCACACCTCAGATACTGCAGCTTTCTTTCCAGACCACTGCAGTAAAGCGAAAATACTGCAATAGAGCAAGTCAAATGAAGATTTTTTGTTTCCCAGTACATATAAATGTTATGCTTATACTACAGTCTATCAAGTGTATAATAGTTCTTTTCCCCGAAAATGGACGTACCTTAATTAAATACTTTCTTGCCAAAGGAAAAAAAAAAAAGCTAACCATCATGTAGGCTTTCACCAAGTCATAGTCTTTTTGTCGGTGGAGGGTATTGCCTCGCTGTTGATGGCTGCTGATTGATCAGGGTGGTCTTTGCTGAAGGTTGGGGTGGCTGTGGCATTTTCTTAAGATAATGAAGTTTAATCCATTAATTAATCTTCCTTTCATGAATGATTTCTCTATAGCGTATGATGCTGTTTGATAGCATTTTACCCACAGAATTTCTTTCAAAATTAGAGTCAATCTTCTCAAGTCCTCCCACTGCTTTACCAAGTTTATGTAATATTTTAAGTTCCCTGTCATTTCAACAGCCTTCACAGCATCTTCACCAAGAGTAGATTCCATCTCAGGGAACCACTTCTTTGCTCATCCATAAGAAGCAACTCCTCATCTGTTAAAATTTTATCATTAGATTGCAGCAATTCGATATAATGAAAAAAATTAATAAGAGAATTACCAAAATGTGATAGAGACATAAAATGAGCAAATACTATTGGAAAAATGGCACAGATAGACTTGCTCACCACAGGGTTGCCACAAACCTTCAGTTAAAAGAAAAAGAATGGCAGTATCTGCAAAGCACAATAAAATGAAGTATATATATATATAATCCTATTTTTCACATTTTTCAATCCTATTTTCACAAGTATATATATATATATAATCCTATTTTTCACATGCCTAGTAATTATATTTTGCCAGACTTTATGTTTAAAAGAACCACAGGGGCTCCAGGTTCTGTTACCTTCTACCAGAGAGTTTCTCCTTTCCTCTGCTAGTTTGAGAAGCTAATCACCTCAGTCCAGTAAGATTGAGCTGGGTCAAAGCTCCATTAAATTTCTAATAAGCCGTAGTTTACCCTTGTTTAGCCTCTGTTTTGTGTAGGACTCTCCTGAAGCTTTTTATTTTTTTAAGATTTATTTATTTGACAGAGACATCGAGAAAGGGAACACAAGCAGGGGGAGTGGGAGAGGGAGAAGCAGGCTCCCCGCAGAGCAGGGAGCCCGATGCGGGGCTCGATCCCAGGACCCTGGGATCATGATCTGAGCTGAAGGCAGACACTTAATGACTGAGCCATCCAGGCGCCCCTTTCCTGAAGCTTTTAAATCAGAGGGCTTGGTAGTTCCTAATCTCCTTAACCTCCTACCCCATGCAGCTTCAAACTTTGATAGACAGCTTGGCGGGAGACTGGCCATTTATCTTGGGCAGCCACCTTCTCGAGTTGTTTTTCATTCCTAAGCACCAAAGACACTGCAGACACTCTTTTGGAAGCTTTTATTTTGGCTCTCCAGCCTCCTGCACAGCCCTAAATTCAGCAAATGTCCCAGGGGAGGGAACCAGCTATGCATTTGAAGATTCTCAAGTTCCTAATCTGCCATTTCAACTTCAACTGACCACAAAAACTCTTGTGATTTCTCTCTGGAATTTTGGTCCATCTAGTCATCATTGCTTCCACAACTCAATGATGCCTTTTAAAATAGGATTTTTGTATTGTATCTGGTTGCTGCCACAATTCACATCCTATTTGGAAGTAGACTTTTTGAAGACGTTATAAGTAGCAGTTAAACCCAACCTCATACTAACAACATTGCATTCACATGAAGAGAGAGCAATAAAAACTGTTGCAACCAGATTAGACAGACACAACTGCATGACAGCTGCATGTAAGTGTGCCAGATGCTGAGAGCCATTCAGCTGTACACTCAGACTGATTGTATGCAAGATAATTATTCTGAAGGTCAACTCAATTAAGGAAGGTTTCATGCAGAAAAAATATATGGAGTCATATTCCAGAAAAAACACCATGTGTTGTGTTCTTTTTTCAAGGACAGACCTCTTCATTGGGAGTATGATGCTTTCACAATGTATGGATAATTGAATAAATGACAGCAAACTAATGAAAATATGGTACCAGTCTCACTTGAAATAGTGGTTGCATTCCTGAGCATGTTTCACTAAATTTTACACATGCAAACATAATAAAATTGTGTGAGATACAAACATCTTTTTTTTAAGATTTTATTGATAGAGACAGCAAGTGAGAGAGAGCATGAGCGGGGAGTGGGGTTGGCAGAGGGAGAAGCAGACTCCCCGCTGAGCAGGGAGCCTGACACAGGGCTCGATCCCAGGACCCCGAGATCATGACCTGAGCCCAAGACAGACACTTAACTGACTGAGCCACCCACGCACCCTGAGATACAAACATCTTATACTCTACATAGTTCTTAATGTTCAAGCAGGATGCCTACCCCTTCACATGTACAGAGATGGTTCTTGTCTCAACAATACAAACAGGAACTGAAACAATACTATGTTCCACAAGTGATTTAAAGTGTAACATAATACATGTTTTTCTCCTGCTGTTTGCTTTTATATCTTAGTGTGTCTGGCTATTGTTACAGAATTTCATCTTAAAAAACAGGCCTGCTCAGCGGGGAGTCTGCTTCTCCCTCTGACCCTCCCCTCTCTCATGCTCTCTGTCATTCTCTCTCTCTCTCTCTCAAAAGTAAATAAAATTAAAAAAAAAAAACAAACTTTAAGGGGGACTGGATGACTCAGTCAGCTTCTCCCTCTCCCTCTGCCTCTCCCCCTGCTTGTGCTCTCACTCTCTCTCATTAAATAAATAAAATCTTAAAAAAGAAAAGCAGGCAACTTTCTTTTTACTTTTCTGCTACCTCTGGAAAGCACTACAGTTTATGAAAAATCATTGTTAAATATGGAAAGATGTAACAGATTTGTGTGCTAAAATTCAGTGAAAGAAAGCAACTGTGAACCTTGCCAGCACCTTCTTGATATGACAAATATATAATGAAAATGCCCACAAGCTATTCATTCTTTTTTTTTAAGTATTTATTTATTTATTTGAGAGAAAGAGAGAGAGAGCATGAGAGGGAGGAGGGTCCAAGGGAGAAGCAGACTCCCCGCTCAGCAGGGAGCCCGATGCGGGACTCGATCTCGGGACTCCAGGACCATGACCCGAGCCGAAGGCAGTCGCTTAACCCACTGAGCCACCCAGGCGCCCCATTTTCTTTTTTCAGTAGGAAGTCTCTTGATATCTTATTGTATAATCTAGAAATTATCTGTACTTACTTTAATTAAAAATAATAGCACGGGTGGGGCACCTGGGTGGCTCAGTCGGTTAAGCGTCTGCTTTCGGCTCAGGTCATGATCCCAGCGTCCTGGGATCGAGCCCCGCTTTGGGCTCCCTGCTCAGCGGGGAGCCTGCTTCTCCCTCTCCCACTCCCCCTGCTTGTGTTCCCTCTCTCGCTGTTGTCTCTCCCTGTCAAATAAATAAAATCTTTAAAAAAAAATTTTTTTTTAATAAAATAAATAAACCTGAGGACTTATTCCTCCAGGGTCACAACATTACATGGAAACAAAAATAAATAAATAAATAAAAATAATAGCACGGGTACTCTGATGGCTCAGTGAGTTAAGCGCCCCAATCCTGATTTCTGCTCAGGTCATGGGATCAAGCCCCGTGTTGTGCGTCTGCTTGAGATTCTCTCTCCCTCTGCCCCTCCCCCTGCTCACATGTGCATGAATTTCTCTCAAGTAAATAAAAGCATAGTTCTTATTTTCTGAAGTATCTTAACCACAACTTAATGAAAGTACCTTTAGGATGAGTTATAGTTCAGAATGCTGTTGCATAACGGGAATTTTAAAGGAAAGTTACTATTTTTGAGAAAATGATTCAAGCAATTTGGTAAGCTGGACTACTCCATGCAGTGGCACTCCCTGCCTGATTGCCCACCCCCACTTACCCGATCGTAGGCCTCTTGTCATCTTTTGTCCATCATTCTTTGACTCTTCCTTGCTCCAGTAAGGGTCACATTTGATTTAGAAATAGAGTCCTGCTTATAAAAGGGAGAAAATAGATACTTCAAAAGATTATGGTCTTTCCTAGATCCAGACCTGATTTCTTAATACAGAGGAGGAGAATCTAGGGGCGCCTGGGTGGCTCAGTCAGTTAAGCATCTGCCTTTGACTCGAGTCATGATCTCAGGGTCCTGGCACATCAGGCTCTCCACTCAGCAAGGAACCTGCTTCTCCCTCTCTTCTGCCCCTCCCCCTGCTCATGCTCTGTCTCCCTCCCTCTCCCTCTCCCTCTCTCTCTCCCCCCCTCTCTCAAAATAAAAAAGAGAGCACAAGTGGCAGGGAGGGGCAGAGCATTCAAGGAAGAATGCAAGCCACTTCCCACTTCTATCAATTTTAATTCATTTCCTCAAGAACCTGGAGTAGGAATTCAGGCAGGCAATTTAAAGCCCACCCCCTTTTCCTAAAAGAGAAAGCAAAGATACCTAAATTCAGGTTTTGAATTTGGAGGAATGGTCATCTCAGATGAGGTTCCCATAGTTCCAAATCATTAGATTCCTATATAAATTCTTCTGGTCAGGGTCCAATCAGCCCCATTTCTCGCAAGAGGAAGTCTATGGCCACATCCCTGAATGTTATAAACCTCTGAAATGATAAATACATTTTTGTCCAACAAAGACTCCCCACACGGGGCTAGGAAAAGTAATAATGCCCTGCTGCACTGCAGGAAAAGAAGGGTTTGTACAACGGAGCTGTTCTGGTAGAGATTGAGGCTTTGAGAAAATTATTAGGCAACAGTTATATGTGTTACACCATAGTAAGTAGGAAAGAAAACTGCCAGCCTCTCACTTGGTGAAAGAAGATTCACCCATACATGAAATATACTTAAATGAGGCACTTATTCAAGTACTAAACTGTGTATTACTTATCCTAAATGCAAGCTCAGTTCTTAAAAGGAGGCAGACAGATGCTTCCAAGATAAGGTACACTTTCAACTGGGACATTTAGAAATGGGCAAGGTGTACATGGAGAGTAAAAACATCATCTGGTTTATTTTGACAAACATGCTTACAAAAGGAATGTTCCCACTGTAAGTGGATCAAAAGAGGAAAACCACCTTGGCATTTTCCTGCGACATACCTTATCTACATTTACTTCAGGCCAAGACAGGTCTAGTCATATTCAAGGATAAACATGAGTTAGCATATCCTTAAATCTATACTCTTATCTCAAAGTTAAAGCCATTAAGATACTAAAAATGTTTCTGTAACCATGTAAGTTTCTACAAACGCACACTAGTCTTCACTGCTGATGTCAATACTGTGGTATTTGCATTTTCAGAACGACACATGCTGTGGAAAAAACTCTGCAAGTACCAAATTAACTAAAAACATTTATTCATAGCTTTCTTTTCTGAGTTTGCTTTAAAACAAAAATAACCCCCCCAAAAAAACTCCCACAAATTCCCTCCAGTAGGACTTCTCAGAACTCTTTTAAGATTTTGCCACACTCCTTACAATAGTAGTTTTCTTCCCAGTATAATTCTGCAGTTCTGAAATAAAGCAGAAAACCCTCTATTCAGTTCATTTATAAATTGCTTTTTCTCTTTAGAAGAGTATTTTCAAACTTAATAAATATTGCATGGTACACAAGGACATTGCCAAATCACTGCAGTTGCATGACTTTGTTTCATGAGGAATTTTCTGATGTCCACGAAAAAGTGCACTCTTGCCCACACACTCTGTCCTGTTTGAGCTGACAGATGCAGAATTGGGGCCAATTTCTAAATAAAAGCTTTCTCACATTTATCGGCCGCGTGTCCTTCCCTGGTGGGAATTTACAAACGTCAAGTGAGAGAACCCTACCGGATGAAGTCTTCTCAGCACTGATTTCATCTTCTGATGTAACAAAAAGAATGTGCAGCTACTAATGGCTTCCCATCATATTCCTGGGTTATTATTTTCCGGATATTGAATCAAGTATGACCCACCTTCTTCACATTCAACATACTCACTTAAGGCTTCTTTCCAGGAGTCCAAAGTAAGGCATTAACTGTTTTGTTTTGTTTTTTTATCCATATGTTGTTAGGTTTTCTCTGTGGTGCGAATTCCTTTGTGCTCAGTAAGGAATGAGTGATAACTAAACGAATTTTCATATTCATAGGGGTTCTCTAGGGTGTGTGTTCTCTGATGTTTGGCAAGGTTTGAGCTCCAGCTGAAGGACTTATTGCATACCTTACATACATAGGGTTTCTCCCCAGTGTGAGTTATCTGATGTAGAATGAGGGAAAAGCTCCGACTAAAGGTTTTATCACATTCAGTACATGCATAGGGCTTTTCTCCAGTATGAATTTTCATATGTTGCATAAGGGATGCATGCCATGTGAAAACCTTACCACATTCATCACACTCATAGAGCTTTTCTCCAGCATGAATTCTCTGGTGTTTAATGAGGAATGAGTGGCAACGGAAGGCTTTCCTACATTCATTACATTCGTAGGGGGTTTTGGTAGTATGGATGCTCTGATGCCGAGTAAGGTGTGAAGAACGGCGAAATGCCTTCCCACATTCAATGCATTCATAAGGTTTCTCTCCAGTATGTGTAATCTGGTGACGAATAAGTTCTGAGCCACTGCTAAAGGCTTTCCCACATTTCCTACAAATATACTGTTTCTTTCCTATGTGAATTCTCTGATGTCGCGTGAGGTTTGAGGCACGGCTAAAGGCCTTTCCACATTCAGTACATTCATAAGGTTTCTCCCCAGTATGTGTTCTCTGGTGTTCAATAAGGAATGAGAGGTAACTGAATGTTTTATTACAGTCCTTACACTCATGGGGTTTCTTTCCAGTATGTATCATCTGATGTTTCACAAGGTTTGAGATCTGGCTAAAGGTTTTGCCACATTCCTTACATACGTATGGTTTCTCTCCAGTATGAGTTCTCTGGTGTAACACAAGGGAAAAGCGCCGACTGAAAGTTTTTCCACATTCATGACATCCATAGGGCCTCTCCACGGTATTGATACTCATATGCTGAGACAGGGCTCCTTGATGAGAGACTGTCACTTGCCTGATACATCCCTGATTTCCTTGCATCTGGGTATCTTCCTCGCATTTCCAGCCTCCTTTAAAACTGGAATATTCAGGGTCTTGGTTTAGAATTCTTTCCACTACCAAATACTGGGATGAGCTGTCTTCATATGTGACATTTTTTGGAGAAAACTCTTTGATCTCACCATTTGACTCTGAAAATAAAAAAACAAAGCAAATTTTTTTTTCCCTGTATTGATAGTAAAGCCACTCCTCACTTTTTCAATGAGAGATAAAGCAAACAAACAGCTCAACACTACATGGCTTTCATAGTTCTCATGTAGACTGAAATCTGAGCAGTATGCCCAGAAATTCAGAAGAGGGATGTCGGTAAAAAGGGAAGACTAAATAGAAGTAACTGACGGTGAGGGAAGAAACAGGAGGACGCCCAGGGGGCTCAGGCGTTGGGCGTCTGCCTTCGGCTCAGGCCAGGGTCCCAGCTCCCGGGACCGCGCCCCGCGTCGGGCTCCCTGCTCCTTGGGAGCCTGCTTCTCCCTCTGACCTTCCCCCTGCTGAGGCTCACTCACTCTTCACTCTCTGACAAATAAATAAATAAAATCTTAAAAAAAAAACGGTCAGGAAGATAAATACTTGGGAAGGATACGTTTTCGTCTTTCTCAGCTCTACTTAAACTTTATCTGAGGCAAAAATGACTTGAAAAAGACAATTTCATAATGCTGTTAATAAACTACAAATGTCCCTCAGGTCCCACAAAGACCTCAGACTCTGTTCACTTAATGCCTTTGGAACACCTGACAGTGACTTATTTTAAATAGGTATCCATGAAAATGACTGTCTATGATCCTCCTCTAACTCTACTTTCCAAATTGATAACTGAAGCTCAACTTTGGTATAACATGCTTTTCTCCCCCCCAGGTGTATTTATTAGAGAGCAAGAGTGCACAAGCAGGAGGGGCAAAGGGAGAGGGAGAAAATCTGAAGCAAACTCACCGCTGAGTGTGGAGCCTGACCCACAGCTTAATCTCACAACCCTGAGATCATGACCTGAGCCAAAACCAAGAGTCGTACGCTTAACCAACTGAGCCACCCAGGCGCCCTATCAGATGCTTTTAACAAACATCGGCCCTGATTTTCTCCAGGCTACATTTTAGGAAGGTACTTTATCATTTTGGGGGGAACAAAACAGTATAATAATATGAAGACTTTTTAAGAAATATATTCACTCATATCCTAATTCTTAGGAATACATAGGGGTAAAACACCATGATGTATCCAATTTATTCTCTGATCTTTCAGAAAAAAATCATACACCAAATGATAAAATGAATGAGGCAAAATATTAGCAATAGATGAATTTGAATAAAGAGCTTATAGGTATTTTTGTACTATTCTTGAAAGTTTTCTGGAAGTTTAAAATTATTTCCAAATAACACTAAAAAATTCATTTTTCTTTATAACACATTTTGACATTTATTTTGTATGGGGGAATGCTATCTTTTATTTATTATCACTGACCTTAAGCTTCTAGGAAAAAGTATATAAACCTCTTTTTTTTTCAAGATTTTATTTATTGGGGCGCCTGGGTGGCTCAGTTGGTTAAGCGATTGCCTTCGGCTCAGGTCATGATCCTGGAGTCCCGGGATCGAGTCCCGCATCGGGCTCCCTGCTCAGCAGGGAGTCTGCTTCTCCCTCTGACCCTCTTCCCTCTCGTGCTCTCTATCTCTCATTCTCTCTCCCTCAAATAAATAAATAAAATCTTTAAAAAAAAGATTTTATTTATTTATTTGAGAGAGAGCATGCCTCCACACAAGCTGGGGTGGTGGGGGCAGAGGGAGAAGCAGGCTCCCCGCTAAGCATGGAGCCCAACATTGGGCTTGATTCCAGGAGCCCAGATCATGACCTGAGCCAAAGGCCAATACTTAACCAACTGAGCCACCCAGGTGCCCCAGACCTATTTCTTTAATAGATATCTGAACAAAGAATCAGGATCTATACCTATATGGTAGGCACATTAAAATGGAAGATTAGGGTGGGGAGGCAGTAAAACAATAGTTAAGAAAATGGTCTCAATAAAGGAAAATCTTAAATTACTTTCCTGGCTCTTCTATAAACCAATTCCATATCTACTGAGCAACTCAGTAAGAGCCCTGGGGATATAAACGGAATAGTTAATCTTCATGAGCTGAGAACATAAACAGGGAGATAAAGAGGACAGACAAGAAAACAATGATATAAGAAACAAGATAAGCTCGGGCGCCTGGTGGCTCAGCTGGTTGGGCGACGGCCTTCGGCTCGGGTCATGGTCCTGGAGTCCCAGGGTCGAGTCCCGCATCGGGCTCCCTGCTCGGCGGGGAGTCTGCTTCTCCCTCTGACCCTTCCCCCCTCTCATGTGCTCTCTCTCTCTTTCTCTCTCTCAAATAAATAAAAAAATCTTAAAAAAAAAAAACAAGCTCATTATATTTAGAGTAAAAACTATGAGATCAGAAATGAGAACTAAAAATCCACTGGAATTGGTAAAGAAAAGCTTCATCTAGAAAGGCTTCACTGCAGAAATTAGTTGAGAATGGAAATACAGCAAGATATATCAGGTGAACATAGATATTTAATGATATTAGAAAAAGCAACTGGGGTTGACTGCAAAGATTTAGTATACTACCTGCCATATGGTTTCACAGACCACTGCGATTAAAAGGCACAACCAAGAAAACCAGGTTCAAAATATGAATAGAATGCTAATTATATATTCCTCACCCCCCTTCATTCCCTCGAAGTCACTTCCCCTCTTTCTATCACCTATATACCCATACTCTTTTTAGTAAATGTCAAATGGATCTGATATAAACTTAACACTTATACTTATTAAAAGCCTAGAGGAATACAAGGATTCATTCTTTTTTTTTTTTCTTTTAAAGATTTATTTGTTTTAGAGAGAGCATATGTGAGTGGAGGGAGGGGCAGAGGGAGAGGAAGAGAGAATCTCAAGTAGACTCCACACTGGGCATGGAGCCCAACACAGGGCTCAATCTCACGACCCTGAGATGACAACCTTAACCAAAACCAAGAGTCGGACACTTAACCAACTCAGCTACCTAGGTGCCCACAAGGATTCAGTTCTTAATGTAAAGAAGGGTTCCTATGACAAATCAGCAATATACTCAAAGCAAGACTTTTAGATGCACTCACTCTCTTCTTATGAAGAAAAAAAAAACAAATATTCTCTATCACCAATGTTACTTAAGATCATTGAGATAGTACTTAATGTGGTATAGAGTTGAGAGAAAAAAACCCACCAACCTAGAATCGTGTACCCTGCAAAACTATACTTCAAAGGTGAAGGAGAAATAAAGATTTTCTCAGACAAAAACTAAGGAAACATATTACCAGTAGACATGCCCTGCAAGATCCAACATCCATTCAAGAAAAAACTCAACATACTAGGAATAGAGTGGAATTTCCTCAAGTTGTAAAGAACATCAAAAAACCTAGGGCACCTGGGTGGCTCAGTCGGTTAAGCGGCTGCCTTCGGCTCAGGTCATGATTCCAGGGTCCTGGGATCAAGCCCCACGTCCACTCCCTGCTTGGCTGAGAGCCTGCTTCTCCCTCTCCCTCTGCCTGCCACTCTGCCTGCTTGTGCTGTCTCTCTATCTGTCAAATAAATAAAATCTTAAAAAAAAAAAAAATCAAAAAACCTATAGCTAACATCATATTAATGGTGAGAAATTTGAAGCTCTCCTGCTAAAACCAAGAACACTGCAAGGATGTCCCTTCTCAGCACTGCTTTTTTTTTTTTAAGACCTATTTATTTATTTCAGTGAGAGAGAAAAAGTGCAGGGGGGAGGGGCAGAGGGAGAGAGAAATTCAAGCCAACTCCTGCACTGAGCACAGAGCCTGACATAGGGCTCAATCTCACAACCCTGAGATCAGACTTGAGCTGAAACCAAGAGTCAGATGCCTAACAACTGAGCCACCCAGGCGCTGCTCAGAACTTTCTTTTTTAAGATTTTGTTTATTTATTTTACAGAGAGAGAAGCAGGGGGAGTGGCAGAGGGAGAAGCAGGCTTCCCACCGAACAGGGAGCCCGATGTGGGGCTCGATCCCAGGACCCTGGGATCATGACCTGAGCCGAAGGCAGACGCTTAATGACTGAACCACCCAGGCGCCCCAGAACTACTTTTCAATGCTATAATGGAATTCTTAGCTAATGCAATAAGAGAAAAAAAGTAAATAAAAGGTATACAGATTGGCAAGGAAGAAATAAAACTTACTACTGGCAGATGACACTATTATCTATGCAGAGAATCTGAAAAATTTTGCCAAAAAACTGGAATAAGTGATTATAACAAAATTGCAGGATATAAAATTAATGTATAAAATAATGTATAAAAGTCAGTCTTTCCCATATATAAGCAATGAACAAATGGAGGTTGAAACTGAGACATTACTGCTTACATTAGCACACAAAAAATGGAATTACTTAGGTATAAATCTAACAAAACATGTACCAGATAAATCTGGTATGAGGAAAACTACAAAAGTGATCAAAGATATGAAGAAAGAATTAAATGGAGAGACAGAAATTCCACGTTCATAGGAGGATTCAATATTGTCAAGACGTCTTGATAATTCTGTCAATATTGTCAAGATCTACAGATACAATGAAATCCCAGAAAGTAATTTTATAGATCTCAACAAACTGATTCTAAAGTTTATATCAAGAAGCAAAAGACCTAGAATACCAGGATATTGAAGGAAAAGAACAAAGCCAGAGGACTGACACTACCTGACTTCAAGACTCACTATAAACTTATAGTAATGAAGACAGTGTGGTACTGGTGAAAGACGAGACAAGTAGATCAATGGAATAGAGTAGAGAGCTCAGAAATAGAGTTGCATACTTATACTCAACTGATCTTTGACAAAGGAACAAAAACAACACAAAGGAGTAAAGACATCTTTTCAACAAATGGTCCTAGAACAACTATGCATCCATATGCATAAAAATGAATTTAGACACAGACCTTACACTCTTGACTAAAATTAACTCAAAATGGATCATAGACCTAAACGTAAAACAGAAAACTATAAAATTCCTAGAAGATAACATAGGGGGAACCTAGATGACCTTAGGTATGGCAATGACTTTTTAGATACAACAACCAAAGTCATGATCCAGGAGAGTAATTGATAAATTGGACTTATTAAAATAAAAAACCTCTGCTCTGCAAAAGCCAACATCAAGAGAATGAGAAGACAGGCCATAAACTGGGAGAAAATATGTGCAAAAGACATATCTGTTAAGATCTGATATCCAAAATATACAAAGAACTCTTAAAACTCAACACTAAGAAAATGAACAATACAATTTAAAAATGGGCAAAAGACCCGAACAGACACGTCACCAAAGAAGATATACAGATGGCAAGAATATGGGAAGATATTCAACATTACATGTCATGAGAGAATTCTAAATTAAAATGAAATACCACTACACACTTATTAGAATGGCCAAAATTCAATCCACTAACACCATCAAATGCTGGCAAGGATGCAGAGAAATAGGAACTATTATCATTCATTGCTGGTGGGAATTTAAAATGGTAGAAGCACTTTGGAAAATAGTTTGGCGGTTTCTTTTAAAGATTTTATTTATTTATTTACTTGAGAGAGAGTAAGAGAGAACAAGTGGGGGAGGGGCAGAAGGAGAAGCAGAGTCCCAGCGGATGAGGGAGCCCGATGCAGGACTCAATCCCAGGACCCTAGGATCATGACCTGAGCGGAAGGAAGATGCTTAACCAACTGAGCCACCCAGGCGCCCAGTTTGGATGTCTCCTAATATTTTCTTACCACACAGTTCAACAATTGCACTCTTTGGTATTTACCCAAATTAATTCAAAACTTATGCTCACACAAAAGCCTGCATATGGATGTTTATAGCAGCTTTCTTTATAACTGCCAAAACTTGGAAGCAACCAAGATACCCTCCAGTAGGAGAATGCAAAAGTAAACTGTAGTTCATCCAGACAATAGAATTTTATTTAGCACTAAAAAGAAACAGCTGTTGGGCGCATAGGTGGCTCAGGGTCCTGGGATCGAGTCCCACATGAGGCTCCCTGCTCAGTGCAGAGCCTGCTTCTCCCTCTCCCTCTGCTGCTCCCCGTGCTTGTGCTCTCGATAAATAAAATCTTAAAAAAAAAAAAAAGTTTCTATAAAAAAAAAAGCTGTTGACCCATTGGAAGATATAAAGGAACCTTAAATGCACAATATTAAGTGAAAGAGCCAATCTGAAAAGGCTAACTACTGTATGATTCCAACTATATAACATTCTGGAAAAGGCAAAACAAGGGAGACAATAAAAAGATCAGGGGTAAGAGGGGAGAGGCAGAGCATGAAGGATTTTTAGGACAGTAAAACTATTCTGTATGATACGGTAATGGTGGATACATGTCATTCACTATATATTTGCCAAAACCCACAGAATGTACATAGAACACAAAAAGCAAAACCTGATGCAGACTATGGACTCTGGGTAATGATGCGTCAGTCTAGGTTCGTCAATTGTGACAAATATACTATGATGTGGCATTGTGGTGTGGGATGTCCACAGTGGGGTAGGCTGTGGTGAGGCCTGGGGTATGCAGGAACTCTCTGTACTTCCCACTCGATTTTGCTGTGAAACAAAAACTGCTTTTAAAAAGTTTATCAATTTAAAAAAATCATTACTATATTTGCAGGGAAGAATCAATCTAGAAAGGTTTTGGGTATTTTTATTAGTACAATAAAGACAGAGATATAATATACAAATTCATTAGCATTCCTATAGAAAAGCAATATAATCTATAAGAAACTAGGGAAAGTTGCTTAAGAATAAATTCAACAGTATGGGTTGCCTGGCTGGCTCAGTCGGTGGAGCATGCAACTCATGATGTCAGGATTGTTAGTTTGACCTGCATGTTGGGTGTAGAGATTACTTATAAAAAATAAAATCTTGGGGCACCCAGGTGGCTCAGTCAGTTGGGCAGCTGCCTTCGGCTCAGGTCATGATCCCAGGGTTCTGGGATCGAGCCCCGCATCAGGCTCCCTGCTCGGCAGGGAGCGTGCTTCTCCTTCTCCCTCTGTCTGCCTCTCTGCCTCTATCAAATAAATTGTGCTATCAAATAAATAAATAAAATCTTTTTAAAAAATAAATAAATAAAATAAATAAAATAAAATCTTTAGGGGCACCTGGGTGGCTTGTCAGTAAGCAGCCAGCTCTTGGTTTCAGCTCAGTCATGATCTCTGGGTCCTGGGAATGAGCCCTGCATCAGGCTCTGCGCTCAGTGGGGAATCTGCTTGAGGATTTCTCTCCCTCTCCCTCTCCCCCTCCCCATTTATGTGCACACACTCTCTAAAATAGATAAATCTAAAAAAAAAAGAAAAAAAGAAAAATCTCTCCACATGACTAAAATTTGAGAAGCACAGTGATCTCTTTGTTAAGCTCCAGAGTATGATACTCAATTGCCTAATGAATTGATATAGTCAAGCATCCCACAAAGATCCAAAAGTCAGTAAGTCACAAATTGATATAATCTTCTCCTCCCCTTCAAATTTGCTCATCTTGGGACACCTGGGTGGCTCAGTTGGTTAAGCGTCTGCCTTTGGTTCAGGTTGTGATCTCGGAATCCTGGGATCGAGTCCCACATCAGGCTCCCTTCCCCCCTCCCCCTGCCCCTCCCCCAGGGGCATGCCTGCTCTCTCAAATAAATAAAATCTTAAAAAAGAAAAGAAAAATCAATGTTCCCTACAGCACAGGAATAATACCCATTTACTTCTTTTTCTCTCTGTCTCCTTGTTGCTTAGCTACAGAGGCAGACACAGTTGCAGGAAATAGAGAGCAGAGGGGAAACTAAAGGTCTGCCTTTCTACCCAGAAGACCTGAAAGAGGGGCCCTGAGAGCCACAAAGGTAGCAGACGGAGCTCAAGAAAGTGCTCCCATAAAGTTGTGTATGAAATCCTGAGCTCATCCCTGAGTTGTGCATGCATAGATCTGACCCTATATACCACACTAGAAACTGTGAAAACGGAAACAAAACTGACAAAACTGTTATTTTGGTATGAAAAATGCTATTTTGATCATGTAGAAAATGTCCCTATAATTTACACATGATGAAGTACTGTTCAGTGAAACGTTGAGATGTTTGTAATTTACTTTTAAATTATTCAGCAAAAAAAGGGGGCGTGGGATGAAGTAAATAGAGTAAAATGTTATCCATTAAGTCCATAACTAAGGCTGTACAGATGTATGCAAGGGTAGGAGAGCAATAAAGAATAGAGAACTCAGAAATATATACAAATATGGACATTTAAGTTATGACAAACTTATGACATTGTAACAAGGATAGAACAGACATGTCAGTATGTAGTGCCATGATAACTGGATCTCCTCACAGAAGAAATCAAAACTGACCAGTAACACACAACACACAAAAATCAATTAAAAGTGGACAATGGATCTAAATGTGAATGGCAAAATGACTGGACTTTTTAAAGAGAAAATATAGGAAAATGCCTTCATTATGACCTCATGGTAGGGAACAATTTTTTTTTTTTTTTTAAAGATTTTGTTTAGGGGCGCGTGGGTGGCTCAGTCGTTGGGCGTCTGCCTTCGGCTCAGGTCATGATCCCAGGGTCCTGTGATCGAGCCCCACATTGGGCTCCCTGCTCAGTGGGGAGCCTGCTTCTCCCTCTCCCACTCCCCCTGCTTGTGTTCCCTCTCTCACTGTGTCTCTCTCTGTCAAATAAAAAAAAAAAAGATTTTATTTATTTATTTGACAGAGAGAGAGAGATAGGGAGAGCAGGAACACAAGCAGAGGGAACAGTACAGGGAGAGGGAGAAGCAGGCTTCCCGTTGAGCAGGGAGCCCGATGCAGGGCTTGATCCCAGGACCCTGGGATCGTGACCTGAGCCGAAGGCAGACATTTAACAACTGAGCCACCCAGGCGCCTGGTAGGGAACAATTTCTTAAACAGGTCAACTGTGAAGGGAAAGACTGGTAAATCTGACCACACTAAAATGAAGAATTTCCATTCATTAAAAGAGGTCATTAAGGGAAAAAGTATGCCGCATGTGGGAGAAAATATTTGCAGTGAAAATAATTAGCAAAGAATTTGTATCTGAAATATATAACATCTACCAATCAATAAGAAAAAGAGAATCCAAAACATAAATGAGCAAAAATCTTCAAGAGGCACTTCACAAATGAGGATATCTAAATGGCCAATAAACATACAGAAAGGTGCTCAATCTCATCAGTAATCAGAGAAATGCAATTTTAAACCACAGCAAGCTCCCAGTGCACACTCTTCTGATAGGTCAATATTATGATGCCTAACTGTATTGGGCATTAGTACGTATGGGGAGCGAGGAGAACCCACTTATGGTGTTTGTGAGAATGTAAGTCAGTAAAAGCACTCTGGAAGACACTTTGGCATTATCTAATAAGGAAGAGGTATATTGTCCTCTGACCCAGCAGTTCCAGTCCTAGATATATACCACAGGAAATCTGGCCAGTCTGTACCAGGATGCAGGGACAATAGTAACACTGGTTGTAACAGCCCCAAAATGCAAACAACCCAAGAAGCCCTCAATAATAGAAGAGATAAATTGGGGAGTACTGACTTGTACAATGAAACAAACTACTAGAGTAATATGCAAAATGCATAAATTTTAAAAGTAATTTTGAGAAGCAAATCACAATATATAAATTATGAACCCCTCTTTATAAAGTTCACAAACACACACACCTAAACTATAGTGATTAGAAACACAAACAGTTGACAAATAACAACAGTTACTTTGTCAAGTAACCAGCAGGGTAAGTTACTCCCATTAAAGTAAAGAGAAGATTGCCTTTGGGTGGGGGAAGGGGGGATCACACAGAGAGTTCGCAGGGACCTGGCAGTGTTCTGCTTACTGACCTGAGTGGTGGTTACATCGGTACCTTTCAATAATTTGTTAAGCTGTACATTATGTTTTATACGTTATTTCTGGTGATATCTCACCTTTCTACAAAAGTACTGGACTGCAGCCAATGAAGCCAACCGTGCTGTCTCCCCATGGAGGGTCTGATGTGCAACGGTGGCAAACAGTGGCCTCCTCGGTAGTGTATGCAGCCTGTTGCTTATATGGGTTGCCTTACAGGACCTTGGACATAGCCCTTTCTGGTGGACATTCATGTCTGACCTCATGCTATCCCCAGTTTGGCTCCAAACAGGCATGTGGGGTGGCCTTGGAAAACCTCAGGGCACAGTGGCCAGGGCCCACATAGGCCAAATCATGTCCATCCATACCAAGGTGCAGAACAAGGAGCATGTGGACGGAGGCCCTATGCAGGGACAAGTCCAAGTTCCCTGGGGCTGCCAGGAGATCCACATCTCCAAGAAGTGGGTCTTTACTCACTTTAATGCACAAGAATTTGAAGCCATGATGGCTGAAAAGCAGTTCATCGCAAATGTCTGTGGGGTCAAATACATCCCTAACCGTGGCCCCCTGGACAAATGGTGGGCTCTGTGCTCATGAGAACCCTAGCACTGCCCCCTCCTTATTCATGCCCACCAATAAATCCCACTTCCTGTTAAAATAAGGGGTGGGGTGCCTACTAGAATGAACACACAAAAATTGGAAGAGCTATATTAAGGTTGTGGAGGGACACCCGGCTGGTTCAGTAGGTAGAGCATGTGACTCTTGATCCCGGTGTCATGAGTACGAGGCCCCAGGCTGGGCATAGAGATCACTTAAAAAAAAAGTGAATGAAAGAATGAATGAATGAACGAATGAAGTAGTGGAATTAGAGACAATTTTTCTATGTCCTTTACCTCACTTCCCTTATACATAGTTCTATCAGTTTTATTTTGACAAGATTTAGAAGAGGACACTTTTCTTCAACTCCTACTTAAGTGAAGAAATCTCCCTGCACCTGCTCCAGCTCATGACTTCGGCCCACATCAGTTCTTTCCATACCCTCCTGAAAGTCTCCGTAGCATGTGGGATTCACCACCACCACACTCCTCAGAGCTGAAGCTGTTTCCATGGCACCTGCCCCTGGCCCTTCATCAGTCCTTCCAAGCTGCTGCTTCTCTGTCCGTGTAAGCATTCCCCCAGCTATATCCCAGGGACAGGTCATATGCCGCCATTAGAGGCTTCCGAATCAACTGAAGAACTTGTACAACTTTTCATAAATATAGAATTTAAGCTCCATAGATCTTCTATGTCAGAATCTTCCAGGGTAGGGCATGGCCATTTATTTTTAAAGAGCTTTACCAGCAATTCTATGTCAACCCAAAGTGACATCTCAATCTCATGGCTTCAATTTTTGCTTAATATTAAAATTCCCACATCTGCATCTCTAACTGGAACTTTTCCTATCATATATTCCAACAGCTTGTTGCAAATATTCACTTGGAAATACCATCCTCTACCTACACCAAGCTTATCTCAAACAAATTCATCACTTTTTCTCCAAAACTGATCCTTTTCCTGTCTTTTATGTTTCTATTACTACTATCCCTATGCAAATTATGTAGGCCTAAAACTCCAACTGGAAATTCCTTTTTCCTTATTGCTGAACCGCAAATTTGAGGAAGTTATTTGAGGAAGTAATAATGAAGTTATTTCCAGACCTATTTTATCTCACTAGGCTATAACTTCTTTGATAGTTATTACACTTTCTTATACTTTCTACTCTTTATAGCACCTGAGAAAGTCTTTTAAATAAATAATAAGAGAATGTGTGAGTGAATGAATAAACCCATCAACTGAACAAAAAGTAATGAATGAGTCTTTCCAAGATGGTTAAATAGAATAAGAGTTTACAGAAAAAATATATACCTTTTAATTTAGGCAACAAACACAGGTCAATTTCAAGAAAGAAAAGAAGTCAAAAAGAAATGAAACTCAGAGCCCAGACAGAGCTAACAATGGAAAGAAAGAACACATCTGTCTGTGAGAAAGTAGGGAAAGGGTAAGACGAGAACTGAAACCAGACTGGTAGGTGGATGTGAAGTGGTTCCTTACGGAGCTATGGGCAAGACTTCATAGATTCCATATCTCTGGTATCTTTAAGGGAAAACTTTACAACCAACATATAAAAAAGTATTGCTTTCTCGTTGATTAGATGGGTTCTTATTAACTTACTCACCTGAAAAAGGATCTCTTCTCACATCTCCTTTCACCAGCCAGGGCTCTCTCCCTTGCTCCAATAAGGAAACCACATATGGCTTAGAAATGTTAAGACCTGCTTGCAGAAAATGAAATAAATTCAATATCAGTCCTTGAGTCCCTAGAAGAGGGGCCATTAAAAGAAATGCCAGATGTAGGGGCGCCTGGGTGGCTCAGTCATTAAGCGTCTGCCTTCTGCTCAGGTCATGGTCCCAGGGTCCTGGGATCGAGCCCCACATCGGGCTCCCTGCTCCGCGGGAAGCCTGCTTCTCCCTCTCCCACTCCCCCTGCTTGTGTTCCCTCTCTTGCTGTCTCTCTGTCAAATAAATAAATAAAATTAAAAAAAAAAAAAGAAATGCCAGATGTAAATATGAGAGATGTCTAAGGATTAGGAAATTATAATCCATCTTGAAAAGTAAAAAACAAGGGTGCCTGGCTGGCTCAGTCGGTAGAGCATACATCTCCGGTTTTAAGTTCGAGCCCCACGTGGGGTGTATAAATTACTTACAAATAAAAATTGTTAAAAAAAAAAAGTAAAAACAAACAAAAAGAAAACTACCATACCTCCCTTGGGAACATTCAGTCAGAAAACCAGGATTCACAAAGCCATCCTAAAGTTCAAATTCTGACTGAGAGGAGAAGGAGGAATACACTTACCCAGTGAGACCAAGTGGCCATAGTTCTCCAACATTACATGTCTGTACAAATCCCTCTGAGCAGGCTGGAGCCATTCCCACTCCTCCTGGGAGAAGTCAATGGCCACATCTCTGAATGTCACTGACCCCTGAAATGACATACAGATATCTGCACAACCAACACCCATGCTCCTGAAGGCCCTGATCAACGAGTGAAATGAGTCCCACTGTGGAGAGCAGTGTATGTAAGTAGTAGCAATGGGAGTTTTCAGAATTCTGAGTAATCAGTAAGTGTAAGAGCCTAGCTGTTTTGTTTTATTGTGTAATTGAAGAGCAGAAAAAATAAATGCAATTTGTCCTGAGATCAGTTATAATTTTGTGAAAGATAAAGAATTATACGTGTGAACAACATGGACTTCTTTTTGTTGTAAAAGTTCTTAGAATCTTACAACACTTAATGAATAGTGAAGACAATCCCTTTGTATTTAACAGGCAATGTATATTTTCCTTAATGGCAGCCCTATTTTGATATGATTTGGCAAAACTTCTTCCTGGTAACTGATGCGGGAACAGAAGGCAAGCTGAGGACAAAGCACAAGCTGACACGCTGGCAACCCCCACCCCTAACTCCCAGGTGGGTTACAGTGTAACATTCCTCAAGCACTCCCGGTCCCTCTAAAGCTAAGGGAAGGAAAAACAAATGGTTTATTTATAGTGATTAAAGTCCTGCAAGACATGAGTCTCCCTCAGTTTACAAATGTCTTACTGTCTACAAGAAAAAGCATTCTTAACAACCTAACTTCTGGAAGGAAACTCCCAATTGTCTTATCAGTAATGCCTTGCTAGAGGAAAAAACAACCTTGACAATGGCAATGCCTCCAGTATCTTGTAGGTCCTCTTAGGCATTCGAAAGTTGTTTTTTTTTAAAGATCTGTGAGGTCAATTACTATTCTTTTTTTTTTTTTTAAGATTTTATTTATTTATTTGACGGGGAGAGAGAGAGAACACAAGTAGGCAGAGCGCAGAAGGAGAGGGAGAAGCATGCTCAATGTAGGGCTCGAACCCAGGACCCCAGGACTATGACCCAAGCCGAAGGCAGACGCCCAGCCGACTGAGCCACCCAGGTACCCCACGAAAGTTCTTTTGAAAACCTCCCTTTTCCTTACTTCCCCCAACTCCCATGTATATAATCAGTCACCCCTCACAGCCCCGACGCAGCAGCTCTTTCTGCCCACGGGTCCTGTCCCCGGCTTTATAAAATCACCTTTTTGTACCAAAGACATCTTGCAGTCAGCTCTGGACCCCACCTACATTCAAAAACTACATCAGTAACAACTGGCTATAGCAGACAGCAGCAGCATCCTTGAAAAGGGGCATGCACTCAAGTGCGTCACAGTTGTCCCCATTCCAGAAGAAATAGCTATGAAACTGAGGGGTAATTTAAGCAATGTCACAGAACAAGGAAGATGAGCAGTCAAGTGTTAAGGACTACCCAAGGAAGAAATGTAACACTTCCCAGAATGGAAATGAAAGCTTTTCCCCTCAGTAACAATAAGCCCCTGCTTTGCAGCCTGGTTTTGCCCGACTTAAAAATCCACATAACCGTTAAGCATGAACAGAAATTTTAAAAGGTGGGCACCTGGGTGGCTCAGTCGTTAAGCGTCTGCCTTCGGCTCAGGTCATGATCCCGGGGTTCTAGGATCAAGCCCTGCATCAGGCTCCCTGCGCCTCAGGAGGCCTGCTTCTCCCTCTCCCCCTCCCCCTGCTTGTGTTCCCTCTCTCGCTGTGTCTCTGTCAAATAAATAAAATCTTAAAAAAAAAAAAAAGAAAAATTTTAGAAGGTACCAAACTAGTAAGAGCCCCAGATGTATGGCAGTTATATTTTACAGTTAAAAAAAAATTGTTTTAGGGGCGCCTCAGTGGCTCAGCCGTTTGAGCAGCTGACTCTTGATTTCAGCTCAGGTCATGATCTGGAGTCCTGGGATGGACCCCTGGATTCTGCGTTCAGTGGGGACTCTGCTTCAGGATTCTCTCTCCGAGTCTCCCCCCACCCATCTCTCTCTCTCTCAAATAAATAAATCTTAAAAAAAAAAAAAAAAGATTCTCCCTCTGCCCCTCCTCCCTCCCTCTCTCACAAAAAAAATTAATAAATTAATAAAAATTGTTTTAAGTGTTGGGGCGCCTGGGTGGCTCAGTGGGTTAAGCGACTGCCTTCGGCTCAGGTCATGATCCTGGAGTCCCGGGATCGAGTCCCACATCGGGCTCCCTGCTCAGCGGGGAGTCTGCTTCTCCCTCTGACCCTCCCCCCTCTCATGTGCTCTCTCTCTCTCTCATTCTCGCTCTCTCAAATAAATAAATAAAATCAAAAAAAATTGTTTTAAGTGTTAAAAGATTATCGACTAATAAAGCTACTTCCTGGGACACCTGGGTGGCTCAGTCATTAAGCGTCTGCCTTCGGCTCAGGTCATGATCCCGGAGTCCTGGGCTCAAGCCCTGCATCCCTCTCCCTGCTCCGCGGGAAGCCTGCTTCTCCCTCTCCCACTCCCCCTGCTTGTGTTCCCTCTCTCGCTGTGTCTCTCTGTCAAATAAATAAATAAAATTTTAAAAAAAAAGCTACTTCCTAAACAGTGGACTCTGCAGCACAGATGGAAACTGCGCTCCCCAGCAAAACTTGGGGAGCATCTGGATTTGGAGACAAATATGACACAAAGTAGAGAAGTGGCACTAAAAACAGGGGGACTAAAGCAGAATGGTTGGCCTTCTCATCCCCCACGTCTGTGAAGCGTAATTGCCAGCGATTTTGTTTTGCTCCTGTTGCATCCTCGAGACTTAGGATGGGTCATGGTTAGAATCACTTGGAAGTGGCTGTTGAAATACAGCCTTGAGCCGCACATCCGGAGTTTCTGGTTCAGAAGGTCTGGCCTGGAGCTCATGCACAGACACTTCCAGGAAGTTCTCCGGTGATGCTGATACCGCTGGTCCAGGAGTCACACTGACCCAGGTGCTGAAAGTAGACACCTAATAAAAATATGGTGAATGGGCGCCTGGGTGGCTCGGTTGGTTGGGCGACTGCCTTCGGCTCAGCTCATGACCCTGGAGTCCCGGGATCGAGTCCCGCATCGGGCTCCCTGCTCGGCGGGGAGTCTGCTTCTCCCTCGGACCCTCCCCCTCTCATGCTCTCTCTCTCTCTCATTCTCTCTCTCAAATAAATAAAATCTTAAAATATATATATATGTGTATATGGCGAATAAAGGGGCAGCTGGCTCGAGAAACAGTAAAGCAGTTCTAACACTGGGAAAAGGAGGAAGCACCGGCACCGCTGGCGCCCCTTCTTGCCCTAACACTCGCGTGCCGGGTTAGAAACCCGCCCGTGCAATCTCGGCTGCGCGTGCACCCTCTCGCGTCCCCGTCCGTGCGAGCGGCGGGAGGTGTCCGGAGAAAGCAAGCCTCCGGCCGCACGGCCTGCAGACGCATCCCGAAAGAAGGGGAAAGGGCGGCTTACCTGAGGCATGGCTCACGGCGGGGGCCGGGGACAACGGGGCCGAGGGACACGGCAGAGCTGGCGCGGAGAGAACGAAGCCCTGAGCGCGCGGGCCGTCTTCGCCACCCAGGGTCCCCTCCGCCCCCCAGCCACGGCGTGCGCCCCGGGAAGCCTGGACCTGACCCGCACCCCCGCCGCCCCTTCCCCCCTTAACGGGGTCACAGGACGGCGCGCTTCCTCCGCGCCTCTGGCCAAGTGGCCGAGGCGGTCTCGCGCTCCACACGGAGCCCTCGGTCCGGGCCACCCGGAGGGGAGCCCGGCGCGGGCAGGGAGGGCCGCGTTACCTACCCCGGGCCCAACGCAAGCCACACTTTCGGCTCTGCGTCCGGGGACCCCGCCGCCAGCGTCGAGCAAACTCCGCCTGCCAGAGCCTCTGGGACCGGACCCCTGACCAGGCCGCGGGCCTCAGACGACTACACTTCCCAGGGCCCACCGCGGCCTCCGGGTGAGGGCAGGGGAGAGCGCCCCGCGCCTGCGCACACAGCGCCAGAGCCGGCGGGCCTCAAACAACTACACTTCCCAGGACCCATCGCGGCCTCCGCGTGAGGGCAGGAGAGCGGCCCTCATACAGATGACGGCCCGAACGCCCCGCGCCTGCACACACAGCGCCGGAGCCGGAGGGCCTCCGACGACTACACTTCCCAGGACCCACCGCGGCCTCCGGGTGAGCGCAGGAGAGCGCCCCTCATACACTGTGATTCCCGGAGCGCCCCTTAGGGGAGGTAATGGCACCTCGAGACCAAGACCACTGGCCTCAACTACGACTCCCATAATGCACCATGCCCACAGCCTGAGACCTGGAGCCTAACCGGAAGCGACTGCGGTTCCCAACCCTTCCGTGGAAGGTTCCCGGCCTGAACGGCTGTAGGACACGGAGTTCCCGCGCGAAGGACTGCGATTCCGAGAGACTTGGCGCCGGGGACAGCGAGGGCTCCCTCGGGCCGAACCCTGACGCCCCCCGGAAAGGAGCTGGCATGGCTGCACTGCCAGAATGACCTGAGAGCTCCTTTCCTCCCTGCGCCGTGGGGGTCCTGTGGTGGCCGCGTAGGGGAGGTTTTGGGGTGCAGGCCAGATACCGCTCTGCCCTTAGAGAGCTCAGAGCCCCAGTGCGGTGGAGGCGGGAGGAGGGACTGCCCGCCCAGCGTGAAGGTTAGGTAAGAGTCGGCCCACCGGCCCAGGGCACACGGTAACAGGTGGAGGGACAGTTGTGCGAAAAGACTGGAGGAAAGAAAGGCAGTCCGTTGTAAAAAAAAAAAAAAAAAAATGGAAGAGGATTAAAGGAAGAAAGAAATCGCAGCGGGAGAGGTTGGGGGGATGTGCAAAATGGGTGCAGGGGAGCGGGAGCACGGCCTTCCAGTTACGGAAGGACTGAGTCGGGGGAGTTCGGGTACAGTGCAGGGAACTTGGTGGTGTTTTAAGAGCATTGTATGGTGACAGATGGTAGCTAGACCTGAACGCGTGGAGTTGTCGAATCTCGGTGTTGTACACTTGAACCTGCTCGTCTGTATTATAAATATTCATATATATGATACTTTAATTGTTTCTTATATTGCTTCTTATCCCTTCTGGAATTTAGGTTTCTTGGTGTAACTCGGATGCAGTGCTATTATTTTGTCCAAAATGTTTGGTTGTGGGTCCTAACATATATTGAACGAAACATCCTGCCTTTAATTTCAACGTCATTTTTCTTCAGTGGCCCAGAGATTACATAGGGACCCACAAGAGCACGTGTTCAAACGGGTTCCCACATTCTGCCACACAAAACTCTCCTGAACATATTTTTAAGAACAAGAATATATAAATAGAATGCCCTTCTGGACTCTCCTTTTGTTGACTCTAATTTTCTCCTCTTCTTTGACTCTGTAGCTTCGGCAACAGGAATTAGAAGCAGATACAAAACAAACATTCCTTAAACTAATCTTATGCATATCAGTATACAAACTTTTATGAACATGTTTTCATTTCGCATGGGTATATACTTAGGAGTAGAATTGCTGAACCATATGGTCTGTATATGTTTAACTTTTTTTTAATCCTTAAATTATTTTTTATTGAAGTATAGTTGACACAAAATGTGAACGTTTCAGGTACACAGCATAGTGATTGACAAGTCTATACATGATGGTCATCACAAGTGTAGCTACCATCTGTCACCATACAACTATATGTATAACTTTTAAGAAACTGCCAAACTGTATTCTCACCAGCAATGTCTTAAGAGTTCTGCTTCCTCTGCATCCTTGCCAACATTTTGTATGGGGAGTCTTTTATGTTTGGCCATTCTGATGAGTGTAGCGCAATATCTCAGCCTTATTTTTCACAACAAAAATTAACAATCCAGCTGTCCATCAACAGGTAAATGGGTAGACAAACTGGCATATCCATACAACGGAACGCTCAGCAATTAAGAAAAAAACTGATCCACAATAACATGCACAAATCCCAAAACCATGACACTGAGTGAAAGAAGCCAGGTACAAAGGATCACTAGGTATATGATTCCATTCATACAAAATTCTAGAACAGATAAAATAATCTACAGCATTAGAAGAGAAACCAATGGTTGGGATCAGTGGTGAGAGTGAAATTTGACTGTGAAGAGGTACAAGGGAACATTTTTAAGTGATGGAAATACTCTACAACTTGGTAAGAGTGGTAGTTACATAGGCATAGCCATTTATCAGAACTCATGGAGCTTCAACTCTATGTTAAAAATAGATACATTTTATTGTCTGCAACTTTTATCAATAAAATTTATTTCTAAAGTGTGGTTCTGAAGAAAGAATGAAAATGGATAGACTATGGGGCGCCTGGGTGGCTCAGTCGTTAAGCGTCTGCCTTCCGCTCAGGTTATGGTCCCAGGGTCCTGGGATCAAGCCCCTCTTCGGGCTCCCTGCTTGGCGGGAAGCCTGCTTCTCCATCTCCCACTCCCCCTGCTTGTGTTCCTGTTCTCGCTAACTCTCTGTGTCAAATAAATAAATAAAATCTTTTTAAAAAATGGATAGACTTAGCATGCCTAACACCACAGAAGGCAGCAATTGATCAGAGAGAGGCTGGCCTGGTGGACAGATAGAACTGTTGTATAAGAAGTAGCAAATACCCGCCATGCCCTGATGACACAGGCCAGAAGGTGCCAGGTAAAGTTCATAAGGACTTAGAGGCCTGACGTAAATGCCATTTTTAGAAGTTCAGTGAACTGACAAAAGCCAGGTAAAGGCTTTAAAGTAAAGGGCAAGATGGGGGCGCCTGGGTGGCTCAGTTGGTTAAACGACTGCCTTTAGCTCAGGTCATGATCCTAAAGTCCCTGGATCGAGTCTCGCATTGGGCTCCAGTCCCGCATCAGGCTCCCCGCTCAGCAGCGAGTCTGTTTCTCCCTCTGACACCCCCCCCCATGTGAGCGCACGCTTTCTCTCTCTTTCATTCTCTCTCTCAAATAAATAAAAATCTTTGAAAAAAAAAAGGGCAAGTTATTAAAATGCACACTCCACACCACACCAAGGTACAGTGCTTGGTGGGCCTCTTTGAAGTTGGAAGGCAGCATGGAACACACTTGGGTAGTTTGTAAACCTTCTGATTTTGAGTGGCACCTAGAGCAAGAGGGCTCTGCGGCGGGCACGGGATGGGTGTGAGGCGTCCTGCAGCTGAACTTAAAATGTGCAGAAGGTCTGTATGAGAAGCATCCAAGGCAGAGAAGGATGCTGTCTGGAGTTATAGTTGCAAAAATCTCTGGGGTTCTGTAGCAAAGCCCCAATTTCTGTGACAGAAAACTATTCTTGACAAGCAGAGTCTTATACACCACAGGGCCCTCACAGAGCCTGCACACTTCACCATGTGATTTTGTAACTGGTGTTAGATGTGATATCAGGTTCATTGATGGCTGCTGAATTCACTGTATCGTAGAATGATTCATTTGGTATCAGGTATCAGGCCCTGGAAAGTGCATAAAGCCCAGCAGAAGAAATAATTCACAGATGCATCAAGTATCATCTGGAAAGAACTACTGGTACACATTAGCCCCTCATTTTGTGGAGACCCTGAAGGGTTTCCAGGGGAAAGAAACCTTCCCAGTGGTCAAAGCTATAAAGAAATGCACTGAGGAATTTACTTAACACAGATGGAGGGATGGCTGAAACCATGGATAACTCACTTGGCTGGTTGTTAGGATGCTGACAGGTACAAAGCAAACATCAGGGACAAGGAAGTCTGAGGAAAAGGTAACTACGTTGAACTCTGCACTTTGGTAATGGACATAAAGCAGGTTGATTTTTATATCTCATTAATACCTAGAAGAATCAGAGAAAGCAATGGGCAGTGTGACTCATCTTCTGCATACTGGCTAGCTTCAGGTCCAGTGGGCCATTTTAAAGCAAAGAAAGTATAATAATGGGGTCATAGTCATGGTTAAGACCACAAGTGTTAATATTACTTCGTTACACAGAAGGAGTCAGCCTGACAGATGGTAAAATGGCCTATTGATGATTCCCCAGTTTTACAGTACGTCTTGTGACCCAATTATTGGGTCTATCCTTAAGGATATCCAGCTTCTACATTTTTGATTATAGAGTTAAGATTTTCATAGGCTGTCCATCTATTTTGGCCCTTTAGACCCCAGGATCAATTAGCCACTTACAAAGTTGCCTGCAGGGACAGCAATTCTGATTACCATCCTGACCTTGAGCCTATCACAGTAACCCTGCCATCTTGTCTCTCAAAATTAAATTCTGCTACTAAACCTGTTCCATCACAGAACCCTAGAGTCTCCTTTGATATCAGGAACCTCACTTTGGGGCACCCTTGGCCCCTAGCACAACAATAAGCACATTTTTACAGGATTCTGGTGCTCCTCTTACCCACTAATTTCTCAATACCCCTCTTGGGGTCAAGATTGGGGGAACTGGTGAGTGGATTACTCATAACAAACCTGTATCGTCATATTTCCTTAAATCCATATATTATGCCAAGGAGTTTCTGACATCCTATCTTTGTGTGGGCCTCTGTCAAGTCCAAGATTTCAGATAATAAACTAATCAGAAACAAAGATACTGATGGTTCAACAAAATCAAAATCTTGTTCATTGTAAAAGCTAACAAATAGGCAAATTTTTGCCAAGATGGAATGAGAATAAAAGAGAATTCACAAATAAATACAAATGAAAAATTCAGTGTAACTACAGATACAGAAGAGATCCAAAGATAGTATCTATGATTTGATGTCAGTAGATATAAATTACTAGAAAAACAGCCTACCAAAACTTCCTGAATAATATATATAAAGCAATGTGAGTCACATGCTATCTTCTACAGTAAGCTGCTCAACTTCTCAGGGCTTGTCACCTCTCCCTGGAATGTACCTGGGGTGTCAGGGTCTCCAGCGTGCTAGCCACCTCTCCGTCATCCTGCTGGATGAGCACAATTGCACTGTTACCAGACTATGTCCAGATAGTCTGGACCTCTTCAGACTGTTACGGCAGCCCTGGGGCGAACTGTGAAGGTATAATGTGGTCCGCTCCGTGTTAACACAGACATCTTCTGATCTCTTTTCCTGAGCGCGATAAAAAGAATGCATTTGTCAAATCAAAGTCTGTACCCTATGTACCTGAGGGCACATCAATCTGCTTTAGAAAACAGTGCCGGGGGTGCCTGGTGGCTCGATCATTAGGCGTCTGCCTTCGGCTCAGGTCATGGTCCCAGGGTCCTGGGATCGAGCCCCGCATCGGGCTCCCTGCTCCGCGGGAAGCCTGCTTCTCCCTCTCCCACTCCCCCTGCTCGTGTTCCCTCTCTCGCTGTGTCTCTGTCAAATAAATACAGTCTTAAAAAGAAAAAAAAAACTTGAGAAAACAGTGCCAGGTCCGCAAGCAGGACTATTACTTGGTTGAACTTGTCTGTAGTTTGTAGTCAGTGTAGTCTGTATGCTTTGCCGGGCTTCTAAAAAGCCCGAGCTACTAAAGTAGATAGCGGTGTGATAGGAACTCTGCCAATGTATCCTTTAGGTCTTTTAGAATAGCACTAACCTCTGCCACCCCCTCCTATACTCCTCCCCCAAGGGCAGTATTTTTTTTATGTACTATCCTATCTGGGGAGTAAGTTTCAGAGACTTCCATCTTGCCTTCCCTACTATGGTGACCCTTAGCCAAAGACCAGGCATCCAGTGCAAGGGTTAATCCAAATTGCCGAGTGCCAATCTGTCCAATAGCACAGAATCTCACAGGGTTGATTTGGCTACTGCCATTAGTGAATGTCCAAGAGAACCAGGGCTGAGCCCCCAGTACAGCACCATTCCCTGAGGAGACTAAATGGCACTTGGTGTCAAGTTGACAATTTTGGCCTGAAAAGGCCACCAATCTCACAGGAAAAAACACAATCCAGGTAGGGGTTTTCTTTTCTGCCCACAGTACCTCAGCCAGCACCACTATCCAAAGGCTGACAAAACAGGGGCTCCTGGGTGGCTCAGTTGGTGAAGCATCTGCCTTCAGCTCAGGTCATGATCCCAGGGTCCTGGGATCGAGTCCTGCATTGAGCTCCCCGCTCGGCAAGGAGCCTGCTTCTCCCTCTGCCACTCCCCCTGCTTGTGCTTGCTCTGTCTTCCCCAAATAAAAATCTTAAAAAAAAAAAAAAAAAGCTTACAAAATGATTGAACAGTATGGGATTCCCCCATACACTGTATGAGACCAGAAGGAACCACTCTGCAGCAAAAGGGGTGCAAGAATATGCCCAGAACAAAAGGGTACACTGGATTTATTACATAACTCACCTTCCATCGAAAGCTGGAATGGCCTCATGAGGGTCCAGCTACAGCTAATGCCGAGCTCAGAAGCAATATTCTGTAGGGACAGGGTGCCATCCTTCCAAATGCAGCTTATGAGCTTGAGAAGACCTTTTGTGGTGCTGTGTCCCCAAAGCAGAAGACACGGGTCTGCATACCACCACCACCATTACCAATGTATACCTCCAGGGCACCTGGTGCTTCCCATACCCACAGCTCTGGGCTCTGCAGGGTTACAGGTCTTGATCCCCAAAGGGAACACACTTTTCACCAGGAGACAGAGCAAATTTTCTACTTAATTGCAAGCTACAGGTAGAGTGTGGGCATTGTGCTCCTCTTGGCCAGGAGCCAGCAGGTCAGGAGTCACTCTTTTTGTCGGGGTTCCTGATGCATCACAAGGGGGTAGGGTTACTTACACAACAGGATGAGGAGGAATGAATGGATTCAGGTGATGCACCTAGGTGCTTCTTGCATTTACCATCGACTTGGGTCACGGGAGGGCATGTTAACTATGGCTCACACCCCTCAGGAAGGAGGTGAGCCACCAAAGCCAGCAGAGGCCCCAGAATGGCTCCCCGGTGAGAGAGAACACCACCAGTGGGGACCCGTCGGTCCTAGTGATCTGTTTCCTCAATCTCTCCTCAGACAGACCCAATGCTGGGAAAATGGGGCTCAGCAGTGGAAGGGCTGGACTGTGGTGACAGAGACGGGCTGCCCGACGCCCTCCAAGGAAGGACTTGCTGCCCAGGGGCAGGGAGAGTGGTCAGCAGGCTGCCTCCAGTGGCTGGCCTTTGTGGAGTTAAGTCTCAGCTAAAAAACAAACAAACACCACTGCCTGACATGGGATGATCCCCTTCTCTGGTGAAAACACCTCAGGGCTGCAGAGACCTGACCATTGGGGCCCCATACGAGTCACTCCTGAGCAGCACTTGCTTCAGAGCTCCCAACTGGCGTGGCCAGGGTCTCCACCACTTCTGTGCAGCCTTCTTCCTCTGACCCACCCTCCGCTGTTTACCCTCCCTCCACCTCACAGCTGCTGATCCTCCAAGAGCATCTTGCATTCCAAACTTGTCAGGGTCCACTTCCAGAATCCAAGTCATGATACAGCCTGACCTCCTCTGTGAGGAATATTTGGGTTTTAAGTAACAAACACAACCTGAACGAGCCAAAGCAAACATGAGAATTTATTACAAGGATGTTTGGGATATCTCACAGAAGAATGCAACAATCAGGCATGAAAAGGGCAGAGGGCAGCGGTGAACCAGGACATCGAGACCAGAAGCAGCAGATCCAGATCCTGGAGCGTGATTGTCCATGGCTTCATTCTTGTTCTTTCCGTAGACGATGCTTCCCCACGTGGTGGGGGGGGCCACCGAGAGCACCCACGCTTCGATGTTACAGCTTCAGTTCTAAAACTATACAAAGAAGGTAGTCCCAGCTTTCCAAAAGCTTTCTAATGGAAGACATGTGATGGTTATATTATCAGTGACAAACACGTGTGCATGTCCATGAAGTGTGGACAGGCATTAACAAGGAGCACGGGCATTTCAGGGACAGAAAGTTGGGAAAAGCATTAAACTGTAGCAACCTCAAGGAACTGCAAGTAGTTCAAGGAGGCCAAAAAAGTATTGTGTAGGAAGAAAGATATTCAGAAATGACGGATAGGCTGGATTCGTATAGAAGTCCTCATCTACGGTGAGGACAGTACACTTTAAGTCCACAATTAGCCACGTGGTTTTTCAACAGAGAAGTGCATAATCAGAATTGCATCTTAAAATAACTAGTAACTGTGGAATACGGATGAGGGTCATGGTGGGGTGAGCTCATCCACACTTGGGCCAGGCCAGCTTGTTGGTACAGTATTTGCAGACTCAGGAGTTCGGTGAAATCAACAACCTGAGCATATTCTGCTGGAATAAGCAACCAACGAGGGAGGCCTCAAGTGTAGATTCCAAATGCCTGCTGATCCATATTCTGCTACTTGATACAGGTATTGCTGAATAAATCAGATATTCTTTGGGTTTCTTTCACCCAGGCTCTACAAGGGCTGATCTTGAAATTAAAATATCCAGGGATCCACACAGAGATAACTTTGTCTCATTACCAAAGCCCACAAATAAAGGCTGAACAGAAGGCACTCCTGGGGCAGGTCCCAAAATTCACACTTAGTAGAAGGAATACAATAGGAATTATCCTCTGCAGGACTGTCTCCAGGCCAGTGGGCTAACCTCGGTGGAGAGAGGAGAGGGGCTGCTCCTTCCACCCGGGTTCCTTACCATTCAACCAACATAACCTATTGTGCTCCAGGGAGCTGCACGTAAATCCCTCTTAACTTTAAAACCTGTTTTCTTCCTGATGTGGGATTTGTGAAAGGAAACGTGGGGTTACACGTGTTTTGTGGTTTACCAAGGTGATTTGAAAAACACTAGAAATATCTAACTTCAGAATCAAAGCCCTCTTGTGACTTCAGAAAGAGTCCCTAGTGAGTTCTACACAACATAGCTGGGCCTCCACATAAGGTATTCTGATAAATGAGACCTCTGCTGCAAGCATTTAGCCCTCCCGAGGACTGCTACCTGGCACTCAGGGAAAAAACCTGCTCTTGAGTATTAGACCAATGGGCTAGTGCCAAAGTTCTATTATTTAGTGAGGAAAGCACTGGGTTTAACTACTTAATAGTAAATGGGATAATCTAGAATTGAAGTGAGCAAACTTAGGTCACTTTTATACAACAGACTCCAAACTCAATCCAAGAACTAATGAATCAATCTCTGGGACTAGGGAAGAGAATCATGATAGATGAAAATTTAAAAATGGGAAAATCTACAAAGAATCACCCCGTCACTATTATCTTAGAAATGAAGTTGATAAAAATCAAGTTCAGGTATTAGGGAGAAGAGTAGGAAGTCCATACATTTGAATATGAATACAAATTTGGGAACTCAGATACTTTTTAACCTGGTGCAGTGGTTTAGAAAATTACTCTTTAAGTCCCAATTTTTCAACAATGTTAAAATTGGTAACTAAAGGGAAAAAAATACTGCTAAAATCAAAGGTGCAATACACCGTACTGATAAAAGCAACTTGTGTATGAGAGAAGTCATGATCTTTCCGAGTCTGGTAACAAGGTCAGGGTTGGACTTTTCTGAATTTCACCATCATACACAGAATACTGTTGACTTTGTCAAGCAACACTGTAAAGATCACTGCAAAGTTCTACCTACGCTAAAGGGTGGTTCATGCACTGCCAGAGCAAACCCTACTCATCATGAAGAGTTCACAGCGGGAGTCTCTACGTCGAGGATGCAACTGGGGACAAAAGGTGAAACACATAATATTTCAAATGATGCAACAACAAAAATCCTAAATCCTAACACCTATCCAGTAGTCACAGAAATTCGCAGGAAGGCAAAACAGGCTTCCCTGAATACACCAAAAATATATTTCTCACCACAAAAATCTGTATTTTACATTTTCTGAACAGTGACTCTTAAATTGGCTTCTCCATCTAGTTTTTTTTTTTTTTACAAGATATCTTAAGAAATGCCAAAAACATAAGAGCACACAGCATCATGGTATTTTGTCAGAGTGAAGTAACATACATGCCCTACTTGAAGCACAAAGGCACCAAGCCGAATGGGAACAAGACTTTGCACAGCACGACTGCCATTTAGCCTGAGTGCTGAGTGACGAGTTCACATACCTGCTTTCTTTTGAGTCACTATTGCTGGGTTGTGGTTCCTGCCTTTGAATACTTATTAACCAGGTTCTATTTAAATTGTTTCTCTCAGGTTGCAGAATGTTGGCTTTTGTAACTGAAGAGAAAGGTCAGGAACAACAGACCCCTTTTATATGCCAACAAGCCGTAAGGAAAAAGGATGTGATGCTATCACTTAAGCTGCGTATTTCGCAGTAAGATGTGCTGTTTTAGTTGCCATTTTTACTGTATCATTGAAACAGAAAAACCAGCAGCACATGGTGTGTCCTGACATCAGAGGCACCACCAGGTATGGTATGTGCATTTCATGCTTGTAATTACATTAGCATATGTGATTCCAAAATATGAGACACACTGTGTGACACAGGAAAATAAGCCATAAATACCACTGAGAAATGTCTTATTTTGATGTTTCAATGACTCAATTTATTCACATATTTTTAAAACTTCATTCTTCAGAGTGAACATATCAACCATTAGAATTGGGCATTTTTGATAACCCCGTCTATAAAAAAGTGTATGGCTTCCCTTTATAGCCTTATTTCTAGGGGCACATGTTTCCAAGGTCTTTAAATTGTTAGTTTTACCCACGATATGAACTCCCCCAAAATACAATACGGTTGGATTACCTGCTGAAGATTGTCCCATATTTAGCATTTTCACTGAACTTCATTCCTGAGAGTATTTTCTTAATGCACAACGAGCTGTGACTTCTTGACGAAAATATGACATTACTTGCTGCGTTCATGGGGTTTTTCCTCATTTACTGGACTAGGGTTTACCCCAGTGGGGATATTTCCACCAGCAAATGAGGTGTGACCTCTGCAAGGCTTTCTGATGTTTACTGTACTCCTCGTTGCTGTTCATTTCCCACTTTATGTCTGACAGGTTCTGAAATCCATTGCATCCCACAGGTTCATTCTACTCTCAGGGTTCTTCCATGAACAGGTTAACCTGCTGAAAGCTCTCCCTACATAACCTCAGAGTTCATACCCTAAAAGATTACCCAGACGGACATACAGTGTGATGCAACTATTTATCGGAAAGGTTTACCCTAACCGTGTTTTCTGAAGTACAAACAGTGAGATCTCAAAGACCAGTATTGACTCCATTCCTAGGACTTCTTCACTGTATGAGTTCTCTGGTGATTAATGAGCTGTGACTTTTGGGAGAAGGCTTTCCCACATTCGTGGCACTGGTAGGGCTTCTCTCCCGTGTGAATTCTCTGGTGATTAACAAGCTGTGACTTCTGAGAAAAGGCCTTCCTACATTCGCTGCAGCCGTAGGGCTTCTCCCCAGTGTGTGTCCTCTGATGTGGTATGAGGTGTGATTTCCGAGAAAAGGCTTTACCACACACACTGCACTCAAAGGGTTTCTCGCCTGTGTGTGTTCTCTGATGATTGATGAGGCTTGACTTCTCCCTGAAGGCTTTCCCACACTCGCTGCATTCGTATGGTTTTTCTCCTGTGTGAGTTCTTTGATGTCTAATTAGCTCCGATTTCTCAAAGAAAGCTTTCCTACAAAGACTGCATTCGTAAGGTTTCTCTCCTGTGTGGATTCTCTGGTGAGTATTCAGCTGTGACTTCTGAGAAAAGGCTTTTTCACAATCCCTACAACCGTATGGTTTTTCTCCTGTATGAGTTCTCTGGTGAGTTGCAAGACTTGACTTCTCACCAAAGGCTTTCCCACATTCAGTGCATTCATAGGGTTTCTCTCCTGTGTGAGTCCTCTGATGGGATATGAGATGTGACTTCTGACAAAAGGCCTTCCCACACTCGCTGCACACGTAGGGTTTTTCTCCTGTATGAATTCTCTGATGATTAGTAAGGCTCAATTTTTCACTGAAAGCCTTCCCACACTCACTGCATTCATAGGGCTTTTCTCCTGTGTGAGTTCTCTGATGTCTAACAAGCTGAGATTTCCTGCTGAAGGCTTTCCCACATTTACTGCATACGAAGGGTTTCTCTCCTGTGTGTGTCATCTGATGGGATATGAGATGTGACTTCTGGGAGAAGGCTTTCCCGCACTGAATGCACACATGAGGCTTCTCTCCTGTGTGAGTTCTCTGGTGGTTAATGAGACTCGAGCGCTCTCTGAAGGCTTTCCGACACTCACTGCATTCGTAGGGCTTCTCTCCTGTATGAATGGTCTGATGTCTAATGAGCTCTGATTTCTCAAAGAAGGCTTTTCTACAATCACTACATCCATAGGGTTTTGTTCCTGTGTGAGTCCTGTGATGGGTAACAAGTTGTGACTTCCTACTGAAAGCTTTCCCACATTCTCTGCATTCAAAAGGTTTCTCTCCGGTATGAATTCTCTGATGATTAATAAGATTTGACTTCTCACTAAAGGCCCTCCCACATTCATTGCACCCGTAGGGTTTTTCACCTGTGTGTGTCCTCCAATGCGAGATGAGATGTGACTTCCGGGAGAAGGCTTTCCCACATTCACCACATTCATACGGTTTCTCTCCTGTGTGTGTTCTCTGATGGGATGTGAGCTGCGATTTTTGGGAGAAGGCTTTCCCGCACTGGCCACAATTATAAGGCTTCTCTCCTGTATGAGTTCTGTGATGAGTAATAAACTGTGACTTCTGGGGAAAGGTTTTGCCACACTTACCACAGCCATAGGCGATCTCTCTTATATGTCTGCTCTGATGCTTAATGAGACTTGATTTCTTACTGAAGCGTTTCCTACATTCACTACATTCATAGAGTTTCTCCCCTAAACGAGTTCTATGATATATGATAATCTGTGACTTCTTAGAGCTAATTTTATCATATTTATCATAGTCATAGTATTTTAACCAAGTATTAGTTTCCTCAGGCTTGGTATGGAGAAACAATTTATCAAATACACTTAAGCCGTGTGGTTCCGCTTTTCCGTAATCTGCTTTTGGAATAAGTAAATCTAAGTGATGTTTTAAAAGTAATCCATCTACGTCATCTTCACTGTTTGATTTCCTTAAAGGAACAAAGTTTATGCTCAGATTGAATTTTTTTCCAAAAGTATCACATTCATGATCTTGTTTCATATTTCTAAGCTTCTCTTGGTTATCCTGGTGCCATGTCATGTGACCATCTACTTGCAAGACTTGTTCTATAAAGAAAGAAAACCCTGTGAATGCTTCCATGGTTATGTTTTTAAGACTTACCTATTTTAGAGAGGGAGCGAGCGTGCACAAAAGCAGGAGGGGCAGAGGGAGAGAAAAGCAAACCCCCTGAGGAGTGTGGAGCCCAAACACAGGGCTCAATCCTATGACCCTGAGATCATGACCTGAGCTGAAAGCAAGAGTTGGACGCTCAACTGACTGAGCCCCCCAGGCGCCTCTTCTACGGTTGTGTTTACAGAATACAAAACCAGCAATGCTCTTTGCGGGGATGAATGCTTTGTCTCTCAGTCCCAAGTATAAGATCTATCCTCTGGGTATTTGGGGGAAAAAAAGAAAAGAAAATGCTATAAATAGGAATAAGACACAGGCAGTATATTAAGTCACCTCTGGTTGTTGTCAAATCTAGGTTTATAAAATGTAAAAAATTCATCAAGACCAAAGAGGAACAAAGAAAGGAGGGTGGAAGAAGAACTGATCCAATATTCTGAGGAATGGATTTCCTCCACCCTGACTGAGTGTGCGAGGCACTGGGGACAGGAGACAGTCAGCCCCTGACCTTGCAAAGTTTACATTCTAATGGGAAGAAGAAGACAGAAAATTAACAGGTTTGACAGAGGAACTACTGAAGCCATTTCAAGCTTGAAGAATGAGGAATCGTTTGTGAACTTTTCCCCATTTTTAAATTTTCTGGGAGTTTGAACTTTCCAAGCACATTTTCAACATTATTACCATGAAAGCCACTTCATGGAACACATCATCTTTCATTTAACCTGTTCAGGCACAAAACCTTAAGATCCGTATGTTTGTTTGAGATTTTATTTATTTATTCGACAGAGAGAGACACAGCAAGAGAGGGAACACGAGCAGGGGGAGCAGCAGAGGCAGAGGGAGAAGCAGGCTCCCGTGGAGCAGGGAGCCCAAGGCGGGGCTCGATCCCAGGACCTGGGACCACGACCCAAACCGAAGGCCGACGCCCAACGACTGAGCCCCCCACGCCCCAGATCCGTATGTTCTTTCACTGAAAATACCCTAAGATAGGGGATGAGGGAAAAAGAGGTCTGGCAGTTAAAATCAGAGTCCAGTACAGAAACATTAGCTTTGAGATGGAGATTAAGAGCCTGAATAAAGTAGTAATGGGAGATGTGAGAGCAGAAAATGAAATATTTGTAAATTAAACTTACAACTTTGCATTACTTTAAATATTACATTGTTAGACTAAATACACATTTGGAAATTTTTACTTTTTTCCCACTAGCAAAATGGGACTGCTTTATGTTTGGTCACTTGTGGTATCTCCCAGATACCCCAACTCTCTCCACCACTCTTCCGGGCTGTACTTCAATCTATCTCATTAGCTCAGCGAAATAGCCTTCCACCTGGTTTCCCTGCTTCCCATTATATTTTCCACAATGCAGTTAGGTCAAACTTCTAAAAATGTAAATCAGGGGGCTCCTGGGTGGCTCAGTTGGCCAAGTGTCCAACTCCTGGTTTCGGCTCAGGTCATGATCTCAGGGTCGTGGGACTGAGCCCCACACAGGGCTCCGCGCTCTCCCTCTCCAACTCCTCTGCCCTTTCCCCTACTCACACGTGCTCCCTCTCAAATAAATAAATCTTTTTTAAAAAAGTGTAAATCAGATAACTATTTTTATTTAAAATTACTGGAATCAGTCTAACCACCTGCCTACTGCTTACAAGTCCATGTATGACCTAGGTCTCGCACACAGTCCAGCCTCTATTTCCCTGGCACACTAAGCCCCAGACGCAAAGGCTTCCTCTCCGTTTTCCTGAGGTCACCAAGCCCCTTCCTGACCTAATACATTCATATCTGTCATTCATTTAGGGAAGACTTTCCCCCAATTCACATAGCTCACTTACTTTGGTCTTCATGTCTAGAACTGGCTTCTCCATGTGACCATATTGTGGACTGAATGTTTATGCGTCCCCCCTACCTGCCCGCCCCCAAAACTCTATGTTGAAGCCCTAATCTTCAGCGTGGCTGTATTTGGAAATGGAATCCCAACGGAATTAAGGTTAAATGAGATCATAAGGGTGGGGCCCTGATCCAAAAGGATTAGTATCCCTATTAGAAACACCAGAGGAGGACTCGCCACCCCCCACTCCCTGCACAAAGAAAGGCCATGTGGCAGCAAAGCTACAAGGCAGCTGTCTACAAACCAGGAAGACGGCGCTCATTAGAACCCAATCACGCGGGCACCCTGACCTTGGACTTCCAGCCTCCACAACTGTGCGAATGGCTTGCTGCTGTTTACCCATCTGTGTGATCTTGTTATGACAGCATGAGCAGAGCCACAAACTCTCTACCCTATTATCATCTACCTCATTTATTTCTATAATAGAACTTTCAGGGTCTGGGCTTTACCCTGGTTATCTGCCAACTTGATTAGTTTTACCCTCCCATGAGAAAGTAAGCACTGTGTTGGCAGGGAACTGATCTCTAATGCTCACTATTGTACCCACACCACCCAGCACAATACCTGAAGAGTAAGAGACATCACTACCTCTTCAACTTTCTATGACACACAACTGCAAGGTAGCCCTTGGCTGCCATTTGGAGCTTGGTTTCTACAGTGTTGCCACCACTCCCAGCTGAGAAAGAGGGGCAACCTGTGCCTGGACTGTGTGCCAGCAAGGTGGTGTGTGCTGAGCACCTGCTGTCCTGGCAGTCTGCAATGCTGCTGTGGCCAGGCAAGGTCCCCGGGTGCTGGGTCTTCAGTGAGCTTCCCTGGGCAGAAACACTACACACATTACTGCATTTTTGTTGCTGGGGTGACCCTCACGGAGGGAGCAGCACAGGAAACCTGCACCCGGATTCCTCCAGACTCTGCTTTGCCCTTTCCCTGGTGAGGAAGCTGTCATTAGGTCACTGTAATAAGTCTTAGCCATATGGACAACGATACCCTGAGTCCTCCTAGCGACTCTCCGAATGTGGTGGTCTTGAGGACCCTGACACACAGACCTTGTTTAGGTAACTTTGACTATGTTGCAGTGAAGCATAAATGTCCAATATTTAAATCCTGAATTAAAAAAAAAAAAAACCTAAATGCAGATGTCTTAACTTCTTTTTTTTTTTACAGATTTTATTTATTTATTTGCCAGAGAGAGAGAGCACAAGCAGGGGGGAGCAGCAGAGGCAGAGGGAGAAGCAGGCTCCCTGCCCAGCAAGGAGCCCAATGCAGGACTTGATCCCAGGACCCAGGATCATGACCTGAGCCTAAGGCAGGTGCTTAACAGACTGAGCCACCCAGGCGCCCCACAAATGTCTTAACTTCTTCACTAATTTCTACGTTTCTGTAAGGTGTTTTCTAGGTCTTTTATTTTTAATCATCTTTAGTCGTCACTCAAGTGGATGCTATCAATGAATGAGGGGCACATAAAAATCACAAGAGGTTTCTCAAACTACAAACTCCAGTTCTAGAATATTCCATTTTAAAACTACATACACACCACTCTACTAAATCAATTTTGCCGATAATGCATCCATAATGCTTATTGCTAGGGAAAAAAAATGCCCAGGTAATCTAAGGCACACCTGGCTAAAAACACCTGAATTAAAACAATGGGCTTATTGCATAAATATTGTCTGACACATAAGTGGATGTAAACTATAAACCTTGTGTTTATGTGTGCACACAGCTCAGGGAACCAACCAACTAAAGAACATTACATACACTGTGATCAGGTCTGGGATGGGACTTCCAAAAAAAAGTGAGCAAAATTTAGCTGGAAGAGTCAAGGAACATTCTGTGAGTATGAATGCAGCGAAAACAGAGCTTATGCAGAAAGGATAAGATAAAGCACAATCAAACATTCAGATGCAGAGAATAAATATTACATGTGAAAACACAGAGAAACGTTTAAATGGCGTTGACCATGAAGTGGGGGGAAAGGGTAAACAGCTGACGGCCTACACAGACTCAGACTGTGGGTCCCAGAGGAAGAGGCCACAGATGCTCTGCTACCTCAGCTACACTTACAGGGACGCCCTGGGCAGACTGTGGGACCTACCCCAGGCACCCACATCTCTCTGCCCAAAACAATCCTTAAGCCACACATGGCATGCCTGGTCTGTATGCAGGGATTCTGGACATTCTGGAGAGTTAACACCCCCAGGGCAATGCTCACACCCTGAGAGATGGAAGTTAGCAGGTGACCAGCTTCCTGGCCCCACAGGGGCTCCCAGCAGCCGCCATGGGTCAGCACCCCTTCCAACATGCACACCGCCATTCCCTCTCCACCCCCACCTCACTGCTCTTTCTCCCAGTACAGTAAATTCTTGGCACTCAGATACGTATCTCAGGGTCTGCTTCCAAGGGAACCTGAAGTCAGTGTCACACAGGTGAGTAAGGATGTATGACAGATCAGAGAGCTGGCTGCTTTAGGAACTGAAATACAAGGTATTATTTGAGAACACTTATAAAAGGTAAGACTCTAGACCCATCAAGCCTAGTTTTAAGTGTGACTTGAGAAATTAAGTTAAAAAGATAGTTTCCAGGGGCACCTGGGTGGTTCAGTTGGTTGAGCAGACTGCCTTCGGCTCGGGTCATGATCCTGGAGTACCAGGATCGAGTCCCGCATCGGGCTCCCTGCTCCATGGGGAGTCTGCTTCTCCCTCTGACCCTCTTCCCTCTCGTGCGCTCTCTCTCTCAAATAAATAAATAAAATCTTTAAAAAAAAAAAAAGATAGTTTCCAAAGGGCAAGAGACTTCAATAATAAGAATGCAAGAGAGAACATTCAATACACTCCAAGGGGTCTAATCTACAGGTAAAGTACAGCAGAAGCCAATCTTACAAAAGGAGGAAAAGGACCACTGTTTGGGAGGAATAAGGGAGGACTTCCTTTTCTGCTCCACAGGGCACTTCTCTGGGCATCAGACGCCCAAACGAGGGCAAAGGAAACCTCCCGAAGGTACAAGCAGAAGTGAAGAGAGGACAGAAGGAGATTAAACATGTCAGAATACCAAACAAGAAGTCAAAGTCCCAGACTTGAATGGGAATAATTCATGGCCTAGACAAGCTGTAAATATTTTGCTTTAAGTTACAAGCAAAGAAGCCACATCTAAATGTGACTTATTTGAGTAGCTCATGTCACCTGTTCTGAATCACCACTAAAGGTTTACAGATCTTAAAGAGAGCTCTCCAAAGCAAAGCACAATTCACAGAAGTCAACCCACTGACCAGCTGAGACTGACTTTCTGCCTCCCGCATCTGGCTGGTTCTCACACCCACCTGGACGATCTGAACTTGGAACTTCTCCATCTCCAATCCACGGCTCTTCTCCTTGCTCCAACTTGAAGATGACATCAGGTTTCATAACTTCGTACCCTGTTCAGGGGAAAACAAAAGCCATGGCCCCGACTGCTTGGGCTTTAGGGCCTCTGAAGAATGAGCAAGGTCTGGCATCAGGGGGACAGTGAAGCTACTCACTGGTGTATCAACGGAGTAATTCTCAAAGGCAACAGTCTCCCTGGTGGCTACTGGGGTCTAAAAATCTTTGACTTCTGAGGTACCTGGGTGGCTCAGTCGTTAAGCGTCTGCCTTCGGCTCAGGTCATGATCCCAGGGTCCTGGGATCGAGCCCCGCATCGGGCTCCCTGCTCAGTGGGGAGCCTGCTTCTCCCTCTCCCACTCCCCCTGCTTGTGTTCCCTCTCTTGCTATCTCTGTGTCAAATAAATAAACAAAATGTAAATAAAAAATCAAAATCTTTGACTTCTATAATCCAAATCCAAAACCATTACACTCTTCAGAGGCTCTGGAGCCAGTCTGCCTGGGTTCAAATCCAGGCCCTTTCATTTACCAGCTGTCAGTCCTTGGGAAAGTTACTTAAACCTGCCATACAAAACTGCTCTGTAAATAAGTCCACATGTGAACAGTATGTGAAATACAGTAAGTTCCTTGCATTAGGTGCTGACCACTATTGCTACCAACGCCACCATCCTGATAAGTTTCAGAGCTGCACAATGAAAATAAGTCTTCATTATTGGAGGGTGAGATGTAGACGGCTTCCCTACTGTCATAGTGCAGGGAACTTTCAATCCCCTAAATTCAGGTCCAAAACCATTAGAGATTTCAGAAGCCACAGAGCTCTCAGCAACTCAAACAGTAAGGTGCTGGGCCCCACAGGTGGTCCTCGGGAAGCTGCCTTACCCAGTGACACGAGGCTGCTATAGTTCTCCAACATGACATCCTTGTACAAGTCCTTCTGACTGGGGTCCAAGAGCTGCCATTCCTTTTGGGTGAAGTCCACAGATAAATCTTCAAACGAGAATGTGTCCTGTAAGAGCACAGGCCGGTGAATCTGAAGCAACAGTCACTATGTGATACGGGAGGGGACTGGAGCCTGAGCACACCGTTCTCGTCACATCAAGTTACGGGGAATGACGACGGTCTCCTCCGCATTACGTCTCTGGGACAAAGTGCCACGATGCACTCTTCCATCCCTCCATTCATACAATACCTGACAACTGGAATTGGCAATTAAATCTTCTGAGCCACCAACAAAATATGTACTGAACCTCAACTCTGGCACCAGAAAAGTGGTACCAAAAGAAATATAGCAAAACAACACCCTAAAAAGCTGCACAGCCCTGCAGAGGGCTGCAAACATACACACCTATTCATAAAATAAGCTATTATAATAGCAGAGGCAGAAATGAAGGGAGGGCACAATGTGGGTCAAAGCGATCAATTTGGGGCGCCTGGGTGGCTCAGTCGTTGAGCGTCTGCCTTCCGCTCAGGTCATGGTTCCAGGGTCCTGGGATGGAGCCCCGTGTCGGGTTCCCTGCTCAGTGGGGAGTCTGCTTCTCCCTCTCCCACTCCCCCTGCTTGTGTTCCCTCTCTCGCTGTGTCTCTGTTAAATAAATAAAATCTTTAAACAAAAAAAAAGCGATCAATTTGAGCATCAGCTTAGGCTCTTTGCAAGAGGTAAAGCTTGAGATGGGTTTTAGGAAATTAGCAGTGCTTTCCACAAAAATGGTGATGCAAAGACATTCTGGGAGCCAATAGCTCCAATGAGACCCCAAAACTGCTAGAGTTCAGGAGGTGCAAACAGTTTAGTTAGACAAGATCACAGGGTGCAAGGTAGTGATTAAAGGCCACATGGGAGGCAGGGCCGACTGTAGTTAAACGAACTAGACACTTTTCCTTTTTTTAATTAAAGATTTATTTGAGAGCAAGCAAGCTTGGGGGGGATGGGCAGAGGGAGAGAGAATCTGAAGCCGACTCCCCATTGAGCACAGAGCCTGATACGGGGCTCAACCTCACAACCCTGAGATCAGGACCTGAGCCGAAATCAAGAGCAGATGTCCAACCAACTGAGCCACCAGGCGCCCCTGAGCTAGACACTTTTTTGTTGCCAACAGCTAGCCATGATTTCATGGAATGGGTGTGACATAACCAAATCTAGGTCTCAGAAAGGGTTGTGGATTTTAGGTCATGATGGATTTCTGTCCCAAAGCCTCCTGAGAGGACCAGAAAACATGCACTCTAAAAAATCCAGAATACCATCAGAAAATACAAAGTCTGACCTAAACAGCACATCATACACTTTAAGAGCCAGCGAACCTGAAGACCCATTTTGAGCAAATGAGAGAAAAAAAGACTTAAAAATGCGCTTCAGACACTCAGGGCTCAGGACACTGCCAGACAACACCAAATGTATGTCCCAGAAGTCCCAGGAAGAGAAAAGCAGGAATGTGGCGGACAAAACAAATGACAGCTACACACTCCCCAAACGTGGCAAAAGGCGTTAAGTTGGCAGATTCAGGAAACTCAGTGAACCTCCCACTGGATAAACATGCAGAAAGCCACAACCAAACATGCCACGATCAAACTGAGACAGAATACAAAGAAAGAAGTCACATCACTTACAGGGAAAGCAGTTCAAATGATTGCAAATTTCTTATTCAGAAGCATACAGGCCAGAAGAAAGTAGGACATTTTAAAAGTGCTGAAAAGATTTTGTAGCCAACTTAAATATTCATCAGGAATAACTGTGAAATAAGAACATTTTCTCTTATGAAAAAAACGCAAGAGCCTTCAGGGTAAGAGACCTGCTGTGAAAGGGTTAACCAATGCAAAGAGCACCAGCAGTAACTCAGGGGAACAAGAGTTAAGAATCCCTGCAAATATGACACATGGTCATCTTCCCTTGCGTTCTCTGAGGTATGTTTATGCATCTCCCGCTGGGTCTTCAGTAGGCCCACCCGGCTACAAGAGGAGAGGGCCCAGACAGTGGTGGTTTCCACATCCCTTTCCAAGGAGCAACACAAAATTTAACACTGTTGTACTTCAAACCACACAACTGAAAAATGAAATGGTAAGCCACAGACAAGAAAAATTTGCAAATCCTATTTCTAAAAAAAAAAAAAAAAAAAAAAAGACTCAGAACTTAAAGGAAAACCTCTTCTAAAAAACAAACAGTTAAAAAGTAGGCAGCACATGCCTGACTGGCTCAGACAGTGGAGCAGATGATGCTTGATCTCAGGGTCAAGCGTTCAAGCTCCACGTTGGGCGCGGAGCCTACTTTAAAAAATTTTTTAAATAAAAATAAAAATTGGTAGACTATTTTAATACATTCTATCAAAGAAGACTTAGGAATAGCTAATAAGAAGCAATGAAACAGTGACCAACATCACTAGTTATTAAGGAAAAGCAAATTAAGACCACAATGAGAAACCACTTGACACTCACCAGCATGCTGATAATCAACAAGAGAGACGATAACAAGTGTTGGCAAAGATGTGGAGAAACTGGAACTGAAAAACTGATATAACAAGGTTCTGACACTACAGGACTGTGGCAGTTTCTTAAAAAGGTTAAGTATAATTTTACCAGACAACGCAGCAAGGACACGCTCAGGCATGTTCCCAAGAGAAAGGAAAACCTACGTTCATATGGACCATGTACACGATTGCCCCACGAGAGGACTTACAACCACCGGGATGTGTGAATAATCCAGATGCCCAGCAAGTGGTGAACGAGTAAACAGACAGGGAACACCCACAGAATGGAACACTAGTAAAAACAATGAATTTCTGACATGTGCCAAAATATGGATGGACTTCAAAACCCTACACTGATGAGAGAAGCCAGACACGGAAGGACACACATTATACAAACCCACTGATGTGAAATGAGAGTAAGGAAACCAGTGGTTGCCTCCGCTGCGGGTGGAAACAGGGACCGACTGCAAAATCACCAGGTCCCCTTGGGATGAACCAGACCTTCTAAAGCTGGAATGACAGTAACACAACATAAAATTACCAGAAAAAATCAGACTTACACACGTAAACTGGGTAGACCCTACTGAAGTCACAGTTGAGAAAAGCTGTTAAAAAGGATAACATGAAAGTAATAAAGATATACCAATGTATTTGACAACTTAGGTAAAATAAATATTCAAACAAATGCACTCGAAAATGACACAAGATAAAAGTCTGAATTAATTCTGTAAATGTTAAAGACACTGACCCCCACAATTTAAAACCTTCCTTCAAAGAAAACTCCAAGTCCAGGTGGCTTCAGAGGTAAATTCTTCCAATCATTTAAGGAATAAATAAAATAACCTCACAGAAATTCCTCCTGAGTGCAAACTTCTCGACTCGCTGTATAAGGCCAGCAGACCAAACCAAACAAAAACATAATAAATGAACATCACAGGCAAATAACTCTAACAGAATCAAAATTCCTAACAAAAAATTAGCAAATTAGGGGCGCCTGGGTGGCTCAGTCATTAAGCGTCTGCCTTCGGCTCAGGTCGTGATCCCAAGGTCCTGGGATCGAGTCCCACATCAGGTTCCCTGCTCTGCAGGAGGCCTGCTTCTCCCTCTCCCCACTCCCCCTGCTTGTGTTCCCTCTCTCACTGTGTCTCTGTCAAATAAATAAAATCTTAAAAAAAAAAAAATTAGCAAATTGAATCAAGCCATGTATAAAAACAGCATAATGTGACCTGCAGTGCAAGATGGGGTTAGCATTCAGAAATCAATAAATCATGTTAACAGAATAAGGGAGAAAAACCATTATTTCAACAGATGTGGAAAAGGCATATGATGAAAATGTCTTCATTGTAAAATACTGTCAAACTAGTAACAGAACTTGTAATCATAATCTACAAACATCTACAGCTACATCATACTTAATGATGAAATTGTGAATGCTCGCTCTCAGAGGACAAGAAGGACACTGTCCAACAGAATTTTTTGTGATGACTTATATGTTCTGTATCTGCACCATCCAACAAGGTAGCCATTAGCCACAAACATCTACTGAATACTTCAAAGCTGACTAGGAAAGGATTTTATTTTTGATTTAAATTCAGTTAGCATATACTGTATTATTAGTTTCAGGAATAGAATTTAGTGATTCATCCGTTACATGTAACACCTGGCACTCATTATATCAAGTGCCCTCCTTCATGCCCATGGTTAAGTGTCATTTTACCAGACAATGCAGCAAGGACACAATTATATTAGCCCACCCACCCACCTACCTCCCCCCAGCCACCGTTTGTTCCCTAGAGTTAAGGGTCTCTTATGGGGGCGCCTGGGGGGCTCAGTCGTTCAGCGTCTGCCTTCGGCTCAGGTCATGGTCCCAGGGTCCTGGGATCGAGCCCCGCACTGGGGTCCCTGCTCCGCGGGGAGCCTGCTTCTCCCTCGGCCTGCTGCTCCCCCTGCTTGTGCTCTCTGTCAAATAAATCTTCAAAAAAATTTTTAAAAAAATAATTAATTAAAAAAAGAGTCTTATGGTTTGCCTTCCTGTTTTTATCTCATTTTTCCTTCCCTTCCCCTATGTTCATCTGTTTCGTTTCTTAAATTCCATGCGAGCGCCATCATGTAATTGTCTTCCTCTGACTTATTTCGCTTAGCATAATACCACCTAGTTCCATCCACGTGGTTGCAAATGGCAAGACTTCATTTTTGATGGCTGAGCAATATTCCAGTGTGTCTGTGTGTGTGTGTGTGTGTGTCTGTGTGTGTGTGTCTGTCTGTCTGTGTACACACACATCTTTATCCATTCATCAGTCTATGGACACTTGGGCTATTTCCCTATTTCCATAGTCTGTCTATTGTGGACATTGCTGCTATAAACATTAGGGTGCAGGTGCCCCTTCGAATCACTATGTTTGTATCCTTTTTTTTTTTTAAATTATTTATTTATTTATTTGACAGAGAGAGACACAGCAAGAGAGGGAACACAAGCAGGCGGAGTGGGAGAGGGAGAAGCAGGCTCCCCACTGAGCAGGGAGCCCGATGCGGGGCTCGATCCCAGGACCCTGGGATCGTGACCTGAGCCGAAGGCAGACGCTTAATAACTGAGCCACCCAGGCGCCCCTGTTTGTATCCTTTGGATAAATATCTAGTAGTGCAATTACTGAATCATAAGATAGTTCTATTTTTAACTATTTGAGGAACGTCCATACTGTTCTCCAGGGTGGCTGCACCAGTTTGCATTCCTACCAAGACTGTAAGAGGGTTCCCCATTTAATTTTACTTATGTTTAACTAATTAAACAGCACAGGTACCTAATGGCAACCCACTGTATAATAATTTGTCCAGTCTTTGTCTCAGGTTCCTAGGACAGAGCTTTTAAAGCCTTGTTATTTGAGGGCACCGGAGTGGCTCAGTTGGTTAAAAGCCTCCGACTCTTGCTTTCAGCTCAGGACACGATCTCAGGGTCATGAGGTCAAGCAAGCCCCATGTCAGGTTCCTCACTAAGTATGGAGCCTGCTTAGGATTCTCTCTCCCTCCGCCCCTCCCCCTGCCGAGGACACATGCACACACTCTCTCTCACTTTCTCTTAAAAATGTTAAAGTCTCGTTATTTCCCCAGGGACATAAGTGTTTTCGTAGTTCATGATGGGCTCATCTGGAGTTTATGCTTCTCACAAAAAAAGGGGACTCCTAGTGGGCTCCTAGATGGTCCTCTAGATGGGCACCGGCTCGTCAGGATCAACCACCTGATTAGAGGGTTGGTGTTGATATGAGTCCAACGTCAAGGAAGGGGAGGGGGGCTGGAGACTGAGTTCACTCATACGGCCAGTGAGTCAACAAATCACACCTACAGAATGAATCCCCAATGAAAACCGTATAGGGGCGCCTGGGTGGCTCAGTGGGTTAAGGGTCTGTCTTCGGCAGGGTCTTGGGATCGAGTCCCACGTCAGGCCCCCTGTCAGCAGGGAGCCTGCTTCTTCCTCTGCCTCTGCCCCTCCCCAGCCCCGTTCCAGCTCGCGAATAAATAAATAAAATCTAAACAAACAAAAAAACAAAACTGGACGTTAGAACCTTAAGTTAGCTTCCTGGTTGGGAAGCACAAAGATATGTGCCACAAGGGGGATACGTCCTGGTTCCATGGGGACAGGGCACAGAAGGTCCACCTCCGCAACCCCCCCCAGACCTCATTCTGTGTCTGTTCACTTGGCTGCTTCCAATTTGTGTCATTTACGCTCAAATTGTAATTGTATGTACAGCACTTCTGTAAGTTCTGTGAGTTGTTCCAGCAAACCTGAAGGGATCATGGGAAGCCCCCAAATTTGTAGCCAGTTGGTCAGAAATGCAGGTGGCCTGGGAACCCCAGAACTCATATCTGGCAATGGAAGAGAGGGCGGTCTTGTTGGGGGCTGTGTCCTTAACTTGCAGAGTCGGTGCTAAGGGCAGACACTGTCATAAATGAGCACTGGAATTCACCAGACAGAAACAAGGCAGGCTGAGAGGAGGGGGCAACAGGTCTCCTGGAGGTCCTGGCCAGTATAATACAAGGAAAAAGTACAAATATTGGAAGGAAGAGATAAACCTGCCACAGATGGTAGGACTGCATACGAAGAAAATTTTTAAAATACTACAAACAATGATAATTAGTTAACTATGGATATTCTTCTTGAATACTGCACCAAAACTAATGAGCTGGTCGTCTCTTAAAAATGAGCGAAGCCACAGTATAGAATCTCTAACTTAAAAGTCTTCTCACAAAAAAACAGCTTTCCTAGTTAATTTTGTAGACATTTAATGCAGAAATAATTCCTATTTTACTAAACAACTATGGAATATGGAAGCAAGAACACAACCCTAAACTTTTTGATACAAGCATAACCTTGATAACAAAATTCAGTATGATACGGCAAGGGGGCGGGGGCTCAGCCAGTGCAGCGTCTGCCTTCGGCTTGGGTCATGGTCCTGGGTCCTGGGATCGAGCCCCACATCCCAGCAGGGAGTCTGCCTCTCCCTCTGCCCCTCCCCCTGCTTGTGCTTTCTCTCTCTCAAATAAATAAAATCTCTTTTTTTTAAGATTTTATTTATTTATTTGACGGAGAGAGAGAGAGAGAGAGTGAGAGAGGGAACACAAGCAGGGGGAGCAGGAGAGGGAGAAGCAGGCTTCCGACGGAGCAGGGAGGCCGATGCGGGGCTCGATCCCAGGACCCTGAGCCACCCAGGCACCCAATAAAATTTTTTAAAAATAAATTAATTAGGGGCGCCTGAGGGGCTCAGTCAGTTAAGCATCTGCCTTCGGCTCAGATCAATATCCCGGGGTCCTGGGATCGAGCCCCACATCCCTGCTCAGTAAGGAGCCTGCTTCTGCCTCTGCCCCTCCCCCTGCTTGTGCTCTCTCCCTCCCTCCCTCTCAAATAAATAAAATCTTAAAAAAATACTTAAAAATTAATTAATTAACAAAGAAGTGGGGGGGAAAAATGAAACAAAGAGCAGGTAGAAGCAGGGTATCACTTTGTAGCCCCTAATGAAATAATCCATCAAGGCAACCACCATATAAAGTTGCTGGCATGACAAAGGGACAAGCAGATGGAAGTTGCCTCCTGAAAGACCATGTACCAAAACCTCTGAAATACTCTTGCCAAAAAAAAGTCACACTTGAATCTGATCAAGTCTCCAGAGCAGATCTGTGAAGATGGAGATATTCTTTATCTGTGCTAATTTGTGGCTTCTGAGCACCTGAAATGAGGCCAGTGTGACTCGGGGCTAGATTTAATCATTTTAAACAGTTGATGTGGCCGGCGGCTTCTGTACTGGACAGCACAGTTCCAAATCTATGCACTGCAGGAAACAGAGCACACCAGCAACACTAGCAAAACCCAGACAGTGGGAAAGCCAGAGAATAAATCACCTGGCCTCGGGGCGCCTGGGTGGCTCAGTTGTTAAGCATCTGCCTTCGGCTCAGGTCAGGGTCCCAGGGTCCTGGGATCGAGCCCCACGTCGGGCTCCCTGCTCCGCGGGGAGCCTGCTTCTCCCTCTCCTCCCAGCTCAGTGCTCTCTCTTGCTCTCTCTCTCTCTCAAATAAATAAAATCTTTTTTTTTTTTAATGGGGCTAGGAAAAAAGAGCCAATAGGTTAAGAGGGACTTAAGAGACCCAGATCAACCAATTACACTGTATGAACTGTACCCAGATTCTGACCCAAACTTCAAACGATTTGGGGTTTCAGGAGACAACTGGAATTTTGAACACTGACTGAATTCGGTGATATTAAGAAGCTGCCTTCACTGGACAGAAGGTTGCACTTGCAATGAATCTCATAAACAAAATGTTAAGTGAAAGAAACAAAACACAAATCACTATATACTATAGCAGATGACACCAAACTGCAGTGTTTAAGGATGAACACTTAGGAGTAAAACTAGAAAGAGAAGCACAGAAATGGTTACAAAAGTCGGGATCCCGGTTCCCTCTGTCAGGAGGGAGAGGTTGTGATTGGCACGCGAAGGGCCTCATTTGGGCTGGGAATGTTCTACTTCTTGACCTGAATGGCGGCCTCACGGGTATGCAGTTGATAATAATTCATTAAGCTGTACCTTTACATTTTATGTACTTTTCCATATGTGAATACTGCCTCACAATTAAAGAGGTACATAAAATATGCAATTAGGATTACTAAGTACTTTGGTATTTTCCGCTTGGGTCACACTCTGTGGAAAACTATGAAAAATGACTGTAAGACCCAGGGATTTACATTTCTCTGAGGGCATTACCCACACTATATCATTTATTCAAAAACTTCATCAAAGAATGACCAAGAAATATTTACTTTCTATGAAGAACTAATTTACTTTTACCTTTGGATAATGCAACTCGTAGAAACATTCTTATTTCTTTATTGTAACTGCTAAAAATTTGAAAACCAAGTTTGTAGCTCATATTCATTAATTATGTAGGACACTATGGCTTACAAAAATTCAGGGGCGCCTGGGTGGCTCAGTTGAAGCATCTGACTTGATTTCAGCTGAGGTCATGATCTCAGGATTGTGGGATCGAGCCCATGGAGCTCTGTGCTGGGTGTGGAATCTATTTAAGATTCCCCCCTTTCCCTCTCCCTCTGCCCTCCCACCCCCCACCCTGCTCACACTCTCTCTCTAACAAAACAAAAACAAAAGCAGTTAAAATCTTAAGACCTTCTCAAGGTCCTATGAAGTTGACCCTTGAAGGCGCGCCTGGGTGGCTCAGTCGAGTAAGTGTTGCTTTTGGCTCAGGTCATGATCCCGGGGTCCTGGGATGGAGCCCCATAGCAAGCTCCCTGCTCAGTGTGGAGCCTGCTTCTCTCTCTCCCTCTGCCTGCCGCTACCCCTGCTTGTGCTCTCTCTCTCAAATAAATAAAATCTTTAAAAAAAAAATTAAAAAGTTGGACCTTGAACATCACGGGTGTGAACTGTGCAGGTCCACTTACATGTGGAGTTTTCAATAAATACTGTTATAGTACTATAAATGTATTTTCTCTTATGACTTTAATAACATTTTCTTTTCCCTAGGTTTATCATAAAACACAGCATATAATACACATAGAAAATACATGCTATCACCTGTTACCGGTAAGGCTTCTGGTCAACAGTAGGCTGTGAGGAGGTAAGTTTTGGGGGAGCTGAAAGTTACACATGGATTTTCCACAGTGCAGGGAGCCGGTGCCCCTGACCCCACTGTTCTAACTGCTCCCGTTTTGTCCCAACCCGGGTCTTCTATGCTGAGGCTATTTTCCCCTGATTTCTTAACTACTTATACTTTTTTCACTAGAAGACGTACACACCTCTTCTAATCCCCTGGAAAATAAAGAAGCAATCACCTCACCTGTAACATGGTCATTTTCTGTTGCAAGATGAGTAGCACCTCTGAGCTCTGCTCCACCCCAAGTCTCTTCTGCTTTTGTCCCGGAGCTCTGCCAGGAGGCCGTGGCTGGGTCTCTCACACCGGGAGCAGGTTCCTGGCTCCAGGAGCTCCTTCCTTACATCACATGAGCAGGCTTATCTGTGGGTAACCAGGATTCGTGGACTTAGGAACAAATGCACTTTGATGGGTATACTCTTGCTGCACCTAAAATCTTTTCTCCTCTTGCTAGGAATCAGGCATTCACGGTCATCTGTGTTTCTATGTAACTGAAATAGGGCTAGCCAGGAATAGGAACAGGATACAGTGCAAAAGAAGAGCGGAAGTCTGTGACTTGGCAAGAGATAGCAGAAATAAAGTACTTCTGATATCCACTCACTGCTCACTCTGGACACTACAGGATAAATCACTTTCACAGGTGCAACGAAGTACAACTCTATTTTAGGCAGATGGAATTTGGAGAGCTTAAGTGATTTGCATTAAAAAAGACTTGAGTTTCAATCAACTCTTCCCTTAACTGGCTACATGGCTTTGGGCAAAACCAGACAATCTTTATCTGTATGAGCCTTAGCTCCCTACGAAAGGGGTCTACACCCCCTCAACTCTATCAACTTTTGAAGGAAGTATGTTAAAATCTCCCAATAAGATTACAGTTTGGTAAATTTTACCTTGTAATCTTGTTGATATTTGGATTATATGTTTAAAGCTATGTTGTTCGACACAAGGAGGTTATGTATTTCTGGAAGATTATGCTTTAATCATTGCATAATGGCACTCCATATGCCAAATCATGCTCCTTTCTTGGCTTTTAAGCCTCATTTTTTTACTTGCTAAAATTGTGAGGTAAAGTGGACCTTTGGGTCCACTTAACAGTGGCATTCTGAGGAATAAATGAAATAATAAAAGGAATGTGAATGCTTTCTTCATGTAAGGGAAAATACTAAGCACTTTATAATATGACACTCACAGACAACCCGAGGAGGCATTTAACAGAATCTCCACCGTACCAAAAGCAAGCAGAGATCTTTAAAGTGACTGCATAGCTGTTAAGTAGCAGAATTGGAATATTGTTTCTCTTTCTTGCTATGTTCAAGGCACTTACTACTAAAATCATGTCACGTGGGTGTATTTATGCAGACACCCATCATACATCCTCAAATTAGCTTTTATCTCTGTGCACACTTTCAGTCACCATATTTCCACAGAAACACAAATGATGAACGGCCTGCTGCCCCCAAATCATAATAAAAAAACAACACTTAAAAAACAAGCTCTTGGGGCGCCTGGGTGGCTCAGTTGGTTAAGCGACTGCCTTCGGCTCGGGTCATGATCCTGGAGTCCCAGGATCGAGTCCCACATCGGGCTCCCTGCTCAGCAGGGAGTCTGCTTCTCCCTCTGACCCTCTTCCCTCTCGTGCTTTCTATCTCATTCTCTCTCTCTCTCTCAAATAAATAAATAAAAATCTTTAAAAAAAAAAAGCTCTTGCTCCCCCAGCCGAAGCCCGGGGGACCAGAGCGAGATGCGGGGACCATGTTCCAACGCAAGCTGACAGCCCTTGACTACCACAACCCGGCTGGCTTCAACTGCAAAGATGAAACAATTTAGAAACTTTATTGTTTGGCTTTAAGACCAGAAAATCAGACACTACAAGATTGAAGACAGAGGTAATTTAAGAACCATCCACAGCAGTGACTGGCCCAAGTTCTTTGAAAAGTATCTCAAAGATGTTAATTGTCCTTTCAAGATTCAAGACCGACAAGAAGCAATTGACTGGCTTCTTGGTTTAGCTGTTAGACTTGAATATGGAGATAATGCTGAAAAATACAAGGACTTGGTCCCGGATAATACAAAAAATGCTGATAATGCAGCTAAAAATGCAGAGCCACTGATCAACTTAGATGTAAATAATCGTGATTTTAAAGCTGGTGTAATGGCTTTGGCTAACCTTCTTCAGATTCAGTGTAATGATGATTACCTGGTAACGCTTAAGGCAATTCGCATTTTGGTCCAGGAGCGACTGACCAAGGATGCAGTTGCTAAAGCAAATCAAACAAAAGAGGACTTGCCTGTTGCTTTAGACAAACATATTCTTGGTTTTGACACAGGAGATGCAGTTCTTAATGAAGCTGCTCAAATTCTGCGATTGCTGCATATAGAAGAGCTCAGAGAGCCACGGAAAAAATTCATGAAGCCACAGTAGCTGTTCAGGCAATTATCGCTGATCCAAAGACAGACCACAGACTGGGGAAAGTCAGAAGATGAACATTTTAGGATTTCAGCTTCTCACCTACTTAGTACAATTGGGAACCATGTACGCTCTGGCATGTGTTTGGAAATCAGGTGTCACATTTTCAAGGGAAGAATCCTAGAAAATTGACTATGTTCTCGAGATTTACCATCGTTTTTTCTTTAATAAAGTTCAGGAAAGTGGAAAAAAAAAAAAAAAGCTCTTCCCTTTCATGCCTTTCTGCAACTCAAACTTCAGCACCAGTTCAGAAACACATAGGGAGGTTTCTCCCAGTTACACAAGAAATGATGCTTTTACATAATGAAAATACCTGCATCTTAGAACAGTGGGGGCATATGAGCGTTACCCAAGTATTAGCTATACTTATTACTGCAGCAGTGGAACACGATGGCAAAATTCAGAAATGTATACAAGCTAAATAAGAAACAACTAGTACCTCTATTACCACACCACAGACAACCCTTCTTAAGAGATGGGGAAACTGGATATTTTTTAACAAAAATGTAAGTATGTGGTCACATTTAAAAACCATTTTTGGGGACGCCTGGGTGGCTCAGTTGCTAAACATCTGCCTTCGGCTCAGGTGTTGATCCCAGTGTCCTGGGATCGCAGCTCCACGCTCAGCGGGAAGCCTGCTTCTCCCTCTCCCTCTGCCACTCCCCGTGTTCCCTCTCTCGCTGTCTCTCTCTCTGTCAAATAAATAAATAAAACCTTTAAAAAATAAATAAATAAATAAATAAATAAATAAAAACCATTTTTGTTATTTTTCCCCCTACTATGTAAAGACCATCGTTCCAGGTCAATAAACATAGTTCTATAATAGCCGCAGCCTTCTCATATAAAACAATAAAAAGGTAGAAAATAAAATCTACTCTAAAAGAAAAAACAAACTATGTAGGAATATACTTGGACAAAAACATGTAAGATCCATATGAAAGAAACTAAAACCACCAATGGAGACTATAAAGAGAGGCTTCATACATGTACAATCTGGTCTTGCTCTGGGATAAATTACTTCACAGTGATGTAATTTAGCCCCAAATGATATTTTTTTTATTTTTTTTAAGATTTTATTTATTTATTTAAGAGAGAGAATGAGAGAGAGAGAGCACATGAGAGGGGGGAGGGTCAGAGGAGAAGGAGACTCCCTGCTGAGCAGGGAGCCTGATGCGGGACTCGATCCAGGGACTCCAGGATCATGACCTGATCAGCCCCAAATGATTTCTATCTTTAGTCGAGTCCAATCATAATCTCAAAAAGTTTTTCTTTAATAAGCAATTCTAGGGACGGCTGGGTGGCTCTGTCAGTGAAGCACCTGCCTTTGGCTCAGGTCATGATCCCAGAGTCCTGGGATTGAGTCACGCATCAGGCTCCCTGCTCAGCCGAGAGTCTGCTTCTCCCTCTCCCACTCCCCCTGCTCGTACTCTCACTCTCTCTCTGGCAAATAAATAAATAAAATCTTAAAAAAAAAAAAAAAATCCAAGCAATTCTAAAGTTCATCTGGAAGAAAAAACGTTCAGGAATACCTTGGACACTTTTAGAAATACAAAATAATTGGGGCACCTGGGTGGCTCAGTTGGTTAAGCGAATGACTCTTGATTTTGGCTCGGGTTGTGATCTCAAGGTAGTGAGATTGCGCCCTGAGTCAGGCTCCACTCCGCACTCGGTGGGGAGTCTGCTTGAAGATTCTCTCCCTCTTCCCCTCCCCCAACATGCACACACCCCCTCTCTCAAATAAATAAATCTTTTAAAAAATTACAGAATAATGAATGTGAACAGGTCCATGTAATATTAACATGTATTATAAAATCAAATAATTAAAAATATTTGACACTGTCTCCATAAGACATTCAGATGAATGAAGCATAACAGTTCAAATATGTAAGAATTTAGCAGACCAGGGGCACCCGGGTGGCTCAGTCATTAAAGCATCTGCCTTTGGCTTGGGTCATGATCCCAGGATCCTGGGATCGAGCCCCACATCAGGCAGAGCAGGGAGCCTGTTTCTCCCTCTCCCACTACCCCTGCTGTGTTCCCCCTCTCTCGCTCTGTCATTCTCTGTCAAATAAATAAATAAAATCTTAAAAAAAAAAAAAAAGAATTTAGCAGGCCATAAATGTGGCTTTTTTTTTAAGATTTTATTTATTTGAGAAAGACAGAACATGCACATGAGCGGGGAAAGGGGCAGAGATTGTTTAATGAACAGAAATTATTAATATTTAGAAGAAAATAAAGCTAGTTTTGTATCTCACACATTAAAACAAACTACTTCCATATGGATTTTAATTTAAACCACAACGATGCCTTAAGAAAACAGTTGATGCACCCCAATGTTTATTAGCAGCAATGTCCACAATAGCCAAACTATGGAAAAGAGCCCAGATGTCCATCAACAGATGAATTGATAAAGATGTGGTGTATGTATACAATTGAATATTATGCAGCCATCAAAAAATGAAATTTTGCCATTTTCAACAACGTGGATGGAACTAGAGGGTATTATGCTAAGCAAAATAAGTCAATCAGAGAAAGACAATTATCATATGATCTCACTGATATGTGGAATCTGAGAAACAAGGCAGATCATTGGGGAAGAGAGGAAAAATGATACAAGACAAAACCAGAGAGGGAGATAAACCATAAGAGACTCTTAATCTCAGGAAACAAACAGAGGGTTGCTGGAGTGGTGGGGGGTGGGAGGAATGGGGTGGCTGAGTGATGGACATTGGGGAGGGCATGTACTATGGTGAGGGCTGTGTACTGTGTAAGACTGTTGAATCACAGAACTGTACCCCTGAAACAAATAATACGTTATATGTTAATAAAAAATAAAAGGGGCGCTGGGTGGCTCAGCTGGTTAAGCGTCTGCCTTCGGCTCAGGTCATGATCCCAGGGTCCTGGGATCGAGCCCCACATCGGGCTCCCTGCTCAACAGGAAGCCTGCTTCTCCCTCCCCCACCCCCCCCTGCTTGTGTTCCTGCTCTCGCTGTGTCTCTCTCTGTCAAATAAATAAATAAATAAAATCTTAAAAAAATTTTTTAATTAAAAAGAAAACACAGATGATTATTTGTGTAATTTGGGGGAAAATTTGCCTATACATAATACAAAGACAAAAACCATAATTAAAAGTCAATAAATTTGACCATTAAAAAATTTAAAAACCTCTGCTTGGTTAAAAAAAAAAGTCAGTTATAACCGCATAACCACTCCCCTGCTCCACACAAACACCAGGAAAATATACCTACAACAAATGTCATTTGCTTTGCATTATGCTTTACCTTCATTTCACATAATAAAAATTCTGGCATTGGGGGCGCCTGGGTGGCTCAGATGGTTAAGCGTCTGCCTTCGGCTCAGGTCATGATCCCAGGGTCCTAGGATCGAGTCCCGCATCGGGCTCCCTGCTCAGTGGGGAGCCTGCTTCTCCCTCTGCTTCTCTCTCTGTCTCTCATGAATAAATAAAATCTTAAAAAAAAAAATTCTGGCATTGTGACAAATAAAACTATGTTTATCACACAAGCCATTTCCTTAAGCAGACGGCCAAATTCACAGTATGATTTTAAAATTTCCTTTGTAATTGTTGTCAAAGACTACTCAGTAAAGATTACTTGGGTTTCAATGAAAACGCATCAAAAGTAGAAAACTCATCATGTCATGTCAAATGATGTGGACCTAAGAGGTGCCTGTGGGGGCTCAGTCAGTTAAGCATCCAGCTCGCGATTTCAGCTCAGGTCATGATCTTGGGGTCCTAGGATCAAGCCCTGAGTTCAGCATGCTCAGCGGGGAGTCTGCTTGAGACTCTCTCCCCCCTTCTCCCTCTGTCCCTCCCCAACTCCCTCTCAAAGAAAAAAAAATGATGTAGACTTACTATAGAAAATACACAGAATTGAGAATTTCAGGTGAACAAGTGTGACAAGCCATCAGTGTGGTAGTATTATTTCCAGTATTTGTTATTCAGAAAAACGCAGACTCAACCTTACTCTAATTTAAACGTGTTTTTGAAAGTTGGAAGTTTTGAGAAGTTTTCTCCTGAACTCTTTTATATGGCTCCCACGTGTCCTCTCAGCAAATGGAAGCCTAAGCCCTTCTCTGTACAACTGGCCCAGTTTAACGGACTATTTTTGTGTACCTTGGCAGCTTCCTGCATAACACGCAGCTTTCCATGCGACAGCTCTCACATTTGTCTTCAGAAGGAAGGGGCAACCATCAGCATCATCGTGTAGTTCCACTTAGCATCAAGTTCTGAAGGAATTTCAGGGGAAACGTAGAGAATAATAAAAAATAACATTTACCTACTTACTGTGACAGATGTTTTACACATTTTTTTTTAACGCATCCAGCACCCATTACAAAAAGTGGTAAGGCACAGAGGTTCAGCAACTTGCCCAACATCGATGACACACCTAGGAAGTGGCAGATCCAGGCCACTGGTCCCATTCAGTATCCCCAAAGACCTGCAGTCACAGCCCCTCAACAAAAGTGGGGGGTGGGGGGGGGGCAAAGGCCTCCAGAATTTCTGTTTACATTCCAGTACTGGTGCCATCCAGTCCCCTATCCAGAAATAATGGCACCAGGGCAAAATAAGGATAAAAACAAAAGAAAGAAGGGCATCGGGATGGCTCAGCCAGTTAAGTGCCCGACTCTCCATCTCGGCTCAGGTGTGGATCTCAGGGTCGTGAATTCAAACCCCGCATTGGGCTCCACGCTGGGTGTAGAGGCTACTTAAAAACAAACAAAACAGGGGCGCCTGGGTGGCTCAGTCCTTAAGCGCCTGCCTTAGGCTCAGGTCATGCTCCCAGGGTCCTGGGATCGAGCCCCGCATCGGGCTCCCTGCTCCTTGGGAGTCTGCTTCTCTGCCCCTCTCTGGCTTGTTTTCTCTCTCTCTCTCAAATAAACAAATATTTAAAAAAAAAAGTATGCGTTAACGACAGCAAAAAGCATTAGAACTAGAAAAGAAAAAAAGAAAAAGGTCATTTCTTTGCACTCCCTCATTTTCAGGCGATAAACGTGAGACCCCGAAATCGTAGAATGGAGTGTCCAAAGTGGCAGAGGTGGATCACAGTCAGAGAGAGAGAACTTCAGGCCGTAGCAACCAGCTGCTATCAAAAACCTATGTGGGGTTTGTTTCTGGCTTTGGGGTTTTTGTTTTTAGTAGCGAAGCCTTTAAAAACAGCTCTACTGGGGCGCCTGGGTGGCTCCGATGGTTAAGCGTCTGCCTTGGGCTCAGGTCATGATCGCAAGGTCCTGGGATGGAGCCCCGCTGCTTCCCCCTCTCCCTCTGCCTCTCTCCCTGCTCCTGCTTTCTCTTTGTATCTCTGCGTCTCAAATGAATAAATAAAATCCTTTAAAAAAAAAAAAAAACAGCTCTACTGATAAGAGGCAGAACGGGGCTGGGTGAAGCCAGACTGGAGGGGGACAGGCGGCCCTGCAGGGAAGTCGCCCCGGCAGCGGGACCCCACACCCTCCCTGCGCGGCCCCCGGGGCGCACGTGCCCGGGGCCCGCGGCCCCCGCACAGCCAGGGACGCCCGGCGAGGGGGCGCCCTCGAGGGCCGCATCCAGGAACCGGGGCGTCCCCGCACCCGCGCGCGGACCCCGCGCCCCCCCACTCACCACGCGCCCCGCCGCGCTGCCCGCGAACCCCCGCCCGCCCACACGCCGGTGCCCACAGGCCTCCGAGCCTGCCGCCCACACGACCCCCGCACTCGTCCCAAACGCCGGCCCGGACGAAGTCCGCCCCCGAACCACCCCCACCGCCAGCACGGACCCCAGACCTCCGTCGTTGGACGCGCAGGCCCACGAGCCACGTGACCCGCCCCAGCGCCCCCAGCCCCGCCGCCGCCCCGCCCCCAGCCCGCATGCGCCGCTGGCCCGCATGCGCCCCTGGCCCGCGCGCCTCCCCGGCCCGCGGACCTCCGTGCGGTGCTTGTGGGTCCGCGGGCTGCCGACCGGGCTGCGGCGGAGCCGGGGGCCGCGCACGGAGATGCGGGCGCGCGCGCGGAGACGCCCACACTCGCCTCTTGCTTGGCGGCGACGGACAAAGAGAAGGGGCGCAACCCGAAAGCGTCAGGGGCCGTGTGAGTGCGAGTACGCGTGCGCGAGAGAAAGACGCCTTTGTTTTTGCTTTTCTTTCCTTTTTTTTTTTTTTTTTTTTGGTCACTCCAGGAAGCCGCCTTTGAACTACACTTCCCAGAAGGCACCGCGGCACGTAGGCGTCCCTGCGTCTGGGGCTCGCTGGTCGCCTGCAGACGCGAGGGCGACCGCCCGCCCGGGAGCGAGCGGCGTGAACGCGCGTCTGGGAGCGATGTATAGGGTCAGGATTTCAAACCCACCAATACGTTAGAAAAAAGGGGGGAAAAAAGACAACTGGCTTAAGAATTCAAGTGAGGAAATAAAAAAATGTATGCGTACATTTACGTTAAGTAGATAGGAATTAACAGGAAAAAGTAAAGCTGATCATAATTCAAGTGCGGGGGGGAGTTACAAACAAGTCACTACCCTTACAAAGAGACAGAAGGGCAGGGTGATAAAGAGAGAATAACCACAGACATGCAGGAAGTCGAGTGAGAATCCCCTGAACGCTAAGAAATTAGAAATTCTTGGTGAAACAGCTGACTCTCCAGGAATGGATGTGTCAAATTTGACCCGAGAAAGGAGAAAACCACTTCATGAGTAAAGATGAAGACAGTTTCAGAGATCCCGCGCCGAAAAGCATCAAACATTGAGTTTCCGGGGAATTTTTTCAAGTGATCAGAGAATTCTTACATGTAAAATTACCAGAGGAAATAGAAGGAGGAATTTTTCTACTGACTACTCAGCATAAAGACACCAAAATCGACAAATGTATGGTTTGAAAAAGCTCAGACAAAACCTGAGGATGACCCTGCAACACTCGACCACCCTGAGGCATTGCCCACAGAGAGGAGCGGGCAGAACCTCCCGCCAGCACCCTGGAACGCGGCGCGAACACGGGTGGCCCATCAGCGAGTCCGAGGGGAAACAGCACCACCTCCACAGGACGAAACGAACGTCTGAAACTTAAAGGGACCTTCCCGGGCGCCGCGGTGGCGCAGTCAGTCGGGCGTCTGCCTCCGGCCCGGGCCACGGGCCCCGGGTCCCTTGTTGGGCTGCCTGCGCGGCGGAGAATCTGTTTCTCCCCCTGCCTCCCCTCCCGGGCTGTGTGCGCGCTCGCGCTCGCGCTCGGAGATAAACACAGACGTTACCCATAAAACCAGTGCGCTCCTCAACGCCGGAACATCAGGAGGACTCACTGACAAGAGACGGGTATATCTAAGATCAGGATTTTTAAAATTGAAGTGCGGGGCGCCGGGCGTCTGCCTCCGGCTCAGGTCACGGTCCCGGGGTCCCGGGATCGAGCCCCGCCTCGGGTCCCGCCTCGGGCTCCCTGCTCCGCGGGAGGCCTGCTTCTCCCTCTGCCGCTCCGCCTGCTCGTGTTCCCGCTCTCGCTGTGTCTCTGTCAAATAAATGAATAAAATCTTTTTTATTTTTTTAAAGATTTATTTATTTATTTGAGAGAGAGAATGAAATAGAGAGAGCATGAGAGGGGGAGGGTCCGAGGGAGAAGCAGACTCCCCGCCGAGCAGGGAGCCCGATGCGGGACTCGATGCGGGACTCGATGCGGGACTCGATCCCCGGACTCCAGGATCATGACCTGAGCCGAGACTCGATCCCCGGACTCCAGGATCATGACCTGAGCCGAAGGCAGTCGCTTAACCAACTGAGCCACCCAGGCGCCCCACCACTCTGTTTTATTATTCTAGCTTAATAAAAACCTCATGTATCTAGAACAGAAATCTCTTCTAATTGTCCTTGCCCATGATTGCCTTGGATAGTTTGAGACCTGCAAACTTTCATGGAAATGTTAAGATCTGTCCCATTTCAAGAAAGAAAATGCTTTTATTGTTTTGACAGGAATTTTATTAAATTTATATTTTGTAAGCATTGGTATTTTTATTACATTGACTCTACTCCACCAATATATCTTTGAATTTTTCAGTTTTTTTTAAAAAAAATTTAAGATTTTTATTTTTTAACCTTTTTTGAAAGATTTTATTTATTTGAGAAAGAGACAGAGAGAGCACAAGCAGGGGGGAGGGGCAGAGGGAGAGGGAGAAACAGACTCAGGAGCCCGATGTGGGACTCAACCCCAGGACCCCAAGATCATGACCTGAGCAGAAAGCAGATGCTTAACCGACTGAGCCACCCAGGCGCCCCATACCATAAGTTTTGTCCTATATTTTTTTTCTTTCTACTCACTTTGCCATTTCTTTTTTTTTTTTTTTAACTGAACACTCATAACACTCATGGTAACTCTTTACTTAGCATGTCTTCAACCTCATGGAAAAGTGATGGAAAATATTCTTGGAAATTGAGGTTGTAATGAAATTTTCGTCAAAATGTTTCTCCCCCAGGGGCACTTGGGTGGCTCAGTCAGTTAAGTGTCTGCCTTCAGCTCAGGTCATGATCTTGGGGCTCTGGGATCAAGCCCCGCATTGGTTCCCTGCTCAGCGGGGAGTCTGCTTCTCCCTCTCCCTCTGCTGCTCCCCCCGACTCATGCTCTGTCTCCTTCTCAAATAAATAAATAAAATCTTCAAAATTATTTTCCCCCAGATCTGCAACTGGGTTCTTAGAGTTTACCAGCTGATGCCATGGCTTATCTCACTGAGGGCTTGTTGATTTACTTCTTTTTTTTTTAAGATTTTATTTATTTAGTTAGAGAACATGTGAGCAGGGGGGAAGAGCAGAGGGAGAGGAGGAGAATCCTCGAGCAGACTCCCATCCGAGCCAGGACCCTGAGATCATGACCTGAGCCAAAATCAAGAGTCAGGAGCTTAACTGACTGAGCCACCGAGGCACCCGGACTTCCTTCTTGTTCTTTTTTTTTTTTTTAAACATTTTATTTATTTTTTGACAGAGAGAGACACAGCGAGAGAGGGAACACAAGCAGGGGGAGTGGGAGAGGGAGAAGCAGGCTCCCCGCTGAGCGGAGAGCCCGATGTGGGGCTCGATCCCAGGGCCCTGAGATCATGACCTGAGCCGAAGGCAGTTGCTTAACGACTGAGCCACCCAGGCGCCCCCCCTTCTTGTTCTTAAAGAGGAGAACTCCCAAATTTCTGTTTTGAGAGTATTTTGGTGGAGAAGGAGTTTAGTAATTATACATATGTGTTGTTGCAGGGGGTACACACGAAGTGGGGGAGGTCGTCAGAAAGCATTTTTTTCGTCTGAAGGGGTTCATGAGGTATTTATTCATTTGAGAGAGAGCACGAGCAGGGGGAGGGGCAGGAGGAGAGGGAGAAGCAGAACCTGCTGAGCAGGGACCCCGATGTGGGGCTCGAGCCCAGGACCCTGCGATCATGACCTGAGCTGAAGGCAGACACTTAACTGACTGAGCCACCCAGGCGCCCCTCCTGAGGGCATTTCTTACTTTGGGGACATTTTACTAGCTGAAAAAACTGTCTGGGTCACTTAACATCTCGGCTCGTCCATTTGAGGGCATTAGGTGGGTTTTCTATCTTCCATCTACATTAGATGGCAATGTTGATAACTTGTCTGCCTTTACCTAAAAAGTCTCCTTTCCCCATGTTCCCATAACACTGTCCTCGAGTTCCTTCAAGCTCTCACCAACAACCTCTAGGCTCTGCTAATAACCTTCCCAAGGGCCCTTCAGGTTTTCACTAATATTTTCCTCAAGAGTCTTCCAGATTCTGCTTACCGCCCAGTGCCAAGGCCAGTAGGACCCTACTTCCAGGCCAAATTTCTATTTCAATCACAACTCTGCCTAAAATGTCACCCCCAAAATCTTAGCATACATAACAACAAAGATGTTCTCATGGTTCTGTTGGTCAGGATTTCAGGAAAGGTTTGGCTGGGCATTTGTGGTTCAGGACATCTCATGTAATGCTGTCCCGTTTGGTGGCTGCAGCTGGGAAGATGGCACTGGAGTGTATATGGGGAGGTGGATGGGCATCTCTTTCTCTTCATGTAGCCTCAGAACCTATGTAGTTTCTCCGCGTGGACTCTCAGAGGCTCCCCCCAGCACCAGAGCCTGAGGGACTGGCCACATGGCAGCCTGAGAGCTTCACGAGCAAGTACTCCAGTCGGGACAGCAGAAGCTGCATTGCCTTTTTTTAACTTATGGTGTGTGTGTGTGTGTGTGTGTGTGTGTGTGCGCGCGCTCGCACGTCTCCGTGCGTGTGTGCATGTGTGCCCACGTGTAACATGTCTGTGCATATGTGTAACACGTGTGCACGTGTGTGCATGTATGTGTGTGCCCGCGTGTAGCCCGTGTGTCCGCACTGTGTGCATGTGTGTGTGTGCACGCATGCACGTGTGTCCGTCTGTGTGTGCCCGTGTGGCACGTGTGTGCATGTATATGTGCGCACGTGCACATGTGTCAGTGTGTGTGCGTGTGTGTGTAAGGGGGCGCAGCAGACCACCACCACATTCTGCAGCTACCAGGGACCATCAGCAAACGGGACTCAGTGGGAGGAGTGGTACATCCACATTGTGGAAGGGGAGGTAAAAAGGGCTGGCTCTTGGCTACAGCCATCTTTGGAAAGAAAAATCCACCATATATGTCAAAAATGGCCCATTATCGGTAATTTCATATAGTTCAACCTAAATATACAAATGTGTGGGGAAAGTAACCTGGATTCCATTTTACCCAGAAAACTTTCATCTATTTGGTCTATAATCATTGTTTTTCTATAGTCTCTATCCAGATTTGGTATGAAGTTTATACTAGGATTGTAAAATGAATTTGGGAGTAATCTATCCTTTTAAAATTTTCCAATACAGGGGCGCCTGGGTGGCTCAGTTGTTAAGCATCTGCCTTCGGCTCGGGTCATGATCCCGGGGTCCTGGGATCAAGTCCTGCACTGGGCTCCCTGCTCGGCGGGAAGCCTGCTTCTCCCTCTCCCACTCCCCCTGCTTGTGTTCCTGCTCTCGCTGTGTCTCTCTGTCAAATAAATAAATAAAATCTTTAAAAAAAATCTTTCCAATACTGCTTGTATAACATAATGATCAAGTCCTTTAATGTTTGGTAAAATTTTACTGTTCAGTAACCTAAGCTTGCTACATTTCTTAAGGGAAATTTCTGACTACAATTCAATTTCCATATTTGTTACTGACTTATTCAGTCTTGCTTTTTCTGCTTGGTCCATTTTGGTCATGTATAATTTGCAAGAAAATTGAGAATTTTTTTAAAGATTTTATTTACTTATTTGACAGATGCAAAGAGAGCAGAAGCAGGGGAAAGAGGGAGAAGCAGGCTCCCTGCCGAGCAGGGAGCCCAATGCAGGGCTCGATCCCAGGACCCCAAGATCATGACCTGAGTCGAAGGCAGATGCCTAACAAATGAGCCACCCAGGCGCCCTGAAAATTGAGAAATTTAATATAACCTTTCATATTTAGTGGTACATGATTATCGTTAGTATTCTCCTATAATTTTTCAAAATCTAAATTGTCTATATTTATGTCCTCCTTTCATCTCACATTAGTTACAAGTACTTTCTCATGAATGTTCATGAATCTGTCACCCAGTCTGAGAAACAGGAAATTACAAATAATTTGCAGCTTCTATTTGCTGCCCCTCCACAGAAGCAGACACCATCCTGAATAGTTTGGTTATCATTTTCTTGCTTCTGTTTCATCATTTTGTCACAAGATACATGCCTCTCTAAATAATATGTAATTCCGTTTCGCTTTATTTTGGCCTCTAACAATGATATTATATACCTAGGGCTTGAACATATGGTTTATTCAGTTGCACTTTAAGTCATAGAACATAATATTCCATTGACTCTATATAATAGTTTATTCATTCCCCTTTTACATCTTTATTAGATTTGTTTTAATTGAAACTTCTATTGAGATAATTATAAATTCACCTGTAGTGTTAAAAATAACAGAAAGAGATCCTTATACTTTGCCCAGTTTACCCCAATGTTAACATTTTGCAAAACTACAGTACATCACAGCCAGAATATTGACCTTAATACAGCCCATAATACGTATTCAGATTTCTCCAGTTTCACTTACACTCATGTTGATGTACGAAGTTCTATTCAGTTTTATCACCTGTGTAGGTTCATGTATCAACAACAACTGAACAACTCTTCAATATCAGTACATGATACTGAACAGTTCCCACAGCACAAGATTTTTTTTTACATTTAGTATTTTGATACTTTTGAAAATAGATTCATTTTATTAAATTCCATTTTGCAAAGTTTTTCTTGTATGTAGAAATAGAACTGACTTGGATATATTGACCTGACATCTGATTACTTTGCTAAATTCATTTTTTTATCTATTTAGAAATGATTTGATACTGATGAAAAGTTGAAAAAACAATCACAGAATTACAGAATTTACAGGATAGGGAAGATTCCTAAATACATTTTACCTACATTCCCCAGATGTCAACATTTTACCATGTCTGCTTTCTCCATAAAAGAAAATACTTCTCTCGAAAGGTAGAAGCATGAGTTGCAGACATAATTCCTCTACATTCTGAACACTGCAGAGTGTCTCCAAGAAGGTCATTCCATTATCTAACCACAGTAAGTTATCAAATTGAGGAAATGAACCTAAATGCAGTACTATTATCAAATACACAGAACTTATTCAAATTCCATCAATAGTCCTCATAAAGTCCAAGAAACAAAACTTGGATTCAATGTCCGATTGCATGTATCTTTAGTTACCTCTAAATTTAAAAAAAAAAAATTTTTTTTTAATTTTAGGTAAACTCTAGTCCACACGTGGGACTCGACTCACAACTCCAAAATCAAGAGCCGCATGTTCCCCTGACTGAGACAGCCAGGTGCCCCTCTTTAGTTACCTTTAAACTGGATCAGTCTTTCAGTCTTTCCTGACCTCAACATTTTTAAAAGTGTTGCCATTTTCATGCTGAATGACTCTATCCTGGGTTTGTTAGGTGTTTCCTCATGATTTTTTTTTAAAGATTTTATTTATTTGACAGAGAGAGACACAGCGAGAGAGGGAACACAAGCGGGGGGAGTGGCAGAAGGAGAAGCAGGCTTCCCGCGGAGCAGGGAGCCCGACGCGGGGCTCAATCCCAGGACCCTGGGATCATGACCTGAGCCGAAGGCAGGCACTTAACTGAGCCACCCAGGCGCCCCTCCTCATGATTTAGATTCACGTTACGCATTTTTGGCAGGAATACTACACAAGTGATGTGTCTTTATCAGAGATCCATATCAAGAGTTCCATATTTATTTGTGCCAAAAATAGCGATATTCATTTTGATTGCTTAAGGTGGTAAATGCCAGATTTCTCTTTTGTAAAATTCTTATTTTTCCAATTGTAATTAACAAGTATCTCGTGGGCAGAGGTTTTAAGACTAATATTCCCTCATAAAACTTTCACCCACCTAATTTTTGCATTCATGATGATTCTTGCCTAAGACAAATATTACTGTGCTGGCCACCAAGGGGTGAGTTTTCTAATTATGTCATTTCTAATATATTGATATTTTACTTTAAAGAAATAAGAGTTTTCCCTTCTCTCCTACTTGTTTATACATTTGCATATTTATATAAATATGGATCCATGGACTTATTTTATTCTTTTGGTTATAACCTGCTATCATTATTTGAATGCTCTAACTGTTCCAGATTTGGCAGTGTTAAGCTGGTTGCAGTGTTCTTTTGACAAGACTGCATCATGAAATTTTTGAGGTTTGTTCTATGACCTGGCACTTGGTCTATACTGTATAATATTCCCTGTGCACTTGAGAATAATGTATATTCTGCTGTAGTTGGGTGGAGTGCTCCATGTATATGTTAGGTCAAGGTTTATAGTGTTGTTCAAGCTGTCTATTTCTTTGTTGATTGTTATGCGTTGAATTGCATCCCCGCAGAAGAGATATGTTCGAATCCTGACCACACACCTCAGAACGTGACCTTATTTAGAGTCTACAGAGGTGATCATTTATTTTTTTTAAGATTTTTTAAAATTTATTTATTTGAGAGAGAGAGAATGAGAGAGAGCACAAGAATCGGGAGGGTCAGAGGGAGAAGCAGGCTCCCCACTGAGCAGGGAGCCCGATGCAGGACTCCATCCTGGGACTCCAGGATCATGACCTGAGCCGAAGGCAGTCGCTTAACCAACTGAGCCACCCAGGTGCCCGGTAATCATTTTTTTAAAAATATTTTATTTATTTAGGGGCGCCTGGGTGGCTCCATCGTTAGGCATCTGCCTTCGGCTCAGGTCAGGATCCCAGGGTCCTGGGATCGAGCCCGCATCGGGCTCCCTGCTCGGCGGGAAGCCTGCTTCTCCCTCTCCCTCTCCCCCTGCTTGTGCTTGCTCTCTCTCTCTGGCACATAAATAAATGAAATCTTCAAAAAGTAGTTCTTTAAAAAAAAAAAAAGAAAATTGGGGGCGCCTGGGTGGCTCAGTTGCGAAGCGTCTGCCTTCGGCTCAGGTCATGGTCCCAGGGTCCTGGGATCGAGCCCGCATCGGGCTCCCTGCTCGGCGGGGAGTCTGCCTCTCCCTCTCCCACTCCCCTGCTTGTGTTCCCTCTCTCGCTGGGTCTCTCTCTGTCAAACAGATAAATAAAATCTTTAAAAAAAAAAAAAAGACAATTGGAGGAAAAGATAATTTTTGTAATAAAGTGACAGAGAACTTGGCTAAACTGTGTTCTAGTGCTTCATACAAAGAACTTATAAATAATGAACTGGAACGTTTAGCTGAACAGATTTCTAAGCAGAGTGTTGAAGACATGGCCTGACTTCTTGCTAATAGTACAATTTGGGAGGACAGAGATAAAGTGAAAAATGAATTGTTAAGCATAAAGGAACTAGATTTTGAAAATTTGAAAGATTCTCAGCTTATCCATATTGCAAAAAATGAGAAAGCATGCTCTGGAGAGAACAAGAGTGTGCCTTGTGAATCCATCAGCCATCTCAGCAGGAATGCTACCAACTTGGATTGAAGGGGACAGAGAAAGGTGAATGAAGAAAGTCGTTGGCTGTCCTGGAAACAGGCCAATAGAGCTCTCTAGATGGGCACATGGGTCATCCTTAAAAGACAAAGGAAGACTGACCCAGAGGGCAGAGCCACCTCCTTGGACTCAGAGGGTGAAGCCACCTTTTCAATTCCAGAGGCTTGTCCACCATCCAGGGATGAGGGGCAGGGCCATCACCCAGTGGTCTCAGAGGACCGAGGTTTGGCCAGAGAATCATTCCCAGGCCTTAAAATCTAATGGAATTTGCCCTGTCAGGTTTTAACTTGCTTGGGACTCACAACCCTTTTTCCTGATTTCTCCCTTTTAGGATAGGACAGTCTACTTTATGCCTGTCTAATCACTGTATTTTGGAAGCAGGTAATCTGTCTGGTTTCACACATTCCCAAATGGAGAGGAATACTGCCCCAGGATGAAGCATACCCCATCTCACCCACATCTGATTTAGATGGTATTTAAGAGATTTTGGAGTTGATGCTTGGGTGAAGTAAGCCGGCTGGGGGGAATGTATTTTGCACGTGAAAAGGACACAGATGGGGGGCAGGGCGCAAGAGGGCAAACTTACATGTTGAATTACGTCTGTTCAAAAAAGATGTATTGGATTCCTAGTCCCCAGTACCTTAGGATGTGAAGTTAATTAGCAATAGTATCTTTACAGAGATAATCAAGTGAAAATGAGATAATTGAGGTGAGACCTAAGCCAACAGTAGGATCCTTCTAAGAGACTGGGGCAGACAGTTGGTGGCAATGAGCCCTGAGGTGTTGGCAGAATAAGCTTCCTCCCACAAGGCAAGGTCCACTTTTTCAGGGAGGGGGAGGGACTCTACAGCAGGACTTGGCAGGTTTTGTAAGCAACAGCATCTGCCACAACTCTGCCATTGTAGTTAGTGCAAAAGCCACCAGACAATACAATTAACGTATGGTTATGTTCCAATAAAACCTGACTCACGGATGCTGAGACTTGAATTTCAAATAATTTTCTCAATTGGTGAAGTGTTGATCTTTTTGCAACCATTTAAAAACGTAAAGACTTCTTGGCTCCGTCCGTACAAATACAGGCAGCGAGCGGCCGCCAACATCTAAGCTGTGTGTCTGAGTGAAGCGCATCCAGTGCACTTTCTCAGGAGTCTGTGAGGCAGAGTCCTCACACTTCTGTCAGGTATCCCTACATGAACTGTCAAGAGACTACGTTTTCTAGGGGCGCCTGGGTGGCTCAGTCGATGAAGCGTCTGCCTTCGGCTCAGGTCATGATCCCGGGGTCCTGGGATCGAGCCCCACGTCAGGCTCCCTGCTCGGCGGGGAGTCTGCTTCTCCCTCTCCCTCTGCCACTCCCCCTGCTCGCTCTCTCTCACAAATAAATCTTTAAAAAAATTATTAAAGAGACTACTTTTTCTATACCGATACGTTTCTATAAGGGATTAGCAAGCACGTGAAGTGGATGGTTTCACTCAGCAACGTCACAGTTAATGCTCTTCCTTGAGATGAGCTTTCAGGGGTTCACACCTGTCACTGTTGTGGTTAGGGGCTCACAGGAGCAGAGTAACCATCCCATCTCCTGTGTCAGACGTCCTCATTAACTAAAAACTCTTCTACGGCAATAGCCTTCAGTGTTCCCAGAATCTTGTCATCAGGGGCCACGAGGTTCTCGGTGTAAACAAGCGACAGCACTTTGTACTATGGGCTAAAGTTTCCACATTGGAATGTAAACAAGAACCTGATTTTCTTCTTGCCTCAGGAAAAAAGCCCTCTTCTGTGACTTATACACTACTCCCCAGCAACAACTTATCGATTAAAGCCCTTCAGTAATATGAGATAGAAATTCACTCTCCTTAACGTTAGCAGAAAAACATGTTTATTGAAGAGAGGCGGAAGCACACAGGCCAGAAAACCAGGTTCAAAGAGGGACAGCACCCATACTTATTCTGGGAAACCAATACAGCAGGAAGGAATTGATGGCCCTCCATTCTGGGGCAAGAGTAAGTTAGTTCCACACGTCCCTTCTGGTTCACATGAGGCTGAGTCAGAGACTCACGATCCAGAAACGAGGTTACCATGAGCCGGCAATGGGCATAATGCTCACCTGTAGCTGGTGCAACAGGTGCCCTGAGAGACACCAACCCGGAGATGGACACACCAGAGAGGTGCTCCTCCAGAGAAAACCAGCGTGTTCTCGCCAATCAGTGGAGAACACACTCTGAACTGCTAAAATATAATCTCTCTCTCTGCTCCTACACAGCAGCCCCGTGATAACTGTCAGACCCACTTACAAAGACTGCTGAGTAAGTAAAACTCATTTGGGGAACAGTATCTTTCCATTTATTAAAAGCCACATTACTTTAGTTGCTAAGAAATAAAGAGACAAAACTGATACTTAGCATTTAATATGGAGAATATTAGGGGATGTTATTCCACAAACTACCAAATATATGTATGACGTTACATTAAAAAATAAAATACCAAAGTTTTAAAAAATGCTATTCAGTGTTACTCAAGAAAGTCACACTAAATATCTCTTAACCTTCAGAATATGTTCCTTGATGTTTTCCTGACCATTGCTCTATTTACATATTAAAATAAAAAACAACTTTATACTCCACCATGAAAAAATCCACCATTTAAAATTGAGATTTTCTTCACTCTAAAACATAGCTTCAAATCTGGAATGTGACTCTCCACACATAACACATTCCTACGGGAAAATGCTTTCGTGATTTATTAAGTTTGGCAAGTTTTAAATATGAATTCTCTGAATTTTATCTTTATCATGATGCAGTGTACTTCATAGTTACTGCTCCTCATTCCTTGAGTTCTCGTCTACAGACTCATAGGACTTATTTCTGAAAGCTTTTGCCCATTCATTGCAAATATGACGGTCTCTCTCTGACTTAATTGATAGGAGTGTACTTTTAGGACTTCCTGCTTCTGCATCCCATCTCCATTATCATCTAAAATCTCCTGAGAATCAACGTCTGTGAGAAAGTCCCTAACATCTACTTCATTCTAATTTCTCACTTGTGAGTTTTTCGATGTATACGAAGCCCTGAGTTCCAACAGAAGGATTTCCCACATTCAGAGCATTTCCACGGCTTCTCTCCTGTGTGCACTCTCTGATGTTCACTGAGGGACGACTTCTGAGTGAAGGCCTTCCCACATTCACCACACTTAAAAGGTTTTTCTCCCGAGTGAGTTTTCTGGTGTATCTGAAGTGACGCCTTCCTGGGATAGGCTTTCTCACATTCGCTGCATTCATAGGGTTTCTCCGTAGAGTGAGTCCTCTGGTGTATGATGAGCTGAGATTTCCCACAAAAGGCTCTCTCACAGAAACTACATTCGTACGGTCTCTCTCCAGTGTGTGTTCTCCTATGTATAACAAGATATGATTTGCTGCTGAAAGCCTTCCCACACTCATTGCATCCATAGGGCTTCTCGCCTGCATGTGCTCTCAGATGTGCGGTGAGCTGTTCCTTCCTACCGAAGGCTTTCCCACATTCACTGCACTGATAAGGATTATTCCCCGTGTGGATTCCCTGGTGAACGACAAGTTGTGTCTTCATATTGAAGGCTTTCCCACAGTCGCTGCACTGGTAGGGTTTCTCCCCTGTGTGCATTCTGATGTGAACCAGGAGGTAGGACTTACTCCTAAAGGCTTTCCCACATTCACTGCATTTATGGGGCTTCACTCCTGTGTGAGTCCTCTGGTGTACGACAAACGGTGACTTCAAACTGAAGGCTTTCCCACACTCCCCACATTCATAAGGTTTCACGCCTGTGTGGCTTCTCTGGTGTAAAAGCAGCTGTGATTTCCAGCTGTAGGCTTTCCCACATTCACTGCAGCCGTAAGGTTTCCCCCCTGTGTGAATTTCCTGATGGACAATGAGCTGTGACCTGAAGGAGAATACCTTCCCACACTCACCGCAGGAGTAGGGCTTTTCTCCCGTGTGCACCCTCTGATGAGCATTAAGGTTTGACTTGGCACTGAATGCCCTTTCACATTTGGTGCATTCGTAAGGCCTCTCTCCCGTATGAATTCTGAGATGGACAATCAGTTGTGACTTACAACGAAAAGCTTTCCCACATTCATTACACACACAGTTCTTTTCTATACTGTGAGCTCTTTGATGCTTAAGAAAATAGGATTCTTCATATCCATGGAACTTATCAGGATTTTTTCTCAGACAGCTTTTGGTTGAACCTGAGTTTTGTGTCAGACTTTTTCCATGTGTGTTGTACTTATGGATTCTTTGTCTTGAAGGAACATGGGTTCTGCTCAGATGACGTTTTCCAAATGCGCCACAAGCATAACTTCTCTCAATATTTTCAAACTCATCTTGATTTTTCTGGTACCATTCTTTCCAACCTTCTAGGAAAAATAAATATATATATACATATATATATATTTTTAATCATCAATGTAGCTGATCTGGAATTAGAGAGCTACAAAACTGTCATGTAATGAGTGTTTTTTGCTTAATAACAGGCCTCAAACACTGGTTCAAAAGAAATACTGGCCAAGCCCACATGTGCCATATGTCTGAGCTATGGAGCATGAGGAACTGTGTTAAACCAAATCCCATTATGGAAATGGATGGCAAATTAGCAGTGATCAAAAATGTTTTTTTAAAATAGAAGCTTAGGGCCACCTGGGTGGCTCAGTGTGTTGAGTGTCAGACTCTTGGTTTCAGCTCAGGTCATGATCTCAGGATGAGATGGAGTCCCACGTCGGGCTTGTGCTTATTGGGGAGCCTGCTTGAGATTCCCTCTCCCCCCACCCCACCCCCGCTCACACACGCTCTCCTTCTCTCTCAAAAAAAAAAAAAAAAGACAAAGAAAAAGAGAACACGAGGCTTAAGATGCTTAGCCTGCACTTAGGAGCCAACACCATTTACCTTATATCTGAATGTTATTATTACAGGGGCTTATTCAAAAAGTGAATTCAGAGGATACCGAGTAACCAGGGTATAACATTCAGACAGGGACAATGAGACGTTAAAGTAAGACTCAGTTAGCCATAGGAAAATTAGGGGCAAGAGCATTCCAAACAGACGGAAAAGCACATACAAAATTCTTGAGAAAGGAACACCTGTTTGGCACAGTTAAGAAATAGAAAAAAATGGGATGCCTTGTTGGCTTGGTCGGTGGAGGCTGTGACTCTTGTTGTCAGTGTCATGAGTTTGAGCCCCAAGTTGGGTGGGAAACCTACAAGTTTTAAAAAAAAAGAAAAGAAAAGAAAAATATTTTGAAAAAAGGCTGGGACAGCTAAAACTCACTGAGTGAACAGAGTGCAATCAAGAACCAAATAGGCAGGGGCGCCTGGGTGGCTCAGTCGTTAGGCGTCTGCCTTCGGCTCGGGTCATGATCCTGGGGTCCTGGGATCGAGTCCTGCATCAGGCTCCCTGCTCCATGGGAAGCCTGCTTCTCCCTCTCCCACTCCCCCTGCTTGTGTTCCCTCTTTCGCTGGGTCTCTCTCTGTCAAATAAATAAAATCTTAAAAAAAAAAAAAAAAAAAGCAAATAGGCAGGCAAAAAAGTTTTCATCTTACCCAAAGGTAAGAGGACATCTTGATTCATGTTGTGCTTTCTGGAGTGTTTTTTTTTTTTTAAGATTTTATTTATTTATTTGTCAGAGAGAGAGAAATGGAGAGAGATAGAGCGAGCACAAGCAGGGGGAGTGGCAGAGAGAGGGGCAGGCTCCCCGCTGAGCAGGAAGCCCAAAGCGGGCCTCAATCCCAGGACCCCGGGATCATGACCTGAGCCGAAGGCAGACACTTCACAAACTGAGCCACGCAGGCGCCTCTCATGTTGTGCTTTTAAAAGATGTTTGCCTGTTATGTAGAAAATGAGCAGGAGAAGGGCTGAGAGACAAACGAGGAAGCCCTTGTAGTAGTGTGGGAAGACGTCACAGTGGTTTGGACTAAACTCTGGAGCTGAGCAAATGTGGAATGCATCTGGAGAGAACCAAGAAAATCTACCAAAGGACTGGGTGAAGGAGAAGGTGAGAGAAGGGGAGGCTTTAAGACTCCAGATTTTAGGCTGGAGAAACAGGAGGTGCTGCTCTCTGAGAGGGAAAATGTTTGCAGGAAAAATTAAGGACTTTGTTTTGGATCTGACTACACTTGAGATCTCAGCTAAAAACCCAAATGGAGAGGAGACAGCAAGTAGGCAGACAGACGGAAGTTCAGTGCTCAGAGAAAAGCAGGAGTCAACATGTAAAAGGTCTTAAACACCATGAAGGACGAGACCTTCCCGGGAAGGTGAGCAGATGACACATGTGGCCGGACAATGATGAGGCCCAACAGGAGCTTGATGCTGAGTGTGAGGCCCACAGGGCACCAGGAAGGGCACACTCATTAGGGGCACAGCCTCATCATGTTACTACAGCTGTCCTGTGGGGCCACCAGGGGCTCTCCTGCCTCCTCAGGACCTCCTGATAAACCCTCTCTCCCCACTCATGCGGGAACAGTTCGCATTATGGTTTGTGCCTCAAAGTAGGGCCACTAAACTCAAGGATGCGGGTGAGAATACCAAGACCGGTGGCTAGAATACTTCTCGGGCTTGAATAAATGCTCAAACCACTTTTGGTTGTTGGTATTGGCTTCAGAGAATTAGGGTCGGGAAAAAAAGACTGACCGGAAGCTTGTTGGGTGGGTTTGTTTTTTTTTTTAAGATTTTATTTATTTATTTATTTATTTATTTATTTATTTATTTATTTATTTAACAGAGAGAAAGAGAGCACAAGCAGGGGGAGCAGCAGAGGGAGAAGCAGACTCCCTGCTGAGCAAGAAGCCCAATGCAGGACTTGGTCCCAGGACCCTGGGCCAAAGGCAGACGCTCAACCAACTGAGCCACCCAGGCGCCCCACTTGTTAGGTTTTGAAGGAAACCTAAGCCTGGTCTGGTAACAGCCTATGATTCTTTAGCCCCAAATACGCCCAAATCTGCACCAACAGACAGGACCATATTCTCTCCAAGCATCGTCTCATCTATGCCAACAGGACAAAAATACTGGAGTGAACAGGGAAAGTATGCCAGTGCTAGAGCAAGAAGTCTTCTTTGATTTTTTTCTCAAAGAGGAGAGTGTGTGATGGACTGCTATCCCCCATCCACCCCTCTGCAAACAGGAGCTTCTGTTATAGTTTCCGGATCCTTCCCCACCACTGCACATGTCTAGAATAGACTGCTGATCTTTTAACTCCATGTCCGTTCAGATTGTGAGGCCACAGCCACATCTGTGTGAAGGTACCACACTCATCTCAAGAAATCTTGGACTTGCAACTGGACTCCGGGTCCAGGATGAGAACACATGCTGCCTCCCTTGGGGAAGGAATGATCACGTTTTGTGTTAACATTAGCATTTTTGAAGCTGCACAGGTGGAAAGAATGGCACATGTGCGGCACACCCAAAGGTAGGACTCACACTATTCGCAGAGCCACACGAACTTCCCTTCTTCCGTGCACCAGCCCTGACTGGTGAGGACATGGTCCATGTGGTCCCCCACCGAGCCCTCCCCACCCCCACATCACGGCTAGTTCAGGCACTGGCATGTCAGCTCTAAGAAAACATGCCGGCAGGCTTCTGAGAAAGAGTCTGGGGACTGGTGAAGGGGATTTTGGGGAAAGAAACAGGACTTATCCAGTGACTCCTGTTGTATCTGCATATGATGCCTGGCATGGAGGAACCTACCAGGACAAAGGAAAAGAAAAGCATAACCTCTCAGGGTGAGAAAAGGGAGGCAGATGGATCGCTGACATCACCAAGCTCCTTGTTTTTAAGTTAGATACTTAGTTAGTTATCTATGTATGTATGCATCCATCTAATCTATCGTGAGGGGGAGAGAGAGAATCTCAAGCAGACTTCGCACTGAGCACAAGCCCGATGCAGGGCTCGATCCTAGAACCCTGAGGTCATGACCTGAGCTGAAATCAAGACTGAGCCACCAGGAACCCCTGACATCACTAAGCTTCTGAATTAAGCCACTGTGGAGCTGCTGTCCTATGACAGACAACTGTCATTTGAGACTATAAATTCCTTATTCTTCACTCTGGTTGAACCAGGGATGTAAGATCCTTGTTTATTTTCTCAGACTAGTGATAGGATGCTTATGAAAACAAATCCAGCAGGAACAGCTGAGGACAAGGCTAGAGTTCTCAAACATGGCTAAGAATCTGAGCTTCCCACACCTGAGAGGACACTGATCTGGTCCGGGTGACAACTGAGAGGACAGGAGCTATGAAGGTAAAACAGCGGCAGCAACAGAAGCAGGACGAAGACCTGCAGCAGACGTGAGCCCGGGGAGCCCAGGATACGGTACCACGAGGGCAAGAGCGGCAGTAAGAAACGTGGGTAGGCCAAAGACAGAGTTCCTTCCCACTTCTGCTACTGAGAATGGAGAGTGAGGAAGCCCGGGGCTCCTCACAAGCACTGAACATGCGGGACGAGAGTGTGGAAGGCAAGAGGGTGCGGGTACCCATGGGACGTTACGACCCGGGAGAAGGAACAGCCTTTCAGCTGTTACGATACTGGTGAGAGAACAGCCAGATGTGGGAAATACGCCCGTCTGGAGGACTCCAGAGGGAAGGATAGAGGAGCCAGGAAACGTCAGGTGAGAAAATCATTTCATGACACAGGTGAGACTGGGCTAGCTTTCAGAATCCTTCAGAAAAGTGCCCAAGAAAGTAACAGCTATAATTTCACAGTGAAAGAAAAGGAAACAATGCAATCTCTGAAGGTGATGCTGAGCACAGGACGAGGAAGACTGAGGGATTTATCTGTGGAAGGCAAGCGAGAAAGGGAAGTAGAGGGTGTGAGTCACACGAAGGGAGAGGAGAGGAACTCTCTGGAAGCGAGGACAACTAATGCAGTCCGTGACCATGGGAAGGAAGGAAACTAACCCAGAAAGCAACGTCTGAGCAGAGTGCAGACAAGAAGTCACGCCTGCCCCTCAGACCCAAGAGAGGAAAGAGCAAACATGGGTAGAGTGATGGTCCTCTCCTTTCCTGAGGAGTTAGCTTGGTTAACTTGGCTCCTCCCGAGTTGCCCCAATGGTTCAAGAGCTTCAAAGCAGAGCTTCCACACAACACTGCCTGAGGTTCACGCCCACACCCCCATCTTCCTGGTTCCCACGCACCCACCTGGACAGCTCTGACGGGAAACTTTGGCATTTATTATCCATGGCTCCTCTCCTTGCTCCAACTTGAAGATTAAATCAGGTTTGGTACCATGATACCCTGTTGGTGGAAAATCATAAAGGATGTGGGCCAAGCTGCTAAGGACTAGGGGATCCAGAACTACAAAATGAAACTGCTCACTGGCACTTGAGGGAAGACTACAATGAGAGATGAGGCCCAAATAGGGACTATGAGCCTTTGATCTCTGAAGTTCAAGCCCACAACCAGGAAGTACTTTGGAGACCTCAGGGTAGATCAACAAAAGAAAAAGGGTGGCGATTTATAAATCATAGTCTGAGATCAACAGAGAAGCTGCACTTACCCACAGATACCAGGTGGCTATAGTTCTCCAGTATCACATCCCTGTACAGGTACTTCTGCGTAGAGTCCAGTAACTGCCACTCTTCCCAGGTGAACTCCACAGATATATCCTTGAATGACAATAATCCCTGGAATAATATACATCCCATTCAATTGGATACCATTGCATTAGGTGACGTGGAACAGATGTACAGGAACTGGGAAGGAGAAATGTTCCTCCACAGCCTGCCTCCTGTGCCCAGATCAGCACTGACTTTCAGAATAAAACAAAACAAAAACCGGGGCACCTGGGTGGCTCAGTCGGTGAAGCGTCTGCCTTCGGCTCAGGTCATGGTCCCAGGGTCCTGGGATCGAGCCCCATGTTGGGCTCCCTGCTCAGCGGGGAGCCTGCTTCTCCCTCTCCCTCTGCCCCTCCCCCTGCTTGTGCTGTCACTCCCTTTCAAATGAACAAATAAAAAAATCTTAAAAAATAAAATAAAACTTTTGAGCTTCCATGAGCCAGATACTATTTTTGGTCCTGAAAATTTCAGGACGAACACAACCAACTTCTGCCCTCATGAAGCTTCTAGTCTTGGGACGCCTGGGTGGCTCAGTTGGTTGAGCATCTGCCTTCGGCTCAGGTTGTGATCTTGGGGTCCTGGGATCGAGCCCCATGTTGGACTCCCTGTTTGGCAAGGAGTCTGCTTCTCTCTCTCCCTCTGCCCCTCCCCCTGTGTTCCCTCTCTCAGATAAAATAAAATAAAATAAGATAAAATAAAATAAAATAAAATCTTCCAGTCTTGTAGAGGGAAATAAACATCTATACATGGAGAAGAAACAGGTGTTAGAAGCCTCTGATAAAAAAAATTATCCAGGATATATTTTGCCCAGAGATGGAGAGAACAATTCTAAACACATGGGAAGGTGTGACATCTTGATAGCTGCTCAACCCATCTTGAGTCTTAGAGTGAGAGCTTGGCACCATAAAAAAAAAAAAAAAAAAAAAAAAGGCCAAATAGATAAATTCCTAGCCTTCTTTCCAGAGAATTAGGGGCCCATTACTGAGGTCAACCAGGGTTCGCTCCAGCATAGACTCCGAGCCTGGAGCTAGTGCTGCAGAGCTACAGATGATGGAGAGCCACTGTGGCTGGGCAGGAGGCGGCAGTCCCCACCAGGCAGTTGTGAGACAGTAAGTGTGGTTCTTGACATCTCTGTGAACTACCCAGAATGCTTATAATAAGTTTCTTTCATGGGACCAAAAAAAAGTAGTAACAAGCTACAGGTCCTCACAGGATCATTCAACAAACATTTCTGAGACACTGACAATGTGCCAGGACTGTTCTTGGTGCTGGGGGCTCAGCCATGGACATGGTCCCTGGACTTAGTGCGTTTCCATCCTTGCAGGGGAAGGTGACAGTAAACACATAACTACCCAACAAGCAGATGGTGATGGTGCTCTACCAAGACTCAAGCAGGGTAAAGGGAAAGAGCCCAGGGAGGCAGGTGTAGGCAGTTGGAGTGGTCAGGAAGCTCTCTGGTAAGGGACTATTTGGGTAGAAACCCAAGCGATGTGAGAATGATACCAAGATTTGTGCAGAAAATCCTTCTAAGGGGCATGAAAACAAAGGGCCAGGACTTCAGGGCTCAGAGGGTATGGTGAGGACTTGAGATTTCATTCCAGGTGAGGAGAGGCCATCCGAAGGCCTCAAGCAAGAGTGGGATGTTCTGACTCCCAACCAAGATTATTCTGACTGCTGTGGAGAAGGGAGGGTCCTGGATCTGGGGCAATGAAGGTAGCTGGAAGTAATATGCAGTGGTTGGATTCTGGGCATCAAGTGAAGACAGAGCAGACGACCTCCTGATGGGAGATGACCAGCACACAGAGAAGGGTGTTGAGGACAGCAAGGATCCTGGCCAAGTAAACTGAAGACGCTGCCCTAACAAGGTGAGGGTGCCTGAGGGATGAAAAATGAGGGGAACGAGGGGCTGAAGCAGCAGCTGGACAGAATTCCCTGAAGCAGGGCACTGGGGGAAGGGAGGGAAGGAGGAGACCATCTGAGTGTCCACTGAGCCCACAATCAGGAGGAACTGGCCCTGTGTTCAGGGATTTCAGTAAACCAGGAATCTGGTATCTCTTCTCCTCTGGGAATTTCTGAAGAAAGAGGCTTCTGGAACACTCTGTAAAGGCAGCTGAGAAGTGAGGTCCAAAGATTCCTGGACTTGATCACCCCTGACAGGCTCCTTACCCAACACCACTGCCTGCAGAAAGAGAGACCCAGGAGGGAAGAGACAGTGAATGCAATTCTGGGTGAGTCTGCAGAAGTAAGTGGGAGAATTGCTCACAACATGGAAATTCGGGGTAAGGCCCTGCCTCAGGCTCCAAGCAACCGCCTGGTGCTGAGCACCAACCACCTGACAACAGGAGCTTCTCTGGTCTAAGCACTGGTCTTCCCAACCCATGAGGAGCCCCCACAGGAGGAGGGAATAAAGAGATGAGCACTCCATCTCTCCTCTGCAGCCTGAGTGGGGCCAGCAGAGGAGGTGGAATTAAGAGCACAGACTGGACTGCCCAATGCCTGAAAGTGACCAGAGAAGATGAGACCGGAATATCACGAGCGCTCATTGAGACAACCCCTGGGGCCAAGGAAAGGGAGAGCGGACAGGGACGCCTGAGGCTGTGCCTTCCTACATTCAGATCCAGCCCAGGCCACTTGTCAGATCTGCGACTTTATAGCAGAGGAGAAGCCCAAGCAAGGCATACCAGCGTGATTGTGTACAAGCTTAAGGCAGACGCCACGAGAGTGAACACAGACCAAAGTGGCTGAGTATGCAGACAGGATGGAAGAAGAGAGTGGGAGTAAACCGTGAGGCTTATTTTATTTTAAGCTTTTTACTGTATTTTGAGCTTGATAAGAATAAAAATAAAATACAGAGAAACTATTAAAAAAATTTTTATTGGTCAAGAAATGAAGAAATTAAAAATAGAATACTATTATGACCAAGACACAATCCATAGCTCTAAGATAAAGATTTTTAAATATATGAGATTATTGTACAGAGGCAGTTCTACTGTATACTGCAAAAAATCACCACTATGCAAAGTCACACAGCAAACCCACAGGGAATATGGGGAGAATGGGGTTGGGGCACAACACCTTTGTCAGCAACACATAAAAGAGAACACCAGGAACCTATTAAAAACAGTAGCAGTTTTACATGTTTAATGTTTAAGAAATACATAAAATGACAATACATCATTTTACCCTGGAAAAGACCTGGTGTTTGGACATCAGAGGGGCTAAAGCTGATCATAAAGTGGTGGAAAGAGGGCTGTGTGAAGTCAGACAGAAGGCTCACACTGTTCCCTACAAAATCAATTGTGTTGAATTCATGTTTTTAAAGCAAACATGGTAGCAGATCTAACTATATTAACGAATTTGTTCCAATAAATTTGGGGAAACTTGGAAGAAATAAAAATTGTCTAAGAAAGTAAAAAGAACCCAAGCTGGCCCAGAAGGAAGTAAAAAAAGCAAGACTGACTAATCCATGATCACAAAACACACAGAAGTAGCAACCGAAGATACACCCTCCGTTCCAGAGAGGCCATGCGCCCACACTACACTTAAAAGTAAGTTCTACCAACATTGCAGAAACATAAAATTCCCATCATGTCTCGCCTGATGTTGAGCCTGGGAACCACGGGATGCCTATACAGCACATGGCACAGACTTGCACAACCCCACAGACAAAACCAGGCAAGTACAGCACAAACTGTAGTCTTAACTCATTTATCATTAACTCTGATCAAAGTATCTAGATAAAAATACCACTCAAGTACAAGTCCTGTACACACATACAGAGCAAACTATGACAAGGAAATGTATCCAAAAAATTAAAGGACGGTCCAAAATTAACAACAACTAAAAAAACCCATCAGTGAAATAAGTCACATCAGTATATTAGCAGAGAGCAGTCAACCAATCATCTCAATAGATGAAACAAAGTAATGTGGTAAAATTCAACACTTTTAAAAATCAGAGCTCTTCCCAGGTGAGTTAAGTGCTGGGTGTTTCCTTCACTGGGGGGCATCTGTCCAGCCTGAGAACAGGCAGGGGAGCCTCTGATGCCCCATGACAGCAGGCTTTCCCTGTGGCGCATCTGCTGAGTGCTGGTAAGCACCGGAACTGGGCTGGAATGGCGAACTGATTCTCCCACAGTCTCAAGGCACTGAGGACACAAAGAACCCTAGAGGGGAGCATGCAATAACCCCCCCCCCAACTACCACCAAGACCACAGGTGAATGTACAATAACTAAAGCGGCACCCCAGGCCCAAACCACCTCCAAGCCTGTTTGATTATGTCATCAGTCATCTCCCTATCTGCACGGCAGAGGAAAGAGGAAACACTCTGGTAGAAGGGTAACACTGAACTTCAGTCTATGTAGTTGTTCCTTTATACCAACATAGGCATAAAATAGAAAATTTTGAGACATGTGAAGTGGCAAGAAAACAAGACTGATAAATCAAAGGAAAAAGCACACAACACAGACTCAACAGATGATCCAGAAGTTAGCACACAACGTTAGAAGTAACTGTCATAGTATATACTGTTACAAATACTTAAAATTATAGAAGAAAAGTATACAATAGATTAAAAGGAAACTGGAAATCTGTTTTTAAAAAACCAGGAGACATTTAGAAATAAAGAATGGATATCACATTAACTGAGCATCATTAGAATAGTTGAGTACAGGACATCCATCCTATGGGAAAATACTCCAAGCAAAGTTGACAAACTTTGGACTGGCCTCCATGCAGAACACTTGGAACTCACTGCTGATGGGACACAAAGCGGTTTCAGCGCTCCTGGAAAGTGTTTGGTCGTGTTCACTAAACTTACATACACACACACCCATCCCTCCTAGATATATGCCAGGTGGTTGTCCACTGAGAGGGAGATTCTGCGCCCCCGGGGATGTCTGGCACTGAGACTTCTGCGCTGGTCACGTAGAGCTGCTGGTATCTAAACGGGTAGAGGTCAAGGATGCTGCTCAACATCCTACAATGTACAGCATAGTCCTTCACAATGAAGAGTAATTCAGTCCAAAATGTCAATAGTGCTGAGGCTGAGAAATCCTGGCATAAGCCTAACAGAAATGAGAACTGATGTCCCTCAAAAGACGTGTACAAAAATGTTTATAAGTGTTATTCAAAATAGCCAATAACTGGACGCAGCCCAAGTGTTGCTGATGACCATGTCTATGATCACACATGAATACAGCAGACAGATCATAAAACAGTCATACAACAGAGAATCATACAACTTGGATGTCACTCACAAACTATGCTGACTGAGAGAAGCCAGATACTTTACTGTACAATTCCAATTATATTAAGTTAGAAAAAGAGAAAAAAAGGCAAAATTAACAGTGTTGTAACAGGAGTAAAAAAATATAAATAAAGCAGTGACCTCCTGGGGGTGGAGGGCAGTGGTGACAGGGAGAACAACGGAACCTGCCGGGGCGCTGGAATTCTTGATTTTCAACTGTCTTCAGTGTATACTTTAATTTTGTGATTTTTAAGAATATTTGGTCACTCAGATGTCCAAAACATATTTCTCATATGTGTTTCGTCTTCATCCATGGGTTCCTGGCTCAAAGCCCCTAAAACCCTTGGAATTTCCTCTGGTAAGTATGATCAAGGTATCTTTTGTTATGTTAATGAGGCAACTTCTGGAAAGCCCCTCGGTAACCTACCAAAGGGCAGCTGGTTTCCAGGAGACTGTCCCCCATCTCTGGGTAGACAGTGACAGGCTGAAGCTGAATTCTCAGACAACCTGCCGGTGTCCAAGAACTGTGTGATGCTGTGTGTGGGGGACCTGCACCCCCACCCCTCTTGCTGGAATTGGTCCAGGAACCTAAAAGAATATAAATATTCCACTTAAGGTTTATGCATTTTACTGTAAGTTAGAACTCAATTAAATTTTTAAAAAGGCAAAGGAAGCCACAAATGGACATATATGTATAAAAAATCACAGATACAACTACAAATACATGTTTTGCATGTGGGGGTAAAACAGAAATAATGTTACATACTGTGAAACCCACTTATGTAACAACCCAGACAAACAAACCAAACATTTTAAGGGTAGAAACGGCTGTAGACAAACATATGTAGAAAGATCTAGAAGAATATACACCAAATTGATTATCTCTGAAGAGAGAAAGGGATTAGGAAAGGTGGGTAATTATAAGACTGAACTGTGTTCTAAGAGAATGTAGAAAAGTACCAAATATGTAACCAAAAATTAACGAGATAGGAATATACATGTGCAGAGTTGTTCATGGTTTCAAAGTTTGTAACAGTGACAAGCTCAACAACCTAAATTTCCACCCATAAGAGAACAGCTAAAAAATATTGTACGTTCATCCTATAGAGACATTTTTCAAACTGTAGAATAACTATACCCAGTATGATGCAACTCATATAAAAACAAAACTTTTCCGGACGCCTGGGTGGCTCAGTCGGTGAAGGGTCTGCCTTCAGCTCAGGTCATGATCCCAGGGGCCTGCGATCGAGCCCCACGTCAGGCCCCTCGATTGGCTGGGAGCCTGCTTCTCCCTCTGCCTGCCATTCCCCCAGCTTGTGCTCACTCCCTCTCTGACAAATGAATGAATACATAAATAAATAAATAAACAAACTTTTCAAATGTTGAATCAAGCACACCTAAAATTCCACCCAATCACCTATAAAATTCGTAAGTAATTTTAATCAGTTCTTTTAAAAAATTTAAATATCTTTGTGTCTCAAGGAATACAAAATTTCAGCAGATCAAAAGCTGAGAGGCCTGAGAGCAGGAAGTAAGAAGCCCTAGTGGTTACCAGCTGTGGGCATGAGGAGGTGAGTCCACAGACTTAAATCCCCATCAGTGGAGAAACAGCTCAATAAAATGCGGCCCAATCATACTGCACGATAACAAAATGGAGCTATTATAAAAGGAAACGCTGATCTATATGTATTGCCATGAAGAATTCTAAAATAAATGTAAAGCAAATGGCACACTGCACAATTTATAGAAGAGAACATAAACCTTGTTTCCTGTAGGAAGGGTCTGGATGGAAACCCCCCAAACTACTGACTACCTCTTTTTTAAACTTTTGGGTTTTTTTACTTTAAGTAGGCTCCACGCCAATGTAGGGCCTGACTCATGACCCTGAGAACAGGCACCTGCTACTGACTACGTCTTGACATTAGAGGAAGGAAATGATAATAACCAAAGAGCTTTGGCTGTGTTACTTACAATCCCATTTTCTAAAACGATGCAATTAAAAATGGTTTTATATTAAAGAGGAAAAGCAATAAAGCCATTTCCATACTAAACTGTGGAACAGACAGCAGTGTACATGATCATACATGTAAAATGCAGAGAAAAACAATGGGAAGGTTACATAACACACTGTGGATGGCAGTCTTTTCCGGGGAGCAGAACAGGAGGGGTGAAGCACTCTTACACTGGAACACTTGTGTCAACCAAAATGAGAGGGAAGGGAAAGAAAAGAGGAGAAAGAAGAGAAGGAAAAGGAGGGAGGGAGGGAGGGAGGGCTGAGGAGCAAATGAGGTGTGTAGGCAAGAGCTGGGCTACGGAGTAAGGTGGTGTGGGCTAGAACAAAGGGAGGAGAATTAGAGTGTGTATATGCACGTGTACGCACAAACACATGCACGCACAAAGAGAGAAAATAACAGAGTGAATACAGCAGAATGTTGACAATTCTGGGTGAAGAGGTTTTTTATACAACACTGTACAGGAATTTTTTATACTGTTCTTGTGATTTCTCTACAGTTCCAAAATTCTTCCAAGATGAAATAAAATTAAAAACTCCTAGGGGTTTCCAGCACGATCTTCCCCCTTAAAGGGCCCTACCAATCTGGCCCCGGCGGACGTGCCATCCCTCTGCACTCCAGCCACGGCCTTGCTTTCCACTTGAGGCTATTGCCACTTGCTTGGAATACAACCCTAGAAATAAAAGTCTGGAATGCTTCCTCCCCCACTACCCCCACCATCCCATGACCGTCAAGTTGTCACTCAGACCGTACATGAATGTTGCCTCAAGAAGGGGTGCCAAGCTAATGTAGCCACTCAGCCACTCTCTTTCACGGGCATCACAGTCACATCTTTGTTTGTGACGCTCCTCTGGTATGTCTGACCAGACACACCAGCTATGGGATCTCCCATACACTGCACGGGGTCGTGGACCCTGTCAATCCTGTTCATCCCAACATGCCCTAGAAAAATTACCTGGTGTAATCATCAATAAACATTTGTTAAATTAATATGTGCACCCAAGAATAAGGAAATACTGTTCACATTAAAATGTAAGAGGCACAGGGGCGCCTGGGTGGCTCAGTCGGTTGAGCGTCTGCCTTCGGCTCAGGTCATGATCCCGGGGTCCTGGGACCAAGCCCAGGGGTAGGCTCTCTGTTCAGTGAGGAGCCTGCTTCTCCCTCTCCCTCTGTCTGCTGCTCCCCCTGCTCGTTCTCTCTCTCTGTCAAATAAAATCTTAAAAAATAAAAAAAGTAAGAGGCATTATGAGCACAAACTCTGAAGATACTGCTTTGTTTGAGTCCTAGCTCCGCAACCCTAGTCTCCTTGGATACTAGTTTGGGACCATGGACAGGCTTCCCTGTTTCCTCACCTGTAAAGTGGGGACATACCTGCCTCATAGGGTCATGAGACTTTAACAACGTACACACGAAGTGCCTAGCTAAGAATGGTACCTACTGATACTATTCAATAGTTTTAAAGTCTTCATTAGTCTTCCTTGTTTACTTACTTACTCTTCATAAGGTATGATTCTGTTTGCTTACTTTATCTTTCTTTATTGCTATTGTAAATACAATGTTTTCTCTCACTGTATTTTCCATATGGTTTTGTTTTTTTAAGATTTTATTTATTTATTTGACAGAGAGAGAGACACAGCGAGAGAGGGAACACCAGCAGGGGCAGTGGGAGAGGGAGAAGCAGGCTTCCCGCGGAGCAGGGAGCCCGATGCGGGGCTCGATCCCAGGACCCTGGGATCATGACCTGAGCCGAAGGCAGACGCCTAAGGACTGAGCCACCCAGGCGCCCCCCCATATGGTTTTGTTTAAGAATAAAAATATCCTGGGGCATCTGGCTGGCTCAGTTGGTACAGCATGCCACTCTTGATATCAGGGTTTTAAGTTCAAGCCCCACATTGGGCATAGAGATTACTTAAAAAATAAAACAATAAAAAGATCCTTAATTTTAAGGTTAATTGTATGACTCATGCCACTCTGAACTCCCTTGTTCCTGGCACCCATACTCTTCTTGTAACACCTGAGGCATCATACCACCCTAAAAAGGTCCCTACTGTCACTAATCATCTTTACATTCCACTGTCCACAACCTTATGCAATCCAGTTGGCAACACCCCCCGTTATCTCTGAGAAAGGGACTATTCAGCATTCTCTCAGGTATGGAAAAACTGCTTACGACTTATAAATAAGCAAGGCGCCGGGCTGGCTCGCTCGCTTAAGCGTCTGCCTTGGGCTCAGGCCGTGATCTCAGGGTCCTGGGATGGAGCCGAGAGCGGGACTCCCTGCTCGGCGCGGAGTCCGCTTCCCCCTTTCTTTCCCTCTGCTCCTGCTAGTGCGCGCTCTCTCGCTCGCTCCCAAATAAATAAAATCTTTAAAAAAAAAAAAGACATCTTCCCAAATCCAGGGGCAACTGTTTGTCCTGTCAAATAATTCTCTGAGGTATTTCGTGTCACGGCTTTTACGAAGTTCTCTTTCCTCAAATTTGAAGGGAAGCAGCCACGCTCCCAACTTACTCCTCTCTTGCACCCCAGCCCTTGTGCACCGCAGTCCTCCCTTGTCCGCCACATCCTCCCCCCCTCGGGGCTCTACTCCCTCGCACCCTAAGCTTCCACTAACACAGAACTCTTTAACCTGGATATTTCCCAGGAGTCCCCACCTGAGCTGCAGATTCAACCGTACGCACCACACAGCCAACACCGACACAGCTACACTCCTCCCGGGCGCCCCTTCTAACAGTGCTCCCGAGGGGAAGCGTCGCCACCCGGTGCAAGAAGCCAGCAGAACGGCGACCGCTCGCTGACCCCATCAACCCTCGCACAGTCCCGGCGGTCCACTGGCCTCCCCTGCTCCAAAACTGCTCCTTCCTGCTTCCCTAACAAGGACCCTCATTACCCTCAGAGGTCAGGGTTGCAGCTGGCAATAAAGTGTAACTTCCGAGGGAGAGGGCACTGGACACAAAATGCCAGAAAACAAGGGACGTTTCCGGAGATCAGGGGGAGAAAGCGGGGGGAGGGAACGCGCGAGTTCGGGCCCTGGCTGTGACGATAAAGAGATGAACGTGTCCGTCCTCGGTGCCCAGTCGGCTTTTAAAGACGAGAGAGTCCCTACTTACCCAACACGACGCTGTCCGAAACCTGCCGGCCATCCCGCGCTGTTTCGTGCAGGCTGCGGGGCAAAGAAGCGAACCGTGAGATCGCCCTGCTGGCCTCATCCGCGCCCACCCAGGAGGGATCTCCCGCCCCACAGAGGGTGGGTCCGGGGCCTCCGGGCCTGGGCACAAGCAGTCGGAGCGATGAGTTTGCACTGTGACGCGGCCCTGAAACCGGAGACCCCGAGTCGCGGCTGGCTCCGACCACGCCCCAGACCTACCGTGGGGGCTCGGCCGGCCAAGCTGCTGGTCTGCACAAGATGCTCGAAGGGGCCTAAATCTGTGCCTCCGCCGGGTCCGGAGCCACAGGAACTCAGAGCTCCCCGGGCCCCCTCGGGTCCACAAACACCAAGGCAGAAACAGCCCTAGAGGCGCCTACCCCACTACAGGCGCGGGTGCGGCGCAGCGGAAGTACGTCATGCACCGGACGCGACGGCGCCGGAAGAAAACTACATCTCCCAGAATCCTCTGCGAGGGGGTTCCCCCTTACTGACCGAGCTTCCAGCAGAAAGCTGATTTGCAGAGGGGCCAAGCCTCACCGGACCCACCTCAGGGCGGGGCGCTGCAGGCGACCCCTCGTCCCCTCTCTCGGGCCTCACCGTGCTCCAGCCTCAGTGCAAGGGCCAACATGCTGAGGCCTGAGGTCAAACAAGACGGTTCCGGGGGCACCTGGCTGGCTCAGTCCTTAGGCGTCTGCCTTAAGCTTGGGTCATGATCCCAGGGTCCTGGGATCAATACCCTCATCAGGCTCCCTGCTGGGGGGAAGCCGGCTTCTCCCTCTCCCACTCCCCCTGCTTCTGTTCCCTCTCTCGCTGTGTCTCCCTCTGTCAAATAAAAAAAATAAAAATAAATAAATAAATAAATAGTAAATAAATAGTAAATAAATAATAAATAAATTAAAATAAATAAAATAAATAAAAAATAAATAAAAAATAAATAAATAAATAAAAAATAAATAATACATAATAAATAAATAATACATAAATAATAAATAAATAAATAATAAATAAATAAATAAATAAATAAATAAATATTTAAAAAAAGGTTCCGATCCACAGACAGAAGAGAAGGACAATTTGTAAGGCCAAAGCTGCAGGTCACAGAGTTACACAACAGTCTGGAACACCTGTGCACTAACCCACACAGTCAGCACTGCATACAGGAGACACTGCAGTGGATGGAAAGAAACAAGACAGAACAAACTGCCGGTCCAAAATAAATAATTTTCTCATTACAATGCAATAAAACTCTAAATACCATAATTTTAAAAGGCTTTTCTGCCTGAAAATCTTTTTTTTTTCAAAAAGCTTTCTATTCAACAAATATTTTAATGAAATAGGGAAATAAAGACAAAAGTGTAGACAACACTCTATAAGCATTTATGGGAGAAATAAAGCAGCAATAACAAAATCTCACAATTTGGAGTAATTATAACAATAAACACTAAAAAAGGAGCAAATTAAAGTCTCAAAAACCTAGTGAAAAACCAACAAAGTAAGCCAAAAGGAAGCAAAGGATATATTAAAGATAAAAGCAAACAGACAAAATTAGCCAGAACTGAAAAGACACAAAGTAACTGACATCTAGAGAACACTGTTAAAGAGAAAACCACAGGCCCAAAATGGGGGCACTTAGGTGAAGGCCCCAAGTCTGTAAACCCAGAAGTAGTATGTAACCTAACATTAGCAGTCTCAACCTCCCAAAAATGTAATCTGAAAGGGTAAGCACCAAGAAGGTCATCTGTCACAGGGCCCTTTTCATCCCCCAAAGGAAGAGGAGGTATTCTACCTACTAAAACTCCTTTGTCCCCAAATGAGGGTGACCTTACCTAAGATAATACTTTTTTCTATTTATGACTTCTTTGCCCTGCCTTTTTTTTTAAGATTTATTTATCTATTTATTATTTGAGAGAGTGAGAATGAGAGAGAGAGAGTACATGAGATCGGGGAGGGCTAGAGGGAGAAGCAGGCTCCTCGCTGAGCAGGGAGCCCGATGCGGGACTCGATCCCCGGACTCCAGGATCATGACCTGAGCTGAAGGCAGTCGCTTAACCAACTGAGCCACCCAGGCGCCCCTTTGCCCTGCTTTTTAAAACCTTTCCCTTTCTGTAGCCCTTTGGAGCTCCCCTCTATCTGCTAGATGGGATGCTGCCAGATTCATAAATCGAATAATAAAGTCAGTTACATCTTTAAAATTTACTTGGCTTAATTTTTATTTAGCGGGCGCCTGGGTGGCTCAGATGGTTAAGCATCTGCCTTCGGCTCAGGTCATGATCCCATAGTCCTGGGATCGAGTCCCGCATCGGGCTCCCTGCTCAGCGAGGAGCCTGCTTCTCCTTCTGCCTCTCTCTCTCTCTCTCTGTCTCTCATGAATAAATAAATAAAAAACTTTAAAAAATTAAAATTAAAAAAATTTTTTATTTAGCAATACTATCCAAAAACTGTTAAGTATGTATAATTTTTATGTGTGCATGGCACATTCTCCAGGATAGGTCCTATATTGGACCACAAAATTAGTCTCAATAGATTTATAAGGATTGAAATCATACAAAGTATGTTTTCTGACAACAGTGGAATTAAATTAGAAAGAAAAAAAAAGGAAAGAAATCAACCCCGGGAAAAATGTAGGAAGTCCCCAGATTAAGTTAAGTAACCCCTAACTCAAAAAAATCACAAAGAAAATTAGAAAATACTTTGAATTAAAATGAAAATGCAACACATCAAAAAAAGTCTAGATAGATAGAAATCTAAATCCTGAGCTCTTTCCTTTATTCCACTTACCTCTAATTTAGTCTTCCCTTTCTAGCTGAATCCAGAGCTAATCACTCAGTTATGGTCTCATAAACTCACAAGCAGATTATATTTTTAGCAAATTGCAAAAATATGTTCTATGTCTACTACTCTGATTGAAGCAAATTTACGTCTTAAGACCTTTCTTAGGCTATCCTCCCATCCGGATTGCCATCTTATATCATTTAAATAAATTTAAATGCATCGTCCCTAATCCTATGGTCTTCCCAGAACTTTCCATATTAGGGACTTTAGTCTGTTGCTAACCCAAGTCTCCTTATTCATAATTATGAACGAATGTATTATGGTGAAAAGCTTCTACTGGACTAAAATGATCCAGAACCATGTTTATGGATAGGTAAGACCCATTTTAGGGTCTAGGGTTGGAATTGGGTATAAAAGAATGGAAGGTTGGGGCACCTGGGTGGCTCAGTCATTAAGCGTCTGCCTTCGGCTCAGGTCATGATCCCAGCGTCCTGGGATCGAGCCCCACATCGGGCTCCCCGCTCCACGGGAAGCCTGCTTCTCCCTCTCCCACTCCCCCTGCTTGTGTTCCCTTTCTCACTGTGTCTCTCTCTGTCAAATAAATAAATAAAATCTTTAAAAAATAATAAAAGAATGGAAGGACATCCTGGAAAAGTCCATGAGAGAAATAGACACCTATAAGAATGACTGATGACAGTATTCAGACAAGTGGAGACCAGTGAGGACATTTCGGTATGTAAGGTAATGATACAACTCCACACAAAGATAACATTCTGAAGGGCGCCTGGCAGCCTCAGTTGGTAGAGCATTTGACTCTTGATCTTAGGGTCATGAGTTTGAGCTGGGTGTAGAGTTTACTTAAAAAAAAAAAGATACCAATCTGTTCATAAAAGATTTGGGACAGTTTTGGGAGATCCATATGCATTAAAGAAAGTAGACTTGCAACAATTGATAAATACATACATGTGATTGCCTTGTTTCTTGTTTTCAGTGATCTACCTTAAGATTTTTTTTCAGTATTGGCATGGGAATTGATGCTCGAAACACCATATGTAATTAATTCATTAAGTTTGTATTAAAACTCTTGAAAGCAAATGCCGGAAATATTGCTCAAAGTAGCTTAAACTAACAGAGGAAATGCCTTTTGTAACAGAAGAGGTCAAGCTTCAGGAATGGCTGGATCCAGGGCTTCAATCACCTATAGACTACTGTCTCCCTTTCTCATCTTCCCAGTTGGCTTCATTTTTAGTCAAGCTTTCCTCATTAAGTAGCACAGGAAAATACATATACTTTTGTAATGGTTCTGGCAAATGTGTAAAGATTGACTCTTTTAAGTTCAGACGCCCATCCCTGAACCAGAGTCACAGTGACTGTCCAGGCCTTGATCCACTGTATAAAACCAGTAGTTCATTGTCCTAAGCTTCACTGAAACCACACAGACTAAACACAGGAGAAGGGTTGTTTCCTTAAAAAACAGAGATAAATTATCCAAAGAAAGGGAACGGATGTAGAGAAGGCAAAAATGAAATTTTTCAGGTCTAGTTCTAGAATTACTGACTTCCCTGGTAATGGATTAATCCTGTTAATCAGGAAAGTCACAGCATGAGGAAGCACTGTTACATTTTCAGTGCTCAGGTGATGTCTCAAAGCCTACAAAATTAATTTTTGTCTATTCTAACGAATTTTGATCTCATATTTATGAACCATGGTATGACCTGTAATTTGAACCATGTTAATTATCCCTATGGCCTTTATGTCATATATCATTCTTTGTTTCCTGCTCGCCTGCTTTTTTTTTTTTTTTTTTACTTAAAAGTGATCGTATTGGGGCACCTGAGGGGCTCAGTTGGCTGAGCGTCTGCCTTCAGCTCAGGATATGATCCCAGTGTCCTGGGATCAAGCCCCATGTCCGGCTCCCTGCTCAGTGGCAAGCCTGCTTCTCCGCTCCCTGTCTGCTGCTCCCCCAGCTTGTGCTGTCTCTCTCTCTCTCTCTCTCTCTCTCTCTCTCTCTCTCTCTCTCCGACAAATAAATAAATAAAATCTTTTTTTAAAAATCAAGCATGAAACTTCAAAGAAATTTTTTAAAAAGTGCTTGTATTTATTTTTGTTCCCATATTTGGAAACAGGCTCTCATTAGATATAGGATTTGTTGGTTCATTTATTTGGAAAATGCCTAAAAAATTATTTCTTCATTTTTAATTGTCTTTTTCATAATTTCTTTTCTGTCTTAGCTTCCCTGATTGTCTTTCCTATTTCTGTGTTCTTGTAGAATATCTACTATATAGGTCTAGGACTTTAATACTAAGGGACATGGCAAAGGATGAGACAAATTTATTTTTCTAACAGATTTATAAGCTAGCTGGAACAATAAATATACACATGCAGGAGGTTGAGTTTTGCAGGAAACAGACCTTATAAGCAGCTGGTGTATTAGGGACTGCTCTCAGGATCGACCACTGTGAGGAAACGAGGGAAGCAAGACTGGACAGAAGAAAAAGTTGAATAGTGATGCTTTTACAACAGAGGCCTCAGCTAATCTCACAAAATCTCTGAAATTGGCCGTTCAGAGATGAACAAAATTGAGGTAAAGGAGTGGGGACTTTGTACCCTTATACTGACCAGTTTTAGTGTATGGGCTGAACCCAAGGAGGCTAATTTTGAGTGAAGCAACTCCCTTCAGTTGAGGGCAATTTCTTGAGAGGGACTCATTTATGGCCCCATTTATGGCGTCTGGAGAAATGAGGGCCTCCGTCCTGAAGGACAGCATATGCCAGAGCACCCACTACAACGCCAAAGGCAGTAAAACCATCTAGATAAGACTGCTGAAATGGATTACAGATTTTGCAGGAAAATCAGAGTATTATTATAGAGCCAGCTTTTAAGCAGAAATAGGCAAAACCATGGTAAGACATACCCAGGAGTGCCTGGGTGGCTCAGTCAGCTGGGCATCTGCCTTCAGCTCAGGTCATGATCCCAGAGTCCAGGGATTGAGTCCGGTGTCGGGCTCCCTGCTCGGCGGGGTGTCTGCTTCTCCCTCTGCTCTTCACCCTACCTCCTCTCTCACGCACACGTGCTCTCTCTCTCAAATAAATAAATAAATAATAAAATCCTTAAGAAAAAAAAGACGTACCCTGGGTAGCATCACTGCCTATACTTAATATATACCAATTGTATATACTAATACAATGTGATGAAAAGTAGTATTTATACCAATAATGATTTCCAGAGTTCAACCAGGTACATAGAGTGACCTAAATCATTTTTTAGCCAGAAAAAATTTCTCTTTATCCTTCATTCTGAAAAGTTGAGCTTGAAATTTCACATGGATTTTATAAATAGGCCTGTGTTACATTTTTCTTGTACATGTCACAACTTAGACCATCTAGGTTTGAATTTCTGACCTACTATTAAATAGCTTTGTGGCACTGGTTTGAATAAAAGTACTCAGTAAATGTTATCTATTATTACATTTGTTGTTATTCTGTCACTATGAAGTGTGTATGGTTGCAGGGAAGCCCCTGGTGGTTTTGGGTTAGCAGCAGTGATATAAATCAATATTTAGAAAGGATAAATGTTGGGATGCCTAGGTGTCTCAGTCAGTTAAGCAGCCGATTCTTGGTTTTGGCTCAGGTCATGATCTCAGAGCCTTGCATCGGGCTCCGCACTTAGCGGGGAATCTGCTTCAGCCTCTCTCTCCCTCTCTCTCTGGCCCTCCCCACTGTGCTCTCTCTCTAAAACAAATAAATTAATTAAAGTGTTAAAACAGATACGGAATGTTTTGGAGGACAGAAGGACTACAGACTGGTGGAAGAGAGTTCACCACTTCTTACATGATTCCGGATATACAGTGAAGACTATGATTCCAAATTGCCTTCTCCAATTCCTTAACTTCACCATGTTTTCCTATATTATTTCCCTTTATCTTATCCAGTAGTTTTCAAAGTTTAGGATTCAATGAAATCACTTAACCAGGTTTTTGAGACATGTGTTCTTTATCCAGAGGATGAGAGTTAGACTCTGTATTTTTTAATATTTGCTAGGTAAATATGATGCTTGCCAAAGTGTGAGAATCACTGATTTACCCCTCTCTCTAATGTCCTTTCTCACTTTCCTACACAAAAATCTTCTAATTTTCAGTGTTATTGTCCAATTTTTAGATTACAAATCCATAACTGAAAGCTGTCTGTCACGTCTCATTGACATCATTGAAAGTTTAATGATCGTACTTTTTTTTTTTAAAGATTTTATTTATTTGACAGAAGGAGCGACAGCAAGAGAGGGAACACAAGCAGGGGGAGTGGGAGAGGGAGAAGGAGGCCTCCCGCCGAGCAGGGAGCCCGATGCGGGGCTCGATCCCAGGACCCTGGGATCATGACCTGAGCCGAAGGCAGACGCTCAACGACTGAGCCACCCAGGCGCCCCTAATGATCGTACTTTTAGCGTAGAAATCTCCTTCCTTCCAGGAGTGCCTGGGTGGTGCAGTCGGTCGAGCATTCAACTCTTGGTTTCAGCTCAGGTCGTGATCTCAAGGTCGTGATCTCAGGGTCGTGGGATCAAGCCCCATATTGGGCTCCACGCTGAGTGCAGAATCGGCGTGGGACTCCCTCTCCCTCTGCCCTTCCCCCTGTGCTCTTTCTCTTGCTTGCTCTAAACATAAATAAATCTTAAAAAAGAAAGAAAGAAAGAAAGAAATTTCCTTTCTTCCAAAGTAGTAAATCAAAGTAGGAGTTTTTTGTTCTTTCATGTTTCACACTTGGAGTCTAGGGTATTTATGAACATTACTCATCCCAACACAAAATAATGGAACAACTTTTAAGCCATGAGCTTAAGTGTTCCTGATTCAGAGAAAATTAGGAATGTAAAAGCTGTGTACTGAGCAAAAGGAAAATCAAAAAACATTTCAGCACCAAGCAAAAAATGCCTTCTGCTGGCCAATACACAAACCTTAGTCTTTATCTGAGAATTCTTACTTGAGAGAAAGCTTATTAACATTTTATCTTTTTTAAAGATTTTATTTTATTTATTTGACAGAAAGAGAGAATGAGAGAGAGAGAACACACAGAAGCAGGCTTCCCGCCGAGCAGGGAGCCTGATTCGGGGCTGGATCCCAGGACCCTGGGATCATGACCTGAGCCGAAGGCAGACGCCCAACGACTGAGCCACCCAGGCGCCTGGCTTATGAACATTTTAAATCTGAAAAAAACTTTAGTGATTTCTAACCCAACATCAGAAAATTCAAGCTGGAATCAAACTCTATGAAGATAATTCCCGCATGTACAGAACAGGCATTACTCAACATGAAATAACTCATAAGGTAGAAAACCCCTCTAAATGCAATATATATTGACAATCCTTTAATCGTCATTCACCCCTTATTGAATGCCAGGATATTTATGCTAAATATAAAGTTTCTAAATATATATAATGTGGGAGATTTTTAGTTATTGCTCCAGCCATATTAAAACATCAGAGAATTCATACTGAAGAAAGACTCTATGAAACTAATGAGCATAATAAAGTCTTTAGATACCATTAAGACTTCATTACACATCAGAGACTTCTAGGCCAAGATCCAATTTTACCCAAAATAAACGAAGAAAACAGGTTCCATCCCCATTGTGAAGTCTGAAAGAACTAGATAGGGGGGATAAACTAAATTGCCTACTTAAATGAGAAGGGCACTTGTGATGAGCACTGGGTGTTGTATTTAAGTGATGAATCACCAGATTCTACACCTGAAACTAATGTTATGCTGTATGTAAACTAACTGGAATTTGAATAAAAACTTGAAAAAAAATAAACTGCCTACTTAAAAAAAAAAAAGCCTTGTCTTTTAAAACGCACTTAGCAGTTTGATCCAATTCACTTAGGAAATCAACTAATTTATTAAGAAATTAAGTACCGGGGCACCTGGGTGGCTCAGTCGGTAAAGTGTTGGCCTTCAGTTCAGGTCATGGTCCCAGGGTCCTGGGATCGAGCCCCACATCGGGCTCCCTGCTCCGCGGGAAGCCTGCTTCTCCCTCTCCCACTCCCCCGGCTTGTGTTCCTGCTCTCACTATCTCTCTCCGTCAAATGAATAAATAAAATCTTTAAAAAAAAAAGCTGACAGTTAAGTTTGTAGTTACTTTCCACCCAACTTACTTTGGTACTAATTTCTTTTATTTTTTTTAAGATTTTATTTATTTATTTGAGAGAGAGAGAGCATGAGAGCGGAGTGAGGGGCAGAAGGAGAAGCCGACTCCCCACTGAGCAGGGAGCCCCAGGTGGGGCTTGATCTGGGGACTCTGGGATCATGACCTGAGCTGAAGGCAGACACTTAACCGACTGAGCCACCCAGGCACCTGGAAACTATCAGTTTTAGTCAAATCATCAGCAAATTGTGACAAGGTGTGGACTCGTCCCAAAGACTGAGCCACAAAGAACAATATTAAGGATAAGGAGTCTATCCAGGATCATAGGTACCATGTAACTAGCGTCTATAAGCAATCTAAACCGTAACTGGATGGAGGATGAAGTAAACAGCAAGTCTGACGATCTGCTGCAGAGGTGACCCTGTGCTGTTGGTCTTGGGAAGACGCTGTCCGCTTCGTGCAGTGCTGTGCTCCCGAACATTTCCTAAGAATCTTCAGGGAGGCCTCCAGCTAGTGCAGTTTTCCAGTTATTTAATAATGATGCCTTGAGACCAAGATCAACAACTTGAAGATTTAATGTTTTCTGTCGGTAACAGCATTCACGGGAAGCTAAACCATATGAAAAGTACGTGACATACGTGATAAGTATAGTCTGTAAGTAAAAACTATAACTACGTTGAATGGAAGCCTACATGGTACGTTCGTTATAATGGTTTCCCCAGGAGTGGTGGTTCTTCCCCATTTTTTGATAAAAAATTCTAGTAAGATTTTATATTTAATTTTTTAAAAACTGGTTCATCAAGTTGTTTTTTGCTATTTTAATCCCTTAACTGCTGCTTTTATATTAATTCCCTTCCACCTCTTTCCATAATTATACTTTCTTTCTCCCTAAATTCCTTATTTCATTTATTTTCATTCCTTTTGTCAGTGCTGTTGGTTGGATGTACCAAAACTTGCCTAAGTCATTTGTAGATGACTTTGATCTAGCATGAAAAATGGAAAGGACACAAAAGTTTCTTCCTGGTGACACACTTACGTTCACTCACACATACATCTTGGGCCGCGCAGACCCCATGCCGGGTCTCTGACACAAGAACCCCCAGGCAGCGCCGAGCGGCTGTCAACCGGAAACCACAGAACTGCCAATCGGAAGAGGCGCGCCGCAGAGCCCTCGGGGAGATGTAGTTCCGGGGCGAGCGGCACTCTGGGAAATGTAGTTCCGCGCGCGCACTTCCGCGGTCAGCCGCGTGAGTCCCGGCGCCTCGGGCCGGAGCGGGAGGGTGTGTGCGGCGGGGGGCGGAGCGGCGAGGCTGCGGGGCTGGGGTGGCCTCGGTGTCCGTGCGGCCCCGTGGTGACCGCGGCGCACGGGCGAACTGGCTCGGGAGCCGGGTGCGATGAGGGTGCGGGGTGGGTCCGGGGACGGCCCCGCGGCACAGGCGCCGGTTCCCGGCCGGGCGGGGCGGGGCGTGGGGGCGGGGCGGTCTTGGGGCTGCGTTTAGGGGACGGGGTGCGTGGAGGCGGGGAGAGTGTGGGGGGCCGCCTGTAGTGGCCGTGATGAGGCCTTGAGGGAGGTCGTGGAGCGGGGGGCACCGGCCGGCCAAGACGCTGGCGTGTCTTTGATCAGTCAGTGTGATCTGGGGCTGGGGACGGGACGAGCGGCCGTTAGCGAGTTGGGGGCGGGGGCTGTGGCGGAGGCCTGGACTGGAGCGGGCGGCCGGGATGCGGCTGCGGGAGCCCCTGGAGGCTGCCCTCCGGAGTGTGGGAGAGGGTGAGTGTGCCGTCGGGATGCGGCTTGAGGGCGGCTTTGCCGGAAAAACAGGGCCTCTGGTGACCGGTGACTGAGGTGCCTTTGGGTTGGCAAGTGGTAAGGCCTTTGTGGGGCGTCTGTTTTGGGGGTGTTTAGAGGACTCAGGATCGGTGGACCGAGGATTTCGTTGACTGGAAGGCCTGTTGGTTCGTGACAGGGTTGGGTTTCACCTGAGCCCTAGGCTCCTGGGACGCAGGAAGGTTGAGAAATCTACCCCCCTCCCCGTGTGCTCCAGGAAAGACATCGCTGCAGAGAACCCCCTTGCCTGGGTGACCCCGTAACACATGCCCCCTTGTTGGCCTGTGGCAAGGCCAGATACCAGTCCTCCCAGCTCTCATCCTGTGCCTCGCCAGCGGCTAGCTGGACTGTAGCCCCTGCTGCTCAACCAGGACAAAAAGCGCGGGTTTGACAAGGGGTCTGGATGCAAGCTGATGGGTGATCTATTTGGGGTTGTGAATGAGCAGACAGTGGGGGTAGGAATTGGAGGTATCAGCCTATTGGTGTTAGTGTAGAGCTGGTGGCCCTTTTGGGTGTTGATTAGGAGGACTGTAGGGGTGTTAGTGAATGGTGGGTGAGCATGGGGTAGATTAGAAAATGGGGTCTCATGGAAATGAATGGTTAGGGCCCCTGTATGATTAGGGATTGGCCATCCCTTGGGTGTAGTGATGGAGGCTAGCAAGCCTGAGGGGGCTCTGTGAGAACAGTGACTGGGGCACTTTTAGGGTGAGTGGATGGGTAACTGTAGGAAGGAGTTGGGACTCTGTGTTTGGGATTTCACTGACTCCACTTCTAGTCAACAAATAGAATAGGCTCTGTCGAGATTATTGGGTGGGAGTGCGGGGCATCCAGTGAGGGGTTTCGTGGCGTCAGTGTTGAGAAGCTTTTGGGAATCAGTGATGAGAGGCTGACCATGGCTGGTGTTTGGGGCTGAGTGAGGAGGAGCCTGGAATGATCAGGAATCAGGGGTCCTGTAGATACCTGGTTGGGGGTGGGGCTGTGGAGAGACTTTGGATTTCACTGATGGATACACTCCTGTGTCACCTGGGGGTTGATGACTGGGGGCTTTGCTAGAGGAGTCACTGGGGATGTGCATGTGTAACTGAAGGTCCAGGAGGGACAGCCTGTAAAGTCAGCAGTCAGGGTCCTGGTGGGATGAGGGACAAGTGGGGGAAGTGATAGCGGGGCTTGTGGCGCTCGGTGACTGTGTGGTCTGGAGACTTGTGAGGGCTCTGTTGTGGTCAGTGAATGAGGGGCTGGAGAATTCTCAGGTGGTCAGTGTGGGTAAGTGGGAGCCTCTGAGTGCTTAAGTTCCGTCCATGGGCTGGGGTGGCAGGGGGGTTCAGTCATTCTGTGGGGACTTATGTGTGATTGAGGCTATCTTTGGTGATAGGACCTCTGGGAGTTGTGTTTGTGGGTTTGGGTGGGTCCCAGTGAGTGTTGGTCACGCATTGGCTCAGGCAAGACTCTCACATAGTGACTTCTGTTGAATGACATACTCTTTTTTGTTCTTTGGTTCTTCTCACCCAGCACATCACGTTGTTGGTTTGTGATGGCTTCTTTTACTGGAATATTTCCTTATGTTCTCAGTGACCCCATTGGCCCTAAGGTCCTCCCCCTTGCAGGCTGAGTCCCTGTGTCCTCCTCCATCCCTGAAGCACCTTCAGCTCTGTCTAGCTCCAGCCCTCTTGAATGTAGTACTCTGTGATGGGCATGGTCTTCCCACAGCCTTCCGCTTCCTGCTCACTGTCTGCAGAGGGCATGGGCTTTGCTAACTGAGCTGTGTAGGGTTCCTGAGCATGTGGTTTTGAGCGAAGCCTTGTCTCATCTCTTTCCAGCCCTCAGCCCAACTTGGGGTAGGTTGTAACTGCCTCAAGGGGGCTGGTGTTCTGGCTCTGCTCCTGTTAGCTGCCCTGGGGCAGAACCCGGCAGTTGGCTAACATCCAGGCATAATTTTCTCTCTTCATTTGTGGCTGACTTTTCACTATGTCCATTGGGACATTGGAGACCCCCTCCCCTGTGCTTGAATGAAACGGTGCCTTTAGACAAAGAGCTCTTGCTGTCCATCTTGTACAGGTGCTATACCCTCTCTTTGTTCAGCTTATTTTTTGGAAAGGTGCCCGCTGACCTGTCCACCATGTTCGGGCTTCCTCGTTAGCCTGTCAGCCTGTGGAGACCAAGCTCAGCAGCCATTCCTGGACCCCAGGTACAGAGCACCAGTGCTGGACAAATCTCCGTTGGTAGGATTGCTATGAGAGGTGGAATTTGTCCCTCTTGTTCCCAAGTTGACTGGGTACTGTGATTTTTTGGACATTTCTTTTCAGGTATGTTCTTAGGAAGGCAGTAACATCTCTGTGCGATTTCATGCCTCTGAAGTCCCTGGCTCTTGTCTCCTCTCTGGTTGAATGTAAGTGACCTGGTCCATGAGCAGTGAAGGAATTCAAGGTGTAAGTATGTGTATGCATCAAGATTTAGTATTTTTTGTTTATTCTACTTACCTGAAATCTTAGTTTCGTTTTTTCCAATAATTCTGCCTAAGATATCTGTTATGTAGTTTACAATCTCTTAAAAAGTTTTTAAAATAGCAGTTGTACTCAGTTATCTGGTTATGTGGCCTCTTGGGGAAATAATTAAAATCCAAATCAGCCAACCCAAAAATCTCTTCGCCAAAGCAGAAGAAAAAGAAAAACAGTTTTATTGTTGCATAAAAATTAAACTTGAAACAAGAATGCACTGAGCTTTGCAGGCAACGTGCTGAAGAGATTGAAGAGACAGAAAGAAATCTCACTGTTCTCTGCAGTCAGGCAGGTACACCCATTACACACCTGTTCTCAAGATAAAGGATAATGTGTTAACACACAGTTCTTACTACACTTTCCTGGTGCTTGGGGTGGCCATTGTGTTAGCCTTTTGCCTTTGTCCAAAGGAAAAATAGCCTTCTCATATCTTTGTGATTGGGGGTAGTTTTATACCTGGGAGCCAGGTGCCAAAGTCAGGCACTTGGTTAGGGTCCTGCCCTTCCTGAGACTGGGAAGTAGGCGGCCTGTCCTCCTGGATGCCATCAAAGAGATAGCTCCTAGGTCCTTAAGAAAGACATCTTGGGTGGTAAACTAGATAAGGCTTATTAGCTTTAGAAAAGATTTACACACATTTCAAAGGGGCAGAGAAAGAATGTACAGTTACGGGTTTTCTGAAGTAAATGCTTTTTGAATAGGAGTCGGGGGAGTCTCCCTTTTTTGCATGACGGAAAATTAATCTTTTTTCTTATTTTTATTTTATGTGTGCCGCTGATGGCCTCTGAGCTCTTAGTCCCCTAGAGGTGTTAGCTGCTCTCCTGCATGCTCTGGGAAGGGCAGGGAAGGGGCACCAGGGCCAACAATGTGGACCCTGTGGAACCACTGGACAGCCCTGTGTCCCACCACCCCTTCAGGCATCTCCTCCAGTCAGGGATCAGAGACCCTCAGAAAGAAGCAGATTGGAGTAGTGTCTTTGGGATATGGAGGGGGCTGGGAGATCAGGAAGGGCAGCCCTTCACTCATCAGGAATTTTTTTTTTTTTTTAAGATTTTATTTATTTGACAGAGAGACACAGCGAGAGAGGGAACACAAGCAGGGGGAATGGGAGAGGGAGAAGCAGGCTTCCTGCAGAGCAGGGAGCCCGATGCAGGGCTCGATCCCAGGACCTGAGTCGAAGGCAGACACTTAATGACTGAGCCACCCAGGTGCCCCTCATCAGGGATTTTGATCCGCTTCCATTACCCCTTGGAAATGAGGCCTGGCTGTTCCTGCTGGCTTCTGAGGGAAGGGCACAAACCCACACACGAGTCTCCCCCAGCACCTCTCTTCTTTTCACTGTTTCTGTTGGCTCCTCTGATTGAGGCTTTCTTTTTTTGCTCTCCGGCTGATTTTTTTTTTAAAGATTTTTTATTTGACAGAGAGACACAGCGAGAGAGGGAACACGAGAGAGTGGGAGAGGGAGAAGCAGGCCTCCTGCGGAGCAGGGAGCCCGATGTGGGGCTCGATCCCAGAACCCTGGGATCATGACCTGAGCCGAAGGCAGACGCTTAACGACTGAGCCACCCAGGCGCCCCTTTCCGGCTGATTTTGGAGTAGAGAGCCAACACCCCAGTCTATCATCATCTTGATCTAAGAGCCATCATCTGTTTACCATCCTGCTCAGAAATGGGTTGCCTCTTGGGGTGCCTGGGTCTGCCTTCGGCTCAGGTCATGATCCCAGGGTCCTGGGATTGAGCCCTGCATCGGGCTCCCTGCTCAGCGGGGAATCTGCTTCTCCCTCTGCCTTTTCCCTGGCTTGTGCTCTCTCTTGCTCGTGCTCTCTCTCTCTCTCTCTCTCTCAAATAAATAAAATCTTAAAAAAAAAGAAACGAGTTGCATCTTACTCTATAGAACCTGTACCAGTAAGTTCATTTAAATGCTCTCTGAAAATACTGCTGGAGAATGAGTGAGCCAAGGCTCTATTTCTGGAGAGCGTCTTGGTGTGGTGATGCTCCTCCGGAGATGTTTGGCTGAACTGGTGAGGCAAGTGGCTTGAATCTGGCATTTATAGGTGGGATCCAGGGGCTGCAGAGTGTAGGGTGGTGCAGGCCTGGCCTGATACAGACTTGCCAGGAGCTCCTCTTGCATCTGCTTCTTACCTCCCAGCCCTGATTCGAGTTGTTTCATTTCCCAGTAAGAGAGAACCCAGATTAGTGGCATCATCTAAAATAAAATTCCCATTGTATCTCCAGGCCATGGCTGAGGAACAAGAAACCTCATGTGAGATAAGAAAGAAGAGGCCTCAGGACTAGGGGTGCTCTCTTAGTTTACAGACATTTGACCAGAAGCCTCTCTCCAGAGGATCAGGACAGAGAGGAGTCACAGAACGGAGCCGATTTTCCAAGCCGCAGAAAATGATCAAGTCACAGGTGAGTTCTTTGTTCTCCAACAGTATTTTTCCGTAGGCGTGACAAGGCTTATGGGAACGCTCTTAAATACATTTAAGTCATACTCAGAAACAAACTTGCAAAAGAAGGTGTCAGAGAACAAGGTGGATTATGGAATCACACAAAAGTCTTAGAGTCGAAGCACAAATATATAGGAAATAAAGTACTTCGTTGCCAGACGAGAGCTACAGGCTGTGCTCAGATATTCCCGGAAGTGGACGTGGGAAGGGAAACAGTAGTATTACGTGGTTTCCTCTGACAAAAAGCAGACATTTGCTAATGATTGCTTACAGTGAAGACATTTGGATAGCTGTTTATGTGGATGATAGAGTGGACAAAGTCCTAAATAGCGGCCCTAGGATACATAAACCCTGCAATAAATGAACTTATTTCCCAGTGCTATTTCTTACAAGAGTTCCTCAGTGTGAACTAAGGGCATGAATCTAAAGTAAAATTCAGAACACATAGTTTGCTACAGGACCAAACCAGTGGACCTGGACCACCCATCTTACCCATATTCTAGTATTAGGAAAGAATCCTAAGGGGTTCCTGGGTGGCTCAGTCGTTAAGCGTCTGCCTTTGGCTCAGGTCATGGTCCCAGGGTCCTGGGATGGAGCCCCGCATCGGGTTCCCTGCTCAGCGGGAAGCCTGCTTCTCCCTCTCCCACTCCCCCTGCTTGTGTTCCCTCTCTTGCTGTGTCTCTCTCTGCCAAATAAATAAAATCTTAAAAAAAAAAAAAAAAGAAAGAAACCTAAGTCATCTGGCAGAATTGATCATCACAAAATCTTCAAATGGCCCCCATAAATATTCCCTCAGTTGGAATTTTGATACATTTTAGGTAGATGTGTTTTTGCTTCTATTGGCAAAAGCTGGGCATGGAAGTATCTACCTTTAGTCTTTTTACTTTTTTGACTTAACGGAGAGTGTCACAATGGTTGGGGTACACACAGCAGCAGCGCAATCCCAGAGGACACATGGTTCTCCTAGAAACAAAGGAATTACAGAGGGGACCCTCATCAGGGCCTGCTCTAGTCCACGGCTAGGTTAACACAGCCCCCCGTGTGGGCCCTTCTGCCCTGGGGTTTTTAGTCCAGTCTGGATAATGCGGTTTTAGAGGGACTGCTTGGGGCATTTCCTTCCAAATCACTTTGTCCACGACCTCAGATTATTAGTCCACACTTTGTTAGATGTGGGCACCATCTGGGCATGTTTGGCCTGGAAAGTGCAGGAGCAGAGTCTGTCCTCCGCTGTCTCCCCATCGGCCCGTCAGGAAGGCATCTTTGTTGCCCCAGCAGTCAGTCTAAATCCAGAGCATCCCCATGAGCTTTCAAAGGCAGCACTGAAAGTTGTTTCTTTTGGTTTTTCTTTTTTGCAGTAGGAGGGGAAAGCTTTCAGGAGTAAGTCCAAAAAACAAAGATCATTCGTGTCCTCCAACCCCATGCTTCCTCAGGTGCTAGCTTTATTTTGTTTTTGTTTTTCTGTTGTTAGAATCAGTGTGTCCCATTTACACTTGATCTTAGCCAAAAGGCCGAGAAGCGATCAGTGTGTCCCATTTAGTAATCAAAACTTTTTAAAAGTTCATCTCCTGTTTTCATCCAGACCCTTTGTCTGGAAAGATTGTATGCAAGAAGGACAAATATTATGTAACTTAACCAGAAAGATGCATCATGTTTAAGATTTGGCTAGCTAGGGGCACCTGGGTGGCTCAGTCAATTAAGCGTCTGCCTTCAGCTCAGGTCATGATCCCAGGGTCCTGGGATTGAGCCCCATATCAGGCTCCCTGCTCAACAGGGAGTCGGCTTCTCCCTCTCCCTCTGCCCCTCCCCCCCATGCGCGCTCACTCTCTCAATTAAATAAATAAAATCTTAAAAAAAATCGACCTTATTAGGAACAGATCTTACTTGTATCCAAATGTGTCACCCAGCAGGAGGGTTCATTTTACCTGCCAGTCTGGGGCTCATCTGGGGCATGAGCTAGAGCCCACGAGGCAGGTTCAGTCTTCCATATAGCTGCTGTCACGGCCCTGGCTGTGGTCGCTGCTGTCTGGGCTTAGGGGCGAAGTCTGGCCAGACGGTACATAGGCAGTAAGTCCACACCAATAGCACATTCAGCAGTGAGGACCAGGATACTAGTCCTCTGGTGCCACATCGGTGTAGGGAAGGGCAGCTTTCCTTGGGAGGCCAGTCAGGTAAAGCCTTCAGTTTACCTGTGCTTGGGCCTTAACCAGGAGCTTGACTCCTCATGACTTTTCAGACGTGTAACCAACATTACAGTCAGGACTTGGAACGGGTCCAGGTCTCCAGAGACATTCCCCGTCTCGCCTTCATGCGTCCTGCAGTCCTGGCGACAACCGATCGCTCTTGTCGCTGCAGTTCTGCCTTTTCCGGAATGTTGGAGAATGGAATCATACATACATACCCTTTTGATGCTGGCTTTTTTCACTTAAATCTTTGAGATTCATCCATGTTTGAATCAGTAGTCTGTTCCTTTTATTGCTGAGTCCCGGAACGGTAACCCATCATACGAACACACCAGTTTGCCCATCCTTTCACTTTGGAAGGACATCTTGGTTGCTTCAGTTTTTAGCAGTTGTGTTCATCTGCATACAGGCTTGAACATAACTCTTGAGGTGAGCAGGTTTGTGAGAGTAGGGTTGCTGGGTTGTGTGGCAATTCTGCATCCAGCTTTATGGGAAGCTGCCAAAACCTCTTCCAAGATCACTGCATTCCCACCTTCATTGCATGAGAGTTGCTATTGCTGCATCCTCACTGGCATTTGTCACTTTTTGTGTAGGTTTTTTAAATTAATTTCAGCAATTCTAATAGGTATGTAGTAACGTCTCATTATAATTTTAATTCATATTTACCTATTGACAAATGATGCTGAACATCTTTTCATATGTTTATTTTTTATCTGTATATCTCCTTTGGTGAGGTGTGTGTTAAGATCTTTTGCTCATCTTTCTTTTTTGCTTTTTAAATAAGAGGGGTTTTGTTCATTTTAATTCCAGTGTCATTAACATGCGATGTTGTATTAGTTTCGGGCGTGCAGTGTAGGGATTCAGCACTTCCACACATCACTCCGTGCTCCTCACAGTAAGTGTACGCCTAGTCCCCTGGACCTGGTTCACTCCTCCCCACCCTCCTCCCCTCTGCTAAACACCAGTGCTCTGTAGCTGAGTCTGTTTCTTGGATTGTTTCTCTCTTTCTTTTTCCTTTGCTCATTTGTTTAGTTTCTTCAGTTCCACATAAGAGTGAAATCAGATGGTATCTGTCTTTCTCTGACCGACCTAATTCACTTAGCATTATACTCTCTAGGTCCATCCATGTCACTGCAAATGGCAAGATTTCATTCTTTTTTTGGTTGGTAACATTCCATTGTGTGTACACACCACATCTTTATCCATTCATCAGTCAGTGGATACTTGGGCTGCTTCTGTAATTAAGCTATTGTAGATAATGCTGCTATAACAGGGGTGCTTGTATCCCTTTGAATTATTGATTTTGTATTCTTTGGGTAAATACCCGGTAGTGCAATTGCTGGGTCCTAGGGTGGCTCTATTTTCAACTTTTTGAGGAACCTCCATACTGTTCTCCAGAGTGGCTACACCAGTTTGCATCCCTCCCTCCCACAGTGTAGGAGGGTTCCCCTTTCTCTGCGTCCTCGCCAACACCTGTTGTTTCCAGACTTGTTAATTTCAGCCATTCTGACAGGTGTGAGGTGATACCTCATTGTGGTTTTGATTTGCATTTCCCTGATGGCAAGTGACATGGAGCATCTTTTTATGTGTCTATTGTGTGTGGAGAAATGTCTGTTTATGTCTTCTGCTCATTTTTAAATTAGGTTATTTGTTTTGGGGGGTGTTGAGTTGTATCAGTTCTTTATATATTTTAGGTACTAACCCTTTATCAGATATGTCACTTGCAAATATCTTCTCCCATTCTGTAGGTTAGCTTTTAGTTTTGGTGATTTTTTCCTTTGCTTTGCAGAAGATTTTTATTTTTATGTAGTTCCAATGGTTTATTTTTGCTTATATTTCCCTTGCTTCAAGAGATGCTCATTTTTTAATTGAATTGTTTTCTTACTGTTGAGTGTCAAGAATTCTTTATTCTGGGGGCGCCTGGGTGGCTCGGTCGGTTAAGCGGCTGCCTTCGGCTCAGGTCATGGTCTCAGGGTTCTGGGATCGAGCCCTGCGTTGGGCTCCCTGCTTAGCAGAGAGTCTGTTTCTCCCTCTGCCCCTCCCCTTGCTCATGCTCTCTCTCTTTCTCTATCAAATAAATCAATAAAATCTTAAAAAAAAATTCTTTATTCTGGATATAAGTGTTCTATCAGATTAGTGATTTTCAAATATTTTCTCATAGTCTGTGCCTTGTCTTTCTTTTTTTTTTTTTAAGATTTTATTTATTTGACAGAGAGATTGACAGCGAGAGAGGGAACACAAGCAGGGGGAGTGGGAGAGGGAGAAGCAGGCTTCCCGCTGAGCATGGAGCCTGATGCGGGGCTTGATCCCAGAACCCTGGGACCATGACCTGAGCCGAAGGCAGACGCTTAAGGACTCAGCCACTCAGGCACCCCATCTGTTCTTTCTCTTAACAGTGCCTTTCACATAGAAAAAAATTTAATTTTGAAAAAGCCCATTTCATTGATTTTTTTTCTTAAGTCGATCATATGTTCAGAGTTATATCTAAAAACTTACTGCCAAACCCAGGATCATGCAGGTTTTTTCCTAGAGCTTTATAGTTTTATGTTTTCCATTTAGGTCTGTCATCCATTTTGAATTAATTTTTATATAAGGTATGAGGTATGTGTTGAGGTTTATTCTTTTGCTTATGGGTATACAATTGTTCTAGCACCATTTGTTGAAAAAACTCCTTTCTTCATGGAATCCTTTTGTCAAAATTCAATTGAGTATACTAAGGAGGATGTAATTGTAAATTGTCTCTTCTGTTGCATTCCTCTATGTATTTATCCTTTGACTAACACTAGGTTGTCTTAATTATTGTGGCTTTATAGGAAGTTGTGAAGTCAGGTAGGGTGAATCCCACAACATTGTTCTTTTTCCACATTGTTTTCACTTTGTAGCTTCTTTGCCTTTTGTCCCAAAACCCTCTATGTACTCTTTCCTGGCCTCTGTAACACCTTCTTTCCTGGCCTGAAAAGACTGAAAAGTTTTAAGAACATGATTTTTATTCTACTCATCTTTATATTTTTGGCACCATTCACAGTTTGGGGAGCTCTGGTTGCTCCATATAGGTGTTCCAGAGGATACGTGGAGAGCTAGTTGTTACCACGTGGGTGCAGATGTGAGGGAGGAGAGTGTTGTAGATGTGTAGTCGTGTTTTTAGTTTTGACAGTAACAGGAAAATAGGACTGTCATTCAGCAGGTAGGTGCCAGGCATGCTGGAGGTCTGACACTTCGTGCGGTTCGGTTAAGAATTGTCCCCACATACCAGTGGCACCTTCTTTGAGAAGGACTGTGCTTATTTAAACACAATGTATTCCAGTTTCTTAATGGATAGGTGGATGGATGGATGAGTGAATTCAAAATGATAAATAGCTTAATAACTTTTTGTTTCTCTCAAAGTATAATGAAGGTTAGGATATTATATGAGTTATCAATTGCTATGTAACAAATTACCCAAACTTCAGTGGCTAACAACATAAACATTTCTCTCACAGTTTCTCTGGGTTAGAAGTTTGCCAGCCATGGGCGCCTGGGTGGCTCAGTTGGTTAAGCGACTGCCTTCGGCTCGGGTCATGATCCTGGAGTCCCGGGATCGGGTCCCGCATCGGGCTCCCTGCTCGGCAGGGAGTCTGCTTCTCCCTCTGACCCTCTCCCCTCTCATGCTGTCTCTCTATCTCATTCTCTCTCTCAAATAAATAAATAAAATATTTAAAAAAAAAAAAAAAGTTTGCCAGCCGTGTTCACATCTGGTTCCCGTTCAGGGTCTCACACAACCCCGTAACGAAGATGTTGGGCTGGGCTGTGGTCCTCTCGGGGTGCAGCAGGGAGATGATCCCCTCCTGGGCTCAGTCACATGGGAGTTGGGGGGCCTCGGTGCCTCTCCACATAGGCATCTCCACAGAACTGCCTCACCACGTGGCAGCTGGATTCCCCCTGAGAGAGCAAGACAGGGCTCCCAAGATGGAGGAAGACTCTCCTCAGTAGAAGTGAGTCAGTAAGGCCAGTCCACGTTAAGGATGGGAGTTAGAGATGGGCAAGGCTGCCTCCCACGCTAGAGAAGAAAGCCTGTGTCCCGCCATGAGCACCACTGCAGCTTGAACAGTGATGATGCTTTTCCAGATCTCCTTTGAGGATGTGGCTGTGGGCTTCACGTCGGAGGAGTGGCAGCTACTTAACCCTTCTCAGAAGAGCTTGTACAGAGAGGTGATGTTGGAGAACTACAGCAATCTAGTTTTCTTGGGTAAGAATATTCGTATGTAAATAGTGTGTATCCAATAACTGTGGGGCCTCTAAGATGTTTACTGATTTTGGATTTAAGTTTCAGATGTCAAAGATTCTTTGATGTCTATACCCGATTGAAAGATTTTGGTTCACTTGCTTTGTCTTATAGCCTTCATAGTAAATATTCTTCATATTTAAGAGTCCATCAGCCCAAGGAATTGGGTCCAGGTTGTCTTATGTTTCCAATTAACAGGTTATCAAATTATCAAACCTGATGCAATTTTCAAGCTGGAGCACGAAGAGCCGTGGATAATAGATGAAGAAGTTCTAAGTCAGAACTTTTCAGGTGAGAGGTCATCAGGTGCAAGCTGAACCACAGGTTTCTTTCTTTCTTTTTTTTTTTTTTAAATTTTTTAATTTATTTGACAGAAAGACACAGCGAGAGAGGGAACACAAGCAGGGGGAGTGGGAGAGGGAGAAGCAGGCTTCCCGCGGAGCAGGGAGCCTGATGCGGGGCTCGATCCCAGGATCCTGGGATCGTGACCTGAGCCGAAGGCAGACGCTTAACGACTGAGCCACCCAGGCACCCTGAATCACAGGTTTCTGATGATAGGTTGTTTATAATGTTTTGAAAAGTTATTTTGAAATGTTATTTGTAAAACTGTTTGAAGTTCCTGAGTCTGTAGAGTTGGCTCAGGACTGGTGACCTGAGTTCTTCTGCATTTTAATGTGCTCTCTGTCCTGGTCTGCACATCAGGATATGCTCTTTGCATGAGCTCATGCGGGTACATACCCCCTTTCCTATATAGCAGACCTTGCTCTCTGGGACAAGGATCCTCTTCCCAGCCTCCTCAGCTCCCTTCCTTCTCTCCTGCACTTCCACTCTGCAGGGGTAGGCTTCCTTCTTCCTCCTGAAGAGTTCAAAACTTTCTCCTGTTGCAGGGATGCTGACTGAGTCCTTTATTTTCTTTTCTCCCTCTAATTTGTCGGATTTCTGTTTTAAGCCCATAGAGAGTAGAAGGTGAATCCATGCACATAGAATAAAAACCGAACACTGTAAGCCTGGTGAGGAGGCTCTGCGTCTCTCCCTCCTCTGTGCAGACTGAGCCCTTTGCAATCAGCTCCTGGGTTCCTTTTGGTGCCTTGATGTTCCTCTTCTCCAGGCTCCTCATTAACCCCATGTGCCATGTGATATTTTAACGACATTTATGTTGAAGAACCTCATGGTATGGCAACGTCTTATCCATTTTTTTTGTTTTTTTGTTTTTAATTTCTGTGTCCAGAAGTCAGGGTTAACTCCGTTAGAACTAGTTTCCTCCACGTTTTATACATTTTTCTCTGCACGTGAGCCTTTGATTTTCGTACCCTTTCTCCATGTAGACACTATGCCTCTCTTCAGCTTTGCCCTTTTCACCTCCAGTTAATGTTGACTCCCAGCCTTTCTGAAATCTCTGCCCACTTAGTGTTGTATTATAGGAACCCTGGCCCTGGTCAGGCGTTATCTGGAATTTTTCACCAATTTTTAACCAATTAGGTCTTAATGATTTTTTACCCACATATTAAGATGGCAAGTAACTTATTTTTCTCTTTTCCCTGTAGAATTTATGGTGTGTAATTATTAAATGTTTCATTAATTGAGTGTTGTGCTGCCAGGTAAGGCAGGACCTTTCTTGTTTATATTCTTTAGTGCCAAGGTCTACATCTAAGCAACTTACCTCAGCTCACCTTAGGAAATATTTCAAACGATAGATGTCTAGGTACCATTCACATGGATGATTAGGTCTGGGTATGTGTACCTTAGAAAATACTGTCTGTGAAGGTAGATTTTTCTGTTCACCCATTAATTTAGAATGACCGCTATCCTGTGGAATGAGAGGAATTTAGTGAAAGAGTCATGAAATAGCATTGCAGGAGAAGACAATTTTAACATAGAAGAAAATGGAGAACTATATTTATTCAGTAATTCAGTATTTGAACACAAAGCATTTGTATTAAAATGCAGAGGTTTTTTTTTTTTTAAAGATTTTATATATTCATTTGACAGAGAGAGTGAGAGCAGGAACACAAGCAGGGGGAGTGGGAGAGGGAGAAGCAGGCTTCCCGTGGAGCAGAGAGCCTGACGCGGGGCTCGATCCCAGGACCCCGGGATCATGACCTGAGCCGAAGGCAGACGCTTAATGACTGAGCCACCCAGGCGCCCCTTAAAATGCAAAGTTTTTTTTTATCAAGATTAATGATACAGAAAGGAACTTCTTTAGAAATGCAGTTGTGAGTGCACAGTGTTATCCTACATGCATTGAGGGCTTGCTCCCTGCATGCATTAGGGTTACATCAGTGAGAAATCAAACCTCTTCCCTGCCCTCACGGTCTACATTCTAGTGGGGGACGCAGAAGTAAGGTGCTCACCTATTTGATAAGTGCTATGAAGGAATTAAACGGGATGTTGTTAGGATGCCCTTGAAATGATTTTTACACTTGAAGGAGCCACGCCGAAAGCTGGGAAGAGCATGCCAAATAAAAGGCACAGCCATTGCAAAGGTCCTGAGGCAGAAAAGGCCTTTGAGATCAAAGGGACAGGAAGGAATTCATGGGGTGGAGCAGCAGTGAGCAGGAGTGTGTGAGGGGAAGTCGGAGAGGCTGGAAAGACCGGGGCATGCTAGGGCATGTGAGCCATGGCAAAAGCTTGCATGTATCAAAGGGTTTTTTTTAAGCAAGGGGGTAAAAAGCCTGATCACATTTTCTAAAGCTCACTGGCTCTCTGGAGACTAGAGTTGGGAGGGAGCAAGGCTGGAAGTAGGAATATTGTTTGAAAACTAAAGTGAAATGCAAGCAGTATGGACCAGAGTGTAACAGAGAGAAGTGGGTTCACCTGTGCCTGGCCCTGCATAATACCAGTAGGAGACAACTTACTCGTTTTCCAAAATGACAAGATTTTTATTTCTTTTCCTTTTCTTTTTTTTTTTTTTTTTTTGGAGAGAGAGGGGGGGTGGGGTGCAGAGAGAGAGAGAGAGAGGGAGAAACGGAATCCCAAGAAGATTCCCTGTTGAGCACAGAGCCTGACACAGGGTCAGGTCCCAGGGTCCTGAGATCACACCCTGAGCTGAAACCAAGAATTGGACGTTCAACTGACTGAGCCTGACAGGCACCCCAAGATTTTTTTTATTTCTTAAATATTTTTTGATGGAATTGAACTACTTGAATATTATTTCATATTATTTATTAACTTGTATATATATTTTATTTCTTGTTTTGATTTTAATTTAAAATTTTCATTTCTTTACTCAGATTTCATGAAACCATTTTTTATAAACTTCAGCTGGACTTCACACTTACATGTCTACATATGACCCTTGCTTTTTTTTTTATTTTTTTAATGCTTTTTTAAAAAAATATTTATTTGAGAGAGACAACACGTGTGGGGGCAGGGAGAGAGGGACAAGCAGACTCCTCTGTGGAACCCGATGCAGGGCTCGATCCCAGGACTCTGGGATCATGACGTGAGCCAAAGGCAGGCGCTTAACCGACTGAGCCACCCAGGCGCCCCATGACTCTTGCTTTTAATCTCCAAACTTTTTCTCAGTCTTTTTCATCTCAATGAATAGTATTAATACCTCTACTCACTTAAGCTCAAAATATTGAATCCTTTTATTCTCTATATCAGCAACTCTAGTTGGTCCTTTTTCTGAAATTGTGATTATGTCTGAGAATTAGATAAGTCTCCCACACACACCAAAAAAAAACCTGCAGAAAAGAAGTAGTTGCCTTATATTTGAGATCTTGCCAAATCTTTTGACTTGCAAGGTACCCTCTAGGAATATTACCTCACAATTACTAGTAAAGAATATCGTAAAGTAAACAAACCTTCACTTTAAAATATCCAATAAATGATCATGTTGTAGAAATCACAAACAGTTGTACTTACTGGGTGACAAAGAGTCTGTCCTAATGTGTTATACAGAGAGTTCTTGTGGTTTGGAATGATTTTCATGGATAGGATTACATGTAGATTCATTATATAGATTATAGACTCTTAAAATGTCAAAAAAAAACCTAAATAAAACTGTCGATGCTGGCTATCAGGAAATAGCCTTGATGGTGAAGTCAGTGATGTCAGTGATTCAGGTGACAATCTTGAATGAGAATGTACTTTAAATGTAATGATCGTACAGGAACCTAATGTTTCTCATCTTTTGGATGAAAGCTTGATATCCTGTATTAGCTCTGTATTCAGTATTTCCCCCTTCGTAGGATTCAGCGGTGTATACCAGTCTTGCTCTTCGTGTGCTGGTTATTGCTAGTGTTCGCTGTATCATGAGGCCTCTGACTCGGGGGTGTTACCTGTGGTTTTCCCTTGTCCTTCCTCTGCACATATAGCAGATAATCGGATTGTTGTTGAATAAGGAAATTAATCACTCCAGTATTTGAGCATAAATTGCTCATGATCACTGCTCCTTGAGTGTATTTCATCTTTTCTAATTTAAAAGTTCATGTTTCTAGACATTTGTAACTTTTAAATGTTTTCATTTCTGTTAAAAAAATTTTTAGGTTTTTATTTAAATTCCAGTTAGTTAACATACAGTATCTGTCAAAATTTCTAATGTCCAATAAGTAGACATTATATTTGGGAGGGTTTTTGTTTTGTTTTGTTTTGTTTTGTTTTAATTGGGATCCTAGGCTCCATTTCAGTTTTATTCAATGAGTGTAATCATTGGGGGATTTACACAGTATGATTCATTTTTTTCCTTTTTAGAAGAAGTCTGGCTAGATAACAGTCTCAAAATGTGGCACCAGGATAATCAAGACAAGCTTAGAAGTATGGAGAGAGGCCATGAATATGATGTTTTTAGGAAAATATTTCATTCAAGCATTAACTTTGTTCATTTAGGAATGAGACCCCATAAATGTGGCACAGGTGAAAAAAGTCTGAAACATCCTTTTGAGTTTCTTATTCCAAAAAATAACCGTAGAAGAAAGAAACTTGATGAGCTCAATAAGAAATATTTATTGTATGTCAAAGCTGATAGAACCCATGGTGAAAGGCCATACTGTGATTGCAGTAAATGTAGGAAGGCTAGCAGGACAGGGTCGTGGCCCATTGCAAACCGTAGAACGCACACAGGAGTCCATTTATGCTTGGAGTGCGGCAGCATTTTCAGTAAGAAGTCACAGTTCATCATACACCAGCGGACGCACACAGGAGAGAAGCCCTACGGCTGCAGCGAATGTGGGAAAGCCTTCTCCCAGAAGTCACTGCTCACTATTCATCAGAGGACTCATTCAGGAGAAAAACCATATGGATGTGGTGAATGTCAGAAAGCTTTCAGTAGGAAGTCCCTGCTCATTTTACACCAGAGGACGCACACAGGAGAGAAGCCCTATGGATGCAGTGAGTGTGGGAAAGCCTTCAGCAGGAAGTCGCAGCTCAAGAGACATCAGAGAACCCACACAGTCGAGAAGCCCTACGGCTGCAGTGACTGTGGGAAAGCCTTCTCCCAGAAGTTAAAGCTCATTACCCATCAGAGAACCCACACAGGAGAGAAGCCCTATAAGTGTAGTGATTGTGGGAAAGCCTTCTTCTGGAAGTCACAGCTGATTACTCATCAGAGGACTCACACGGGGAAAAAACCATACGCATGTAACGAGTGCACAAAAGCCTTCAGCAGGAACTCGCTGCTCATCAGACATCAGAGGATCCACACGGGGGAAAAACCCTATGAGTGCAGCGAGTGTGGGGAAGCCTTCATCAGAAAGCCACAGCTTATCAAGCATCAACTAACTCACACGGGAGAGAAGAACTACCAGTGCGCTGATTGTGAAGAAGCATTCTTTAAGAAGTCAGAGCTAATCAGACATCAGAAGACTCACTTAGGGGAGAAACCCTACGGATGCGTTGAATGTGGAAAAACCTTCTTTGGGAAGTCACAGCTCCTAACACATCAGAGAACTCACACTGGAGAGAAACCATATGAATGCAGTGAGTGTGGAAAGGCCTTCACCCAGAAGTCAAGCCTGATTTCACACCAGAGGACACACACAGGGGAGAAGCCCTATGAGTGCACAGAGTGTGGGAAGACCTTCAGTGAGAAATCAAGCCTCATTCATCACCAGAGAACCCATACTGGAGAGAAACCCTTCGAATGTAGTGAGTGTAGGAAAGCTTTTGCCTGGAAGCCACAGCTTCTTAGGCATCAAAGAATTCATACAGGGGAGAAACCCTATGAATGCAGTGAGTGTGGGAAGGCCTTTGTTCAGAAAGTGCAGCTCATTAAGCATCAGAGAAATCACACAGGAGAGAAAACCTATGGATGCAGTGATTGCGCAAAAGCCTTCTTTGAGAAGGCACAGCTTGTTATCCATCAGAGAATTCACACAGGAGAGAGACCCTATAAATGTGGTGAATGTGGGAAGTCTTTCACTAGAAAGTCTCACCTTATGAGGCATCAGAGAATTCATACAGGAGATAAATACTATGGGTGCAGTGAGTGTGGGACTGCTTTCAGCAGGAAGTCGCAGCTCATGATTCATCAGAGGACTCACGTCCTCTAGAAACCATGTGAATGCTGTGAACGTGGAAGATTTACTGTCAGACGTCATGCCTTCTGACATGTCCAAGGACACACACATGGGTGAAACCCTGTCAGTGCACTGGGAAGGCAGGTCTCACCCAACAACTTGGAGAGGAGGGAACTTGTTTATGTAGACAGTGTAAGAGAGCCTTCTCCCAGAACACACAGTTTGTTACACATTAATGACTTAACGTGGAAGTCTTACCAGTATCGTGGTAGTACAGACCCTTGTAGTCAGAAGTGACAGCTCATTGTTAGAGGACCTACACTTGAGGAGAAACTGGACTGTTGTAAAAAGCAAGTGAGAGGTTTCATCAAGAAAGGATAACTCAGTACACTAGAGAATGCATACACAAAGGAAATACTGAATAGTATGAATGAGTGATTTCAATATGGAGAAGTCCTCATGTGAAGAATTTTGATAAGCATGATCCTCTTGAAGGAATTCTATAACACTGTGTTTGTTGTATGTAAGTTATTATAAAAAATAGTTATTTTTAAATGGTAGATGTGTTTTAAGTGTGAAGACTTCTGCTTTCTGCTGTGGTGGTACAGCAAGGACCAGATGAACTCCCCTGCCTTCAACATCTAGAAACTGTAAAATGTATATGAAAGAATAGTTTTGAGACTTATGGCAAGCAGAAGCTTGTGATCCCTGTCAGAAGGTGGACAGAGTGAGGTGAGCCCCACAACAGCCCAGCCTAGCGCCTGGTGGCAGCTCCCAGGCTGCTGTTCAGGGAAAGGAACACGTGGTCTTGTTGAAGAGAGCTGCTGACGTGGCCTTTGGGGAGGCCACAGTAGCTAGAATTTGCAGGGAAAGGAGAAGAGGGAGCTTTACAGAGAGAGGGCTGCAGAAATCTATGAGAAGTCCCCTTGAGTCTTTTGGCTTAGTGCTGATTTGCATGTGTGTGAAAGGAAAAGGTGTGCTGGAAAGTGGGCGTCAGAACAGTTCCCAGAAGTCAGTGCTGGGATGGGAATAAAGTTCCCACCAGCTAGATTGGAACAGCTTTGAACACATGGGGCATCTGTAGGATTCCCGGCAGAGTATGATCTTGTGAAGTAACTGACCCTAGATTAAAAGCTACTCTGGACCCACAATGTCTGGCATCTAAACACTTACCTGACATGCAAAGAAATGAGAATACGACTTGTAACCAGGACAAAAATGAATCAGTAGAAGACATAGAAGAGACTGGAGCACTTGGCATTGGACAAGGGTGTTCAAGCAGCTCTTTCGAATATAGAGAAAAACATGAACGTGACAAGACCAGAGTGGAAGGTGTATTTTAAAAAGCCCAAGTGGAACTTCTCAGGATGAAAACAGCAGTATCTGAAAATTAAAAAAAAAAAAAAAAAAAAATGACCAAAAAACCCAACTCTGGGTGAAATTAAGAACAGATGAGACATAGAAGAAGAAAAATTGATGAATTTAAGTAAGAATATAAACTGTCCAACAGATGAACAGAGAAAAACAGCCTGGAAGAAAAGAGTGGAGGAGAGCAGAGTCCTAGAAGGAGAGGACAGGGAAGAGAAGCAACAATGTATCTGAATAAACAAGGGCTGAAACTGTTACCAGTGGGATGAAAAGTGTCACTCGCATACTCAAGGAGTTCAAAGAACCCCAGACAAGGTACCTGAAAAGAGAAGCAACAATGTATCTGAATAAACAAGGGCTGAAACTTACCAATGGGATGAAAAGTGTCACTCCGCATATCACTCTGCATATCCAAACAAGATACATAAAAAGAATCCTGCTAATGGACATCATAGTTAAATGGATGAAGAACAGTTGTAAAGCGCCTCGGGAAAAACAGGACGCGCTCACAGAACAGAGCAGGCCAGCTCGCCCTGGGCAGAGACTGCTCGAGCCACAGGACACCAGAGTGAGCGACCACTTTGGATTACTGAGGGAGAAAATAAAACCCCTGCAACCTGGCGTTTGTGTATTAACCATCAGAAATATCTTTCAAAAATTAAAGGTAAGAAGACTTTTCCAGGAAAACAAAATCAAAGAGAATGTATTAGCTGTAGGCCTTCCTTCAGGAAAATTTAAGTAAGTTTGGGGGCAGCAGGAAAATAATCCTAGGTGGAAACGTGTATCTACAGCAAGAAATGAAGAGTTCTGGGAATGGTAAATATCTGGGTAAATATAAAAGATTTTTTTTTCTCATTTTAAAATCTTTTAAAAAGGTAGTCGATTGCATAAAGGCAAATAGTGACAATGTATTGTGGGTTATGATCTATTTAGAAGTAAAGTATATGACAACAACAACACTTACGGATGAATTTTCTAAAATAGTTAAATAGACTGCATCATCTGAGTCAGAAATCTGCTTCCCCAGGGCTCAGGGTGACTTGTATCTGTAGCATCTACTCAGCAGAGTTGCACGTGTGATGGACCTGCATACGTGCTACTTGTTCCCTGCTCCCCCTCCTCTCTCTGCACCCCGGGGGCTGCCCTCTAGGGTTTCTGCCGAGGTGCTAGATCAGCCGTGGGAGGAGAGAGGCTAGGACATTTATTCCTCCCCACCCTCCCTTACTGGACCTTGGTTTTGGCAGAGTCTGTGCCTGTATGGTTACAGCTCCCGCTGGGCAGTCCTCCTCTGGGGCTGTAGACACTCCATTCTCAGTTCACGCCTCCCTCTCCTTGCTCTTCAGATGCTTCACCATCCCTAGTTGGTGTCCTTAATTCTGAACACATATCTGTAAATAGTCCCTCTATTAAATGTTGTTGAGTTAATATTTTGAGTGTACCCTTTGTTTTCTGTGCCATGTGGAAGGATGAGCATTTAACAACATTTTGAGTGTGTCAATTACTGGTACATGTGCCTCATAGGGCAGAGACTGACATCTGTCAAGATTTCCCACACTAAATGTCAGTATTTTCTCTTTTTTTTAATTGAGTAGCAATTATGACAAGTAACAAAGTTCTTTGTGTTTTTTGTTTTGTTTTGCTGCAAATGTAAATGGCTCCACAGATTATCATCTGCTGCGTATCCAATGGTCTTGCACTTATTACTAACCCTTCTTCAGTAATAGAAGCCGAAACATTTATGAAGTCTAATGCTACTCTAGATTAGCCAAGCAATTTACAAAAACACATTGGCATTTATGTTCAGTATGTATGGACAAGAAAAAAGATAACCAGTCCTGAGTGAGGCAGAAAGGAATGATGCCTCATAGGTACCAGTATGTCCTTTAGAAACACTGCTGTGCATACCCTCCATATTCCATATTCTGCTGCTTTTCTATATGATCCATGTACTCTGTAACCCATGGACAAGATTTCCATGTCTGTAGTCAGAATTGCCACAGAGTCTCTCTAAAGGCTCCACACCGGTGCCCGTCACCAACAGCATAGTGTCTGGGGAAGTTAGAGGCAGTCAGGTTGAAGTAGACTACCAACGAGCCCCAACACAGCAGCCCCATCCGCTGTCATTTGTCAGATACCTCTTAGGAAGTTTACCTTCCTTTACCCGCTCTCACCTGGTCCTTTTCTCTTGGTACCCGGACGGCTTTTGAAGGGAAGTAATTGCCATCAGGCCACACAGCTGCATTTTCTCTCCAGGTGCTTTTGCATTTCAATATGCCTTTTTTAAAAAGATTTTATTTATTAGAATGAGAGAGAGAGAGAGAGAGAGCACATGAGAGGGGGGAGGGGCAGAGGGAGAAGCAGACTCCCTGCATATATGCATTTTGAAGAAGCTTTTCATGCAGGTCTTCCATTTTGTATAACCCCGAAAGATACCATTCACAATATAGTCTGTGCCAAAAAACTTGTGTTTTTCTCTGGTCCTGTCGTTAGGGAATTAGCCAACAAAATCAGTGTTTCGAGGCGTGGACATAATTGGATTACAGCACTGTTACCTCTAATGGTTTCTCTGTAACAGGACTGTGTGCTCTCTGTGTGATAGCAAAATGGTTTCCACCAGCACAACTCTCCCTTGGCCCCCTGCATTTGTCACAAAGTGAAGGGAAAGGCCGTGCTCACTCTCAGCTTAGAAAACTTTACCTCATGATGTCTGTCTGCAGCTTAGAAGCAGGCAGTGTAACATCTCATGACCAGCTCACAAGGATGACAAGTAACTGTTCCACGGTCCCCTCTGTGGATCAGGTGATGCTTCTCTGATCATTGTTTATTTCCTTTGTGGGGTCTTCGCAATTTAGATCAGTCATTACTCATTGTATCCAGGTAGTCTTGACATCTTGTCATAGAGGCTGTTACTTTCAGAATTCTAAGATTAAATAAAGCAGGGAACACCAACTTTATTGAATACTTAAATCATTATACTTAGGTATTTTACAACACCTCCATCATTAGAAGTGCCCACAGAAGCAGTCACTGCTAAGATGGAGGGAGAATGCAAGCGAAGTGACATTTGTAATCTGAGGTTCTCATTAAAGCATTGCTCTCATTCCTATCATTAACATTTATTAACACATCAAGCTCGGATTCACAAGAAGATGGGGAAGCAGATCTAGTGTATGTAAGAGAGTCGGCATGTTAAAGGAGCGTTTAAACCGTGGACTTGATACCACTTTAGCCATCAGAATGGTAGTGTGTGTTTATCTCCAAACTGATGATCACAGGGCAGCCCATAGCACGTGAGCGAGTTATATATGCTTACTCTATGGTATATGTTTGCACAGAGCAGAATGTGTCCCGTGATGACCCCTGAGCTCTGGGCCGGCAGGGCTACACATACGAGGTTGGGGCAGACAGGGTTGCCGTCCCTTTTGTGTGTGTGCACTGCTGGTCCGTTTCCACTGATTGGTGCACCTGGGGAGCAAGGGTGCCTAGGGGAGCAGTGTTCACACCTATTGCCCACACTTCTCTCTGCTGTATTTGAAAAGAAAATCTCTGTACCTCTATGTTTACTGAGTAAACTGTTCAACAAATTAGTATGTGTGAGTGTGATCCTTGGTAACATTGAGCTCTAGCTTCCATTCAGCTAGGTATCCCAAACCAGATCTAAGCTCTGGCCAGTTTCCCAACACGTTTATCATCCACATACGCCTGAAACGTAAAGAGAAAAGCACTGCTCGATTCAGTTGTTGGTGTTAAGAGTCAATGCTCTGCCTGGCCCTTGGTTCACCTAGCTGGGGTCTGGGTCTGTGCAGAAGAAAACGGCCTGCTTTCTTACAAACTAAACTGGAGACTCCCCTAATCCCTTGAAGCTTCAATGAGTAGGATGCTGACAATGTAGCTATACCACGAGCACAACTTGTAAGAAAAGTGGAGGTGGGGCACGCTGTGTGAGGTGTACTCACCCGCACCCTGTACCTTCTGTATCCGATATCCCCCCTCGGAATCCCCATTAAACAGATGGGCAGTGTCTGGCCCGGCAGATGGGGGGAGCCTGGACCCCCCCCCCCACCCTTGTCCGGTGCTCCGCCCACAGCAGAAGCAGTTGTCCTTGGATGCCTTTCCTGTCCTTTTGTTTTCTCTTTATGATTTTAAGTAATCTCTACACCCAGCATGGGGCCTGAATCCACAACCCAGAGATCAAGGGGGGCAGGCTCACCCACTCAGCTGGGCAGGTGCCCCACATTCCTGTCTTAATGCCCTCCGCCCTCAGCACAGACTCCTGCTTTAACACGTGAGTATGGTGTTAAACTGCATGCTTTTGTCTTGCTGGGAGGTCGTCCGATGGCAGGAACTCCAGCCTTCGTTATGCCGCGCGCACCCCAGGGCACCTTCCCCGCACCCCCGGACTCGAAAAGCCGACGGAGCTTACGGCGAGACCCGCCGCAGAGCCCTCTGGGAGGTGTAGTTCTGGGGCGAGCGGCACTCTGGGAAATGTCGTTCTGCGCGCCCACTTCCGCGGTCGCGGGGAGCGTCTCGGCGCCCGGGCCCCCGCGGGAGGGGGTGGGGGCGGGGCGGGGCTGGGGCGGCCTCGCTTTCCCCGCGGGCCTGTGGTGACCCCGGCGCGCGTTCCGCGGGTCGGGGCAGCGTTCGGGGCCAACGCGGCCTGGGGCGGTCCGCTGTAATCGGAAATGCGGAGGTCTTGGGGGCGGCCGAGGGGCGGAGGACTCCGGGGATGGGTGACGGGGCCTCCCGGGAGGGGCCGCTGGACGCGGCGCGCGGCGGGTCTTGCTGTGTGGAGCGTGGCCGCCGGAGCCGGCCCGTGCGGAGGGCTGCTGAGGGGCCTGCGGGGGTCGGTGACTGGGGCCAGGTGAGGGACCGGGGCCTGTCGGGCGGAGGGCTGGCGGGGGAGCCGGGGACAGCGGAGTGGGTGTCCGTGAGCGCGGCGGCCGTGAGCGGTCGTGCACCTGTTAGGGCGGCGTCGGTCTGAAGGTGCCAGGAATGGGGACATCGGAGGTCTGCACTTGGGGTGCCTGCAGGGACCGGGGCAGCCGTGAAGGGCAGAAATTGGGTGCCTGGTGGGGTTAGTGAAGGGCAAGTGGAATTTGCCGGCTGGAGGGACCGCGAAGTTGAGTGTCTGCGGGGTGACCGACTTGCGGTTTGCTGGGGCCTGCGAGAGCTCTGCGAGTCGGGGGCGTTACCGGAGGAGGGTTTCTCTCCTGAACTTGTTGCGGAGCCTTGGGGAGGCCAGTGGGGGTCTGGGAGGCGCTGTGTGTTGTCACGAACCGTAGGCTCCTGAGGACGTGAGTGTAGGCTGGCCGTTTACGTCCGTGACTGGGGAATTCGAGGTCAGGGTTAGGGTGCCTGGTGGGCGAGGGCCTGGGGACTACTAGGGATGATAGTGCCTGGGGAGGCCCGAGTGTCGGCCGTTCCAGGAGCCCTTGGGCGCCCGGCTGGCTCGGTCGGTAGAGCTGGGACTCTTGATCTTGGGGTCCTGAGTTCGAGCCCCCCATTTGGCATCGCGCTTGCTTTTAAAAAAGAGAGAATAGTGACTGGGGAACTACGGGGTGAAGGATTTGGTAGCTTGGGGGGTGGAGATCAGAGATTGGTTGGCACTTGGCTGTAATTGGGGGTCCGTGGGGCTGACTGGGGACAGAGTAGATTTAGACAAGTGGGGAGCATCCGACTAGTCACCAGGAAGCCTGTGGGTTAGTAAGTGTGAGGGTGAGTGAGGGAGTTGTGGGTGTAAGTCACAGGGCTGTGGGAGTTAGTTAGGGCCCGCTGTCTGACCGACTGGGACTCCCAGCCTGCTGGGAGTGTGCTTGGTGCAGTAGGTTGTGGAGGGCTTGAGGTGGGACCGATGGGTGGTCTTTGAGGCTACTGATGTCGTGGCCTTGGGGGTCAGTGATTGAAGACTAGGGATGCCAGGGTATTGGGTGCTGGTTGAGAGCTGACTGGGTGACCTATATAATCACAGGTCTGCGGTTATATTTGTGGGTCTGGAAGTGGGTTTACTATATCGCATAAACTCTGTGGCTTAAGAATTTAAGAAGACTTCAGATCACATTTTGTAATATCAGCATGGTTTCTCCCACCCTATGAAAGATGTGCCTTTGAAGTAGTGGGATTATTGATAGTAACTGTTATTGATATGTATTTTCTATAATCACATCATGTAATAAGAAGAGCACTAACGAGCATTTGCTAAATGTTTACGTGCCTGTCATAGTTCTAAGGTACTTACATGTGTTAACTAATTTAGAACTCTCAAGAACATTATGAGCTTAAAATGAACGACTCACAGTATTTTGAGGAGAAGCTCTGCTGAATTATTCATTTCATCAACTGCTGGATTCATTTTCCTCTTTTATTTGTGCCTTTATTTAAAAATGAAATTGTTGTTCGTATTGTCTGTTGGCTATATATTTTGCACACACACACACGGTCTCTCTTTCCCTTCCCCACTTTGAGAGAGAATGAGTGCTTTGTGAAATACTGCTATTAATGCTGTGGGGTTCCTTCTGCATACCCCATTATTTTGAGTCCTTGTTAGGCCTGTTTAGAATCTACAGAAAGCCCACTGAGGTTTTTTTTTTTAAGAATTTTTTTTTTTTTTATTCATCTGAGACAGATACAGGTTGAGAGAGAGAAGTAGCAGTGGGGAGCGGCAGAGGAAGAGGGAAAGAGGGAGAAGCAGATTTCCCCACTGAGCAGGGAGCCCGATGTGGGGCTCGATCCCAGGACCCTGAGATCATGACCTGAGCCAAAGGCAGACACTTAACCATCTGAGCCACCCAGGCGCCCCCCACTGAGCTTTAAATGCCGTGAGTTTCCAGCAAGAAAGGGATATTTGCATCAACTAAAGAGAATTTGTTAACTGATTCAACAGATTCCAGTTTCCATGAATTAATTGGCTTATTTGAGATAAAGAAGTCTCAGGACCAAGGATCCTCGGTGAAGAGAATCCTGACCAGAGACCTTTAATTTGAGCATTAAGATAGAGTCCAGGAGATACACCGAGTCCACAAGCAGAGAGCAGAGCCTATAGTTACTGGCCATTTCCCAAGAATAGCAGAAAATGACCAAGTCCCAGGTGAATAATTCTTTTATTTCCTCAATTGTAGTTCCATACAATTCACCCATTTAAAGTGAACAATTTACTGTTTTGTTTTGTTTTGTTTTTTTAGTAAGTTTAGAGGCTTCTGCAACTGTCTTAATTATTCAGCCACAATCTAAATTTAGAATATTTTCATCCTTCAGAGAGCGCCTGGGTGGTTCAGTCGGTTAAGCGTCTGCCTTTGGCTCAGGTCACAATCGGGATCCAACCCCGCATCGGGCTCCCTGCTCCGTGGGGAAACTGCTTCTCCCTCTGCTGCTCCCCCTGCTTGTGTTCCCTCTCTCGCTGTCAAATAACTAAATAAAATTTTAAAAAATAAAAATAAAAAGAGTATTTTCATCCTCCCAAAAGGAAACCCTGTCTCCTTAGCAGGTATTCCCCATTTCTCCCCGCCCCAGCTCCAGGCCACCACAATATGCTTGCTGTTTCTCTGCATTTGCCCATTCTACCCATTTTGTCTCAACAGGATCACACACTACAGGGTCTTTTGTCACTGGCTTTTTTCTTGCAGCCTACTTTCAAGATGCGGCATGAATTAATACTTTATTGTCTTTTGTTGTGGAATAATATTCTATTGTGTGACTATAGCGCGTTTTGTTTATCAGTTCCTCATTTGCTAGACATTTCCACATTCATGGATAATGCTACTACGAACATTTGTGTATATGTTCTCTATTCTCTTGGTACGTACCTAGGAATGGAATCACTGGTTCCTGTGGTAACTATATTTAACATTTTGAAGAACTGACAAACTTTTTTTTTAAGTATTTTTTTTGAAGGTTTACTTATTTATTTTAGAGAGAGTGTGAGCGAGCGGGGGAAGGGGTGTGGAGCAGAGGCAGAGGGAGGGAGAGAATCTGAAGCTGACTCCCCGTTGAGGACAGAGCCTGACATGGGGCTCGATCCCACAACTGTGAGATCATAACCTGAGCTGAAATCAAGAGTCGGGCGCTTAACTGACTGAACCACCCAGACGCCCCTCTGATAAACTTGTTTTAAAGTGGCTGCTTCATTTTACTGTCCCACCAGCCATATATAAGGGCCTCGACTTCTCCACTCCTCACCAACACTGTTATTGTCTGATTGTGGTCATTTCAGGGGGTGTGAAATGGTACCTTTGTGATTTTTATTTGCATTTCCCTCTGTACCCACATTGATGTGTCTGGGTATAAAATTTTTTTTTAAGATTTTATTTATTTATTTGAGAGAGAGAGAATGAGAGATAGAGAGCACGAGAGGGAAGAGGGTCAGAGGGAGAAGCAGACTCCCTGCTGAGTAGGGAGCCCAATGTGGGACTCGGTCCCGGGACTCCAGGATCATGACCTGAATCGAAGGCAGTCGCTTAACCAACTGAGCCACCCAGGCGCCCTGGGTATAAAATTTTTATCCACATTCTTTATTGCTTTCAGTTGGAAGGCTCTTGTGTGCCTCCAACTTTGGGGAACTTTCTTGTTTTATTTCAGTGATTATTTCCTCCCCTTTATTATCCATTCTCTGTAGCTCTGGAATACTCGATGGGTTTTTGGATCTATCCTCTGAGTTTAAAAACTTTTCTTTAATATGTTTGACTTCTTCTCATCTTTGTTCTTGCGGAGTTCATCAGTGTGGTAATTTACACTGCAAATGTCTTCTTTCAGGAGATACATTCTGCTGTCTGGCCAGTATACTGAGCTTTTTTTCCATTCAGGTATTTTTTTTTTAAAGATTTATTTATTTATTTGACAGAGAGAAACACAGCGAGAGAGGGAACACAATCAGGGGGAGTGGGAGAGGGAGAAGCAGGCTCCCCGCTGAGCAGGGAGCCCGGCCCCAGGACCCTGGGATCATGACCTGAGCCGAAGGCAGACGCTTAACGACTGAGCCACCCAGGCTCCCTCCATTCAAGTTTTAATAACAACTCATTTAATGATTCCATCTAATGTTTTAACATGATGATTGAAGATAAGGGGCTGAGACTTGAGTGTTGTTTACATTAAGATATTTGTTTCAAAATCAAAAATACAATTTTTTGGGGCGCCTGGGTGGCTCAGTCGGTTAGGCGACTGCCTTCGGCTCAGGTCATGATCCCAGGGTCCTGGGATCGAGCCCCGCATCGGGCTCCCTGCTCCGCGGGAAGCCTGCTTCTCCCTCTCCCACTCCCCCTGCTTGTGTTCCCTCTCTCACTGTCTCTCTCTGTCAAATAAATAAAATCTTTAAAAAAAAATACAATTTTTCTAAGGATGATAACCTTATATAGAATGTAAAATCCAGATCTTGTGTTTGGCTTGAAATCATTCTTTTGGGGGCACCGGGATGGCTCAGTCAGTGAAGCATCTGCCTTCAGCTCAGGTCATGATCTCAGGGTCCTGGGTTTGAGCCCTGAGTTGGGCTTCCTGCTCAGCAGGGAGTCTGCTTCTCCTTGTGCACCCCCATGCTCTCTCCTTCTCTTTCTTTCTCTCTCTCAAATAAATAAATAAAATCTTTAAAAAAAAAAGAATGTTAAATAACTGTATCACTTGGGGATGACTTCACTTACAAATAATAGCTCTAATAATAAAGCCCGTGAAGTTTCTCCTGTAGGACACCTGGAGTAGACAGTCCTGGGCTAGCACAGCTCTTGAGGGGTGCCATGAAAGGCTCTGGGTCTTTCCAGGGTTCTACTCTGCCATACTTCACAAGTTGGTTTTCTGTCTCACACATGTTGCCTCATGGCTCAAGGTGGCTACTGCCAAGTACTCAAGTACATGTCTGCTTTAAAAGCGGGGAGAGGGACACCTGGGTGGCCCAGTTGGTTAAGTGTCCAACTCTTAGTTTCGCTCAGGTCATGATCTCAGGGTCATGGATCAGGCCCTACATCAGGATTCACGCTCAGCGCAGAATCTGCTTAACACTCCCTCTCGCTCTCCCTCTGCCCCTCCCCCTGCTCGCTCTCTCTCTAAAATAAATAAATAAATCTTTTTAAAAATAATAAAAAATAGGGGCGCCTGGTTGGCTCAGTCGTTAAGCGTCTGCCTTTGGCTCGGGTCATGATCCCAGGGTCCGGGGATCGAGCCCCGCATCGGGCTCCCTGCTCAGCCAGGAGCCTGCTTCTCCCTCTGCTGCTCCCCCTGCTTGTGTTCCCTATCTAGCTGTCTCTCTCTGTGTGTCAGATAAATAAATAAATATTTAAAAAATAATAATAATAAATAAAAGCAGGGAGAATAGTAGAGCAGAGGGTACTATCAGTATCTCTCTCTTTCATCAAAGGAGCAGCAGCTTCCCCCAGATGGCCCTCGCACACTTCCTAGATCCCGCTGCCAGCACACAGGCACAGGACTAACTCTAGATTTAAGAGAGACAGAAGGACAAAGGGAACGGTTGTGATTTGTTACCGGGAACGGGGTGTATTTGCAGCCCTCGTACAATTGAGGTTAGCAGACAGAAGGGGAAGAGCTATTCGAAGACTGCTAGTGGCTCATACCCCAGGGCCCTTACATCTCTCTTTCATTATCCAAAACCCGTTGGTTCAGAGTTACTAGGAGCATGTTCTTTCAGGGATCATTGTCGTTTGAGGATGTGGCTGTGGACTTCACGCGGGAGGAGTGGCAGCTGCTGGACTCTGCTCAGAAGACTCTGTACAGAAATGTGACGTTGGAGAACTTGAGCAGCCTTGTGTCACTAGGTAAGGACACATCCTGTGTGGACTCGGCCCAGTCAGCTGTCTTTTCCTGTTCGTTTACTGAAAAATGGGACCTGTGAACTGTGTAATGACTTAGGGCTTTAGTTTAAGAATTCAAAAATTCTTAGCCCTTCTTTGTCTTCAGAGTGTTTGTCCATGTGCATCCCAAATGAAAGACCTCATTCACAGCCTCTGAAGCTAAGCATTTGTTTGTTCTTTAGAAGCCTGAAGCCCAAGAAATTGGGCTCAAGTCCTGTGTGATTTTCCATACACAGGGTTTCAACTTATCAGACCAGATGTGATCTTCAGACTGGAGCAGGAGAAGCCACGGGTAATCAGTGAAGACATCCCCAGTCAGAGCTTTTCAGGTGAGTCACCTGGGAGGCAGGGGGATTGGAATGCCCTTTGAAGCGAACAGTGAAGACAGTGAAGGGTGGGCACCTTCACAATGTTGTTGAGAGAATTCTCGAAGTCACTAAACCTTTGGAAGTGACTTAGAACCATTGAGATGGGGACGCCTGGGTGGCTCAGTCGTTAAGCATCTGCCTTTGGCTCAGGTCATGATCCCAGGGTCCTGGGATCGAGCCCCGCATCGGGCTCCCTGCTCGGCGGGGAGCCTGCTTCTCCCTCTCCCACTCCCCCTGCTTGTGTTCCCTCTCTCGCTGTCTCTCTCTCTCTCTGTCAAGTAAATAAAAAATAAATCTTAAAAAAAAAAAGAACCATTGAGATGAGCTTCTCAGATACACAGGTAGATATCTGTCACTTATCCATGTGAGGGTAATCTGTCCTTTGCTTTGATTTCAGAGCGAGCTAGCTTCTCTGGTCTGTACTGAGGAGCTCAGCCCCCCTTTCTCATGTCAGACTTCATACATTCATTTTCCTCTCCGCACCACAAACCATATCCTGCTGATAGGTCCCTTTTCTTTTCTCTTGGACACAGGAGTCATTGTCACTTTTCCCCTCTCACTGTTCCAATTCCCACATATTTTCCTCCCCTTTTGACTGGTAAGTGCCTCAGATTACTATTGTAAACCCACAGGCATTTCCTCTATTCTCTCCTTGATTTCTTTTATGATAATTTACTCTTTCTGTTCCCACAACCAAAGGAATAACTCTGGTGTCATCATTCCCTGCCTCCTAGTGCAGTTTTTTATTGCCTTGTCTTAGAGTTGAGTGTGTGTGTGCAAATGAAACCCTTTGCCTGGGACAGATTATTATATCATTGCTTCTAACAACCTATTTAGTCAATGTGGGTTTTTTTCTTCTCCTTATCTATTATTGGTTTTTTACCTCAGTTTTCATGAACACACTTTATTTAATTTTAATTCCCAAACATGTACTGGTGTGTGTGATTATTTCTACAGTTCTCGTTCATCTGGTTCACAGTTATTGAAGAATTCACAAAATGTGTTTGATTGTTCTCTTTTCTAGAATACTGGAAAGTTGATGATTACAAAGCATGGCACCAAGAAATTCAAGACAGGATTAAAAAATTGGAACAAGTCCGTGAAACGAATGTAAGTGGAAAAATATTTCAGTCTGGCATGAACCTTGCACCTTTAAAGCAAAAGCCCAATAAGCGTGTCTCAAATGGAAAACATTTGAAATACTCGTTAGATTTATTTACTCAGACTGGAAACTGTGGAAGAAAGCAAGCTGGTAAGGGCAATGGATATGAGAAATCCTTTCTCCATACTGAACATGAAAAAACTCATGTTGGATTAAAATACTATGAATGTAGTGAATGTGGAAAAGTCATCAGCAAGAAGTCACGACTCATTGTCCATCAGAGAACACACACAGGAGAGAAACCATTCAAATGCAGTGGATGTGGCAAAGCCTTTTCCCAGAAGTCACACCTTGTTACACATCAGACAGTTCACACGGGAGAAAAACTTTATGGATGTGAGTGTGGGAAGGCCTTCTCTAGAAAGTCACACCTTATCACACATCAGAGAACTCACACGGGAGAGAAACCGTATGAATGCAGCGACTGTGGGAAAGTGTTCTCTCAGACATCACAGCTCATCATTCATCAGCGAAGTCACACGGGAGAGAAACCCTATGCCTGTGGTGAATGTGGGAAAGCCTTCAGTGGGAAATCACAACTTATTACTCATAAGAGAACCCATATAGATGAAAAGCCCAACAAATGCAGTGAATGTGGCAAAGCCTTCAGAGAGAAGTCAAGTCTCAATAAACATCAGAGAATTCATTCAGGAGAGAAACCCTATGGATGCAGTGAGTGTGGGAAAGCCTTCAGTGGGAAGTCACTGCTCATTAGACATCAGAAAACTCATTCAGGAGAAAAGCCCTATGGATGCAATGAGTGTACAAAAGCATTTATTTGGAAGTCACAGCTCATCATACACCAGCGGACTCACACAGGAGAGAAGCCCTATGGGTGTGGTGAATGCGGGAAGGCCTTCTCCCAGAAGTCACACCTCATCATACATCAGAGAACTCATAGAACAGAAACCCTAGAAACAGAGTGAATGTGAGAAACTTTGAAGAAAATAATCGCCCTTCTCTCTACATCCTAAAACGCATTTATAGAAATTCCCTGAAGGCCATGAGTATAGGAAAGTCATTGGCAGGAAGTTCTACTTCCTTAAACATCAGAATGCCAAATGGGAGAGTGGGCCTCTGTGTGCAGTGAACGTGGCAAAGACTGTAGAAAAAAGCACTCAGCAAATAGTCTAGTCTCGTAAATAAAATTATTCATATTGAGGACAAAAATAATGATTTAAAAGAATATAGAAAAACTTTGTCCATAGAAACGTTAAAAAAATCAATTTCCAACTCTGGTATTGCATCTTTTAAAGAAAAGGTTATTCAATTTTAAATAATAAGCATATGAAACCTTAAAGATATGTATCTGTACATATAAATATATATATATATATATGTTCATAATGATGACAGCCAAGTAAAAAGCCTGTTGCTTCAGAGGAACATAGGGCTTATATTCCTGAGTATGCCTACATGTTATAAATTTATATATTTTCATAGCACATGTGAAGTTAATCTGTGAACATGGTGTATGTCATGTTTATGACGCAGCATCTGTCAAGAGTGCTACACAGTGGATACGTTTGTTTGTACCATAATGGTAGAAGATAAGCTGCACCAAATGATGTATTTATTATTTAACAAACAGTTTAAGATATATTGCCAGATATTTTTGGCACACGTAAATGAGTTTGAGAGCTCTTATCTGCTCTGCCTTCAGTAGTAGAAGCTGGACTTTTTCAGTAAAGTTGTCTGCCTTCTCTGCGTCACCAGTTTATATACAGAACTGTTGTTCATATTAGACATGCAAAGGCAAGAATACACGTTAACATATAACTGAGTAAGCAACAGAAAAGCCCTGAATTGCATCACTCATCATCTAAATATATGAGAAATGGGGTTTGAGAAAATAAAAGACCCACAAAGCATATCCTCCTGTTATTTTCTCAGTGGGATTTCTGTACAGATTAGTTGTACATGGGTTGAATATAATAGAGCCAAGAAACTGTATTTTAGGTTAATATGTTAAGACATCATGTAATACTGTTCTCTGTATCAATCTTTTAATGTTTTCCTAAAGTACTTTGCAAATAATTAGAAGAAACTCTATTTAAAAAAAAACATGTAGTTCTGTAAGGTTACATGCAGAGACTCTTTGCTAGGAGAATTAGGATTTTTGATAATTTGATTCAGACATCTTGTACAGATGAGGCTTTAGAAATCAAGTTACCTTATTGTTTGTAAAAGAAATCTTTAATGTACAAGAGACCTTGCAATGCACAAGGTATTATCTTGCTTTTAAATATGCCAACTTTAAGTTTAATTTTTAAATAACGTGTCTTGAAAATGCCAAAACCCTTTCTTGAATGTTGGTGAAATTCAGAGGTTTGCATCACACCCAAATGTGTGATTTTCTTTTGTTGCCAACACAAGAAACTTGTCTTTGTTGAAACCATCTATTATGCATGTTACCTGTACCTCCGTTTAGAATTTTTTAGTACTTCCTCTCCTTGATAATGCCTGGCAATGTCAGATTTCTTTCCTGAATGGTTATAACATTCAGACTTACAGAAAAATGACTGTTTTCATCAGAGAAAGGGAGATTTGTGGACAGTAGTCTTTATGTTGCATATCCAATGGCAAATGTTATTTGTATACGGGGTTGTATCAAAATTAAAGTTAGGACTTGGTTAGCAAAGTATTGCTTTGGGGGGATGACCTTGACCCCCAATTTCTTATGCATCCTGTACGGGGAGGTCTTCATTATTCCGAAGTGTCCTGTGAGAGCTTGTCTGACTTACCAATCAGGGTCCAAGCTTGAGCACAACAGCTACTCTAAGTGAAGCTGAGCGAATTGCAGTTGATTAAAGAGGTAGTAGGAGAGCTGAGAAGCCAGAGGGGGTAGAGCTGTAGGTATTCATATGCAGTTTCTACTCCCCATCCTTGCAACCTTGACTGCCTCTGGGTCCGAGGGCTTAATCCTCAAGGGAAGAAGGCTCCTATCAAACGTTACAACAGTTCCTTGATGCTGTTTTGAGCATCTTGTGCCGGTGAATCAACCATCAGAGAAGGAGGTTACTCTTACTACTGGGGTTTTAAATCCACAGAACTAAGGAATTGCTGGCACACATTTGGGGCCAGGTGGACTCTGTATGGAGCCTCTTAGTATTTCCATTATGATTGTGAGTTCCGGTGGGAGACTAAAGCACCCTAATAAGGATAGGACTACTAGAAATTCAGTCTTCAGTAATGAAGATTGGGTTTCCCCACAAGTAAAGAACCTTGACCCACCAATACCTTGCTAATGGCAGGCATAATATGAAACACGTGGTTATTTAAAAAAAAGTTTTATGGTGAGTGCAGAGGTGAATATACCTGCTATGTATATTTTTGTTGTGTTTCAACAAATTTTCCTTCCCTATTTTTTTTAAAGATTTTATTTATTTATTTGACAGAGAGACAGAGAGGGAACACAAGCAGGGGCAGTGGGAGAGGGAGAAGCAGACTCCCCGCTGAGCAGGGAGCCCGATGCAGGGCTTGATCCCAGGATCCTGAGATCGTGACCTGAGCTGAAGGCAGACGCTTAACGACTGAGCCACCCCGGCGCCCCTCCTTCCCTATTTTTTGTTTTGAATTGGAACATTGGTGAGGATTGGTTTTATAATTTAGTTCACAGGTCATGAGATCAAGAAAAGTCACATTGGGGACGCCTGGGTGGTTCAGTCAGTTACGCGTCTCCCTTCGACTCAGGTCATGATCTCAGGGTCCCAGGATGGAGCCCCATGTGGGGCTCCCTGCCCAGCGGGGAGTCTGCTTCTGCTTCTCCCTCTGCCCCTTCCTGTTCCTCGAGGGCTCTCTCTCTTTCTCAAATAAATAAATAAATAAATAAATAAATAAATAAATAAATAACTTAAAAGTCCAGAAGGATATAAAGTTTTGGGGAAATCTTACAAACAAACCTGACCTAATGGACATTATAAGCCTCTACATATAAAATCTGCAGAATGCACATTTTTTTTTTTAAGATTTTATTTACTTATTTGACAGAGACACAGCGAGAGAGGGAACACAAGCAGGGGGAGTGGGGGAGGGAGAAGCAGGCTTCCTGCTGAGCAGGGAGCCCGATGCGGGGCTCGATCCCAGGACCCTGGGACCATGACCTGAGCCGAAGGCAGACGCCCAACCATCTGAACCACCCAGGCGCCCCTGCATATTTTTTTTCAAGTGTCTGTAAAACATTCACAAATACAGACCATGTGTAATGCCATAAATCAGGTCTCCATAGGTGAAAATCCTAGGATATGTTCTCAATAATAATAGATATAAAAATAATAAGTCTGGAAAATGCTCAAATATTTGAAAATTAGGCTATATGCTTATAAATAACACAAAATGAATAAATCAAAGGGGAATAAGAAGGTAGTTTGGACTAAAGGATAAGAAAAAAACATTACAGTTCAAGAGAGGCAGCTGAAGCTTTGTGAAAGGGAAACATAGCTCTTCAATGCTTATATGAGGAAAGAAGGAAAGTCTGATATGAATGATTTAAGCCTCTACCTTATAGAACTTCAGAAAGAGCAAATTAAATCCAAAGTAGAAGGTAGGAAATAAGAAAGATAAAAGTGGAAATTAATAAAATAGGAAACAAAAATAGAGAAAATCAACAAAAATATAATCAGTTCTTTGAAATTATAAAGTGGATAAACCCCAGCTAGAGCGATCAAGAAAATAGAAACTCAAATTATGTGTGGCAGGGATGATAGAGTTTTCCTTACAGATCTTGAAGATATTAAAAGGTAAATAGAGGGCGCCTGGGTGGCTCAGTTGGTTAAGCGTCTGCCTTCGGCTCAGGTCATGATCCCAGGGTCCTGGGATTGAGCCCGCATCAGGCTCCCTGCTGGGTGGGGAATCTGCTTCTCCCTCTATCCCTCCCCCCACTCATGTCTCTCTCTCACTCACTCACTCACTCAAAAATAAATACGATAAAATCTTTAAAAAACGAAAACAAAAAATAGAATAGTGTGAATTACTTAAAATTGGAAAACAAGGATTAAATTTGAAAAAATTCTTCATAAATATGGGGTGTATAATACTTTTATTTTTGTGGAAATAAAAGAATATTAATATGTAACTTGAAAGCATCCATCCTTTTTTCAAATGTTCATTAATTTATTTAATCAGAAAACTTTGAATATTATAGACTAATATGGCCTATCATAACAGAATTTCCTGTGATTTCAAGATGTGCTCAGAGCATTCAACAAAGAGTAATCTCATTCAAGATGGGTGATTTCAAGAGGCTGTGAATGTCCTGTACTCCACTTTTTTCTAAATTCTCTCTACTTCTATGTGATTTGAGTGTGAACCCTTATAGTTACTTTAGTTTCTATACATGTACATGCAGTCTAGTGATTATAAAATATGATGATCAAATTAAAATATGAAATTCACTGAATAGCTCTGAAATATTTTCATGTGCTTATTTATAAACAGGACAACTGTCTAATCTCTGTTCCCAAAAGACACTGAGATTAAAACAATTACCAAACAAGGTGAAGGATTGTGGCGCCTGGGTGGCTCGGTTGGGCGACTGCCTTCGGCTCAGGTCATGATCCTGGGGTCCTGGGATCGAGTCCCACATCGGGCTCCCTGCTCAGCGGGGAGTCTGCTTCTCCCTCTGACCCTCCCCCCTCTCATGTGCTCACTCTCTCTCTCAAATAAATAAATAAAATCTTTAAAAAAGTATTTCCTCTAAAAAAAAAAACAAGGTTAAGGATTTTACTCTATAAAATCTATAAATATGAGACTCTGCATCCTTATTGTGAGAACTGATTTCAAAAGCCTGGGATTATCTTCCTGATGGCTTTTAGGAGTCTGGGGCTACATTACAAGAACTAATTAATGCAAAAGTTTCATACTGACAAATCGTGTGGCTGCACCCCAGCCGACTGTAAGCCAGTGGTAGGTGATGGTCCAGTGAGACCAAAATGACCCGGAGAGGGTCATCGAGACACAGACTGCCTGGGGAACCTGCACGCAGGGAGTCCAGGAGCGACCAAATGCTGCTAGGATCTACATGCAGCAAGCTTTTATAGCAACTAAACTACAACTTTCTGGACCCTTCCCCTCCTCTTCCTTCCAAAGGAGACGCTCCAGCTTGGCCACCTCCAGAGCCCCTGATCTTGAGCCCTGAACATCATGTTTTTCTACATATCCTGCCTGATGGAATTATAGAGGGAGGTTGGGATCTCTGCATTCTCAAGATAGTGATTAACGGGCATTCAGGGTGTGCTAGCACAAACAGCTATCCAGCACGTACCATATACAAACCGCTTTGCATGTCCTTGCTGTGTACATGAGAATACAATTAACGTGGCTGTACACTATCATGGAACAACCCACAAATCATCTTTTGTAACTTGTACATCCAACAAGTAATAAATGTATCATTCCTATATAATTTTAATTATTGGTAGTATTCATGATGAAATACTTTACTTCTTTACACATAATTATCTACTTACAATTATTTTCTTTATGTATAAAATAGAACACTTATTTACATATGTGGGTTTTTTTTAAGATTTTATTTATTTATTTGAGAGAGAATGAGATAGAGAGCATGAGAGGGGGGAGGGTCAGAGGGAGAAGCAGACTCCCCGCTGAGCAGGGAGCCCGATGCGGGACTCGATTCCGGGACTCCAGGATCATGACCTGAGCCGAAGGCAGTCGCCCAACCAACTGAGCCACCCAAGTGCCCTACATATGTGTTTTTTTTTTTAAGATTTATTTAGATCTCACGACCCTGAGATCATGACCTGAACTGAAATCAAGAGTTGGAAGCTCAACAAACCGAGGCACCCAGGTGCCCCCAGTTTTCGAGCTTTAAATGGTGTGTTACATTCCAATGTATACTTTTCCTTCACATAATTGTGCAGTGTTAACTGTTTGGGAACACTTTCCCAAACAAGTGTGCATGCATTTGCCCAGTTAGAACATTTATGACCTTCCCCTTAATTCTTACCACAAATATAGGGCAAAGAAATTCTACTATGCAGTTGATAAACTGGTGATCATATAATAGTTTTATAAAGTTGGTTAATGAATTGCTCAGGAGCAGTAAAACGCTGTAAAATGTGTCCAGGTCATTGAGTCAGCCGCATTCTTCCTTGTGGGATCCACTTGACAACGATGGAGGTGCAGTGATTCATCTAATTTGTATGGGCCACAGGTTTGCCTACATGTGGGGCTGCGGCAAAGAGGAGCTTTCATCTGTGTTGTGTGACTGAGCTCAGCATTAAGAGTTGTGGGAAGACAGGCCCTGAGTTAGAATTTAAAACATAAATGATTTTTTTTCCTCTATGGGGCAGGGCATGAGGACACACACACACATTTTCCCTTGAAACAGCAATGTAAGTCGACAGAAAGTAAGAAATACATTTATGTTTTTATTCCATTTGCCCGGTTCTACAATTTGAGTTGTAACAGGATTATTCTAAAATCGGCTTAGGATGTAATAATATTTATATTAAAATCAACTTAAGATTTATATTTATAATAAATTTTATAGATTTTATATATGATAAATTATATATTAAAATATACATTAAATTTAAATTTTAACATTCATATTAATTAGTGCTATTAAATGTGCTTATTAAAATTTAAAACAATATTATTATATCCAAAGCTGATTTTACCAGTTTAGTGCCAGAGGAATTGTCCACGAGGATTTAGTAATCACTAGTGCCTTCTTCTTGTTCTTCATCTTCTGAGGTCAAGTTACAGAGGTAGACAGGGGAACATCTGGGAAGTAGAAGGCTATGATCTCCTGAGGGAGAAAAATGCCCTCAGTTCCAAACGTTCTGAAGAAGCCGAGTGGCTTTCTGAAGACACACCATAAGCCTGTGAGCGGAGCACCAGCCCAGGGTGCTCAGGTGAGCATGACTCAGGGGAGCGCACACGCCCTATGCTCCTGATACAATGTGCACAGTGGCAGGTTACTGGTGCAGCAGACATGGTTTGCACACTTTCAGAGTTAAGAGTCAAAGTCACTTTGTTCTGAATTAAACTGGTTTTTCTGTGCTGTGAACATTTTGCACAAAATGCTTTTTGTGTTAGAATCTTTATTTATTTATTTTTTTTTTTTGTAGATTTTATTTGATAGAGAGCGAGCGAGCACAAGCAGGGGGAGTGGCAGAGGGAGATGGAGAAGCAGGCTCCCCACTGAGCAGGGAGCCTGGTGCAGGGCTCCATCCCAGGACCCTGGGACCATGACCTGAGCCAAAGGCAGACACTCAGCCATCTGAGCCACCCAGGCACCCCTTGAATTTCTATTTTTTATGTTTCCCCCTATACTGGATGTTCTCAGATGCGCCATAGGGAGCTCTGGTGCATGAACGTCAGCCTGACCAGCCCTTCCTGCCCGTGGCCTCTCGAGTTGGCATCTGGCCGTGAGAGAGGCTTGGCCTGTCCCAGCCCTGAGCCCCTTGGGGCCAACGTGTAAGTAGGACATCTGTTCCTGATGGAGGGGAGGGTCAGGGCCAGAAATCAGGAGACAGTCAGAGGGCCCTACGGGGAATGGCCAGGGCTCCCTGGTCGCCAGCACACTGGCCCTCCCTCTGCGGAAGGTCCCTCAGGCCACCAGCCCAGGCTGCCCTGCCCTCCCCCAGGTAGGCTCCCTGTGGCTCTATGATTTTCCGACAGATCTTTCCTCCCTTCCGCTGCTCCTAGTACCAGACTTAAAAACAGATACCACGATGATTTCAGCAGATGGGCTGAGCGGGGAGCCTGCTCGATCCCAGGACCCCCGGGATCATGACCTGAGATCCTGGAGTCCCGGGATCGAGTCCCACATCGGGCTCCCTGCTCGGCAGGGAGTCTGCTTCTCCCTCTGACCCTCTTCCCTCTCGTGCTCTCTATCTCTCATTCTTTCTCTCTCAAATAAATAAATAAAATCTTTAAAAAAAAGATTTTATTTATCTAAGTGGGGGAGGGGCAGAGGGAAAATGAGAGAAATCCCAAACAGGCTCCAGGCCCAGGGTGGAGCCCCAAACAGGGCTCGTTCTCTCCATCTTGAGATCACGACCTGAGCCAAATCAAGAGTCGGTGGCTTAACCGACTGAGCCACTCAGGCGCCCCAGCAAGGCAAATTTTTTAAAAAATCTGGTTTACAGGAAACACTTTTTACCCCTTATAACCGCTCAGAGAGCCGCCTCCTGGGTTCCATCCCAAGCCGCTGCATTACTTAGAGATGGGTTTTCGCTTAGTAACAGGCCGCTGTTGTTTCCCATTGGCCAGGGCGCCCACGCCCGCAGGCACAAGCGGCTATTGGCTGAGATTGTGTCTGTCTGTTGGCCAATTCCCCGCCCCTGCGTTGCTACGAGACAGCACCCTGCCTAGCAACGGGCGGCTCCTAATTGCCATTGGCGGCGGTGCGGTGGCGAGTCAGCCGCGCCTGTTCGGCTCCTTGACCACCGCGGACGCCGGAGGGGCTCCTGCGGGCCAGGCCCGGGCTGCCCGGGCAGAAGGCGGGGGGACGCCCTGGGGGAGTGCTGAGTGCCGCAGGCTCGGCGGGTCCTGCGGAGCTGCAGGAAGACCTCATCCTCGGGCGAGCTTTGGCGGGGGCTCCAGCAGTCGGGACCCTAAGTGGGGACGGGGGCGCGGCCGGGACGCCTCCGCGGGTTGTGAGCCCGCGGGGCGCGTAGGGCTGGCCGCGGACCGGCTCTTCCCGCCGCGGGGTGTCAGGGCTGTCCTCGCCTGCACCTGAGTCTCACCCCGGCCCCCGCGCCGACGGCGGGCGCGCCCCCACCCAGCCTGCGCCGTCCTTTCCGTTTCCCGTCTCGGAGACGCGAGTCCCTGCTGCAGCCAGCTCCATTCCTAGCTGGCTTCCTTCGTCGGCCCCATCTGTACTCCCGGCATGTGTGCTGCCTTTGTTTTCCGTGTTACTGTGTGGTCTGTGCCCCACTTTCCCTCAGTTTGTAATTTACACGTAGGAACTTATGCCGCCGAGTCTAAAATATGTAAGATCTAATTTATATTTTATTTATTTTTACTCTCACCTACAATTTTAAAAAAATATAGTCTCTCTCAATGGCAGCAGATTTAGCAGATTTTTCTTTCTAGAGGGCATTTGACACATTTGTACGTTTTTTAAATACGGCAGTTGATTAATGTATTTATTTCTAAATTTTTCTGTGGGTATTTCATCCCTAATTTTTTTTTCTTTTTTTAAGATTTTATTTATTTGACAGAGAGAGACACAGCGAGAGAGGGAACACAAGCAGGGGGAGTGGGAGAGGGAGAAGCAGGCTTCCCGCGGAGCAGGGAGCCCGATGCGGGGCTCGATCCCAGGACCCTGGGATCATGACCTGAGCCGAAGGCAGACGCTTAAGGACTCAGCCACTCAGGCGCCCCTGGTTTCCACTGCTTTGTATCCATCCCCCTGACGTGTATCCATGGCTTTGCCTCTCCTCTACGGTCATAGGCTCTGTAGGGAAAGACCTAACCCTTGTCCAATGTCCTGCCCTCCAGAGTATTTCCTTATGGAACAGCAGTGCTTGTTTACATGGTCCTGAGAATCACTTATGTAAAAATATCTTTAGTGGAAGCCATATGCGACTTGTTTTTTCAAATCAAATGAATAAATTCTTTGGCAATGATGATGCACAGAGGTAAAATCAATCATTGGGTGTTGGGACATACATATAATGTCTGGTGTTGATGGCTTGTGATTCTGTAAAATTATTTGGAGGTGTGAAGCCACCTGAGTATAAAGGTGGAGTTGTCTGTGATAAATGTCTTTCCTCTCTGTATCTCCAATTTCTTTCCCTCTTCTAGATTCTTTCAGTAAATTTTCCCTCAGAAGGAAAAGTATGTGTTCTCTCAGTCACCTCTCTCATTTTGCAAGCCTTAACCCTGAGTGAATTTTAAATTCTCCCTTCCAAGCCTTCAAAAATAATTACTGCCTCTGTGTCTTAGTTTTCATTCTGCAGTATTTTTTGTTGGACTGTCACCCATTGCCAAAGGACAGTTTCATTGGCCCTGTCCAATGTCATCTAGATAGTAGATCACTACGGACAACAGCATCCAACAGTTGCCCGGTGTGCAGGAATGACCAGTCAGTGATGAACATTTGACCTGTATCTCTTTATGATTGCTCCAAGAGCTACTGCTTCCTTTCAGACACTTGCTACTCAGAGATTAGTGTATATTTCCCACTCAGGTTGGATGCATTTCTAGATGTTTTCCAATGGATTTAGGCCAGTCTATAAATTTACTAATGAGGGATGCCTGGGTGGCTCAGTTGGTGAAGCATCTGCCTTCAGCTCAGGTCATGATCCCAGGGTCCTGGTTTCTGCCTGCCACTCCCCCTGCTTGTGCTCTCTCTCTCTCAAAAAAATAAAATCATAAAAGATTTATTTATTTGAGAGAGAAAGAGAGAGTGCACTAGCGAGCTCAGCTAAGGGAAGAGGGGGAGGGATAGAGTACTAAGCAGACTCTGAACTGAGCGAGCAGCCTGATGCAGGGCTCCATCTCAGGACCTTGAGATCAGGACCTGAGCTGAAACCGAGAATCAGACGCTCAACCTACTGTGCCACCCAGGCGTCCCATCCTACAGATTTTTAGATATGTGGAATCATACACTAGATTTCTTTTTCTTTTTCTGGGGTCTCATTGTAATAATTTTGGGATTTATCCATGATGTTGTATTGTTTGTTCCTTTTTATTGCTGAGTTGTATTCTGTTTATTAGTCCATTACCTTGGAAACAGACATGGAAAATAAGTGTGGTTTTGGGCACCTTCAATTAGGTAACACTGCCAGCCAACCACAACCATAACCAACCACAACCACAACCACAACCACAACCATAAAGCTGCCGACCGCCAAACCATCTTGAAGCAGTAAGATCCACTGGAGATTTGTCGAAGGGGCATGGTTATCTCTTGGTGGCTAAGTTAAGATTCCTATGGATGATGCTTTGTTTTGGCTACATTGAACATTTGATACCTCTCATTATTTCAAATATTACTCTTTCAGCTAGTTGACATTCTGCCTGACCTATTTTTATAGACTTTCATGGAAGCCTGTCACCATAGCTGCCATCCTGGAAATGATTTCACCTGTCACTTTCTTAAGTTATTCCAGATATGAGCATATTAAACTAACTTGTAAGCATGCTGTGAGTCATAAAGAAGCTGGAATTTTTAGTCATGTTTCCTCTTAGATTACTAACATGAATACAAATTAGTGCTTGAAGCTGAAACTAACCATGTAAAATAATCTAGTTTCATCTTTTTATTTATTTATTTTAAAAGATTTATTTATTTGAGAGAAAGAGAGAGTGAGCAGGGGGAGGGGCAGAGGGAGAGAATCTTCAAGCTGACTTCCCCCTGATCATGGAGCCCAACGTGGAGCTCCATCCCACCACCCATGAGACATGACCCAAGCCAAAACCAAGAGTAGGCAGCCCAACCCACTGAGTCACCCAGGCACCTCTAGTTTCATCTTTTTAGGCAAAGAACTCTGCACAAAACAACTGTATAATCTCAATAAGAAACATCAATTTTTTTAAAGATTATTTATTTGAGACAGAGAGAGTGAGGATGGAGGGGGAGAAGCAGAGGGAGAGGGAGAAGCAGACTCCCCGCTGAGCAGGTAGCCTGATGCGGGACTTGATCCCAGGACCTGGAGATCATGACCTGAGCCGAAGTCAGACTTTTTAACCGACTGAGCCACCTAGGTGTCCCAAAACATCAATTTAAGAACATTTTTTCTAGGGGCGCTGGGTGGCTCAGTGGGTTAAGCGTCTGCCTTTGGCTCAGGTCATGATCCTGGGGTCCTGGGATCAAGTCCCACGTCCCACTCCCTGCTCAGCAGGGAGCCTGCTTCTTCCTCTCCCTCTGCAGCTCCCCCTGCTTGTGCTCTCTCTGTATAAATAAAATAAATAAAATAAATAAAATAATATCTAAAATAAATAAAATCTTAAAAATATTTTTTCTTTTTTTCTTTAGGAGGGGGGTAGGGAGAGACAGAGGGGTAGGGAGAGAGAGAATCTTAAGCAGGCTCCATGCCCAGCACAGAGGCTATCTTGGAGCCTGATTTCACAACCCTGAGATCATGACCCAAGCCGAAATCAAGAGTTGGCTGCCTAACCCACTTAGCCACACAGGTGCCCCTAAAAACATTTTCTAACAAAAGCCAAATATTAAGTAGTTGGCAGGTGCTTTTCTAAAAGTCCGAAAGACTTAACCCAGCATACATTCATGACCTCATATGAGAATTTTGATGGAACAGCATTTATCATGCTGACAATTTGGCAACATCCTAAATGCCACACAGTAAGGGAACTTTTTAAAAAATATTTTATTTATTTGACAGAGAGAGAGCGAGAGAGGGAACACAAGCAGGGGGAGTGGGAGAGGGAGAAGCAGATTCCCCACTGAGCAGGGAGCCCAATGTGGGGCTCAATCCCAGGACCCTGGGATCACGACCTGAGCCGAAGGCAGACGCTTAACGACTGAGCCACCCAGGTGCCCCAATTTTTTTTTAAGATTTTATTTTATATTTTTAAAAGATTTATTTATTTGATTTGGAAGAGAAAGAGAGAGAGAGATAGTGAGAGCAGGAACACAGGCAGAGGGAGTGGGAGAGGGAGAAGCAGGCTTCCCACAGGGCAGGGAGCCCGATGCGGGGCGCGATCCTAGGACCCCGGGATCATGACCCCAGCTGAAGGCAGACACTCAACGACTGAGCCACCCAGGAGCCCCAAGATTTTATTTTTATTTTATTTTTTTAATTTTATTTATTTATTTATTTGAGAGAGAATGAGAGAGAGAGAGAGCACATGAGAGGGGGAAGGGTCAGAGGGAGAAGCAGACTCCCTGCCAAGTAGGGAGCCTGATGCGGGACTCGATCCTGAGACTCCAGGATCATGACCTGAGCCGAAAGCAGTCGCTTAACCAACTGAGCCACCCAGGCGCCCCCCAAGATTTTATTTTTAAGTAATCTCTACACCCAATGTGGGGCTGAACTCAACCATTTTAGCCAGCCAGGCACATCCAGTAAGGGAATCATTAAATTATTGTACATTCTTCCATTGGAATGTTAGGAAACTCCTCAGATGTATGTTTCATAGACATTTCAGAACATGGAAAAGGCTCATGATCTAATGTTAAGCGGAAAAAAGCAAAAAACAGGAGTTTCTCAAGTGTCCTTGAAACTAGGGGGAGAGATTGTTGCATAGGTGAGGTAATTTTTCATTTTTTTCCATAATTCATTAGTTTCTAAAATTTTCTAATTTCAAAGGAATATGTGAACTCAGAAAGTGTTTTTCTCTGAAAACAAAGTTTACATAATGTCCTAAAACAGTAGCAAATTGTTTTTGCTCCACTGAGTGCTTTTTTCTGTGTAACATTTACCTGTCTACATTGCTTTGATTGCACTTTTTCTTAAAAACTGACATAGATATTAATGTCTATCACTCTAGCCATATTAAAGGCTCTGTCTTTGACCCATGGGGTAAGTAAAATATCGTTTTACCCAAACACTTGTGGCATTTATTTTATAATATGTCAAGAAGGAACCTGAAGTCCTTGTTAGATCAACATTAGGGCACCTTTGAGATTCACTCTCATGCAGTGAAATGACTTCTGTCTCCAGGCAAAAGGGTCTTCTGTTCCCATGGTTTTGCACACACTCATTCTCCCCTCCTCATGGTGATTCCTTCAGATGAAGGGTTGGCACAGAGCACAAAAGCAAATGGGGGGGGGTGGAAGCAGAGGAGAGAAGGGGAAGCATTTCTCATTTCCCATCTTTTTATTTCAAAAATCAGCCCTGGCTCTGATTTTCATGGGTTCTTTGGCTTTATATTTTGAGTGTGCTTTTCAGGGGCAGCACTTTGCTTTTGGAACCTGTTCATACTTTCAGTCACCAGCCCGTTGCTCCACCCCAGTGGCCCTGCTTCTTGGGTTGCATGCCATGGGGTAGAGGAAGCTTGCTGTCTCATGGCCAAGTCTGCAAGGTTTGAGGAATATCCATGATTTTCCAGGTTGGACCTTTCTGAATGCATTTTTCTGTAACATTATAAGAGGTGTTTGTTTTCAAACTGCAATTACATTACATTATTACGACAAGTTTTTTAGTTTGGCCTCAACATTATAGCAGTTGAAAGTTGAAATTTGTTTTAGGTGACAAGAAACTTTTACTTTACGTGGTGTATAAATAAGGTCCTGCCTGGATGATGTTACGCTGTCCTGAGGGATGTCTTCTGAGGATCAGTGGGGTTTTAGAAGAACATTTTGCCCTCTCCAGGTATTAGCTGACATGTCTGTTGCTGCTCCCGGTTCTGCACAGCCGACCACCGACTGTCTTTCGTTTGGAAAGGCCCCACCCATTTGTGGACAGGTTCTGATACCACTAAATTTTTTTTTTTTAAGATTTTATTTATTTGTGGGGCGCCTGGGTGGCTCAGTCGTTAAGCGTCTGCCTTCGGCTCAGGTCATGGTCCCAGGGTCCTGGGATCGAGCCCCACATCGGGCTCCCTGCTCCGCGGGAAGCCTGCTTCTCCCTCCCCCACTCCCCCTGCTTGTGTTCCTGCTCTCGCTGTGTCTCTCTGTCAAATAAATGAAATCTTAAAAAAAAAAATAAATAAAGATTTTATTTGTTTGTTTGACAGAGAGAGAGAGGTGTCCTACTGGAAGGATGAGAGAGATCAGAATGTCAAGAAGTGACTTGGTAAGAGTCCGCCTGCTCAGCGGAGTGGCCAGTTCTTCGTGGAAAGCTGAGATGCTGCTGGGGCTAGAAAAGCTGTGTTCTTGAACAAAAAGGCCTGCTTAGCCAGACTCTTTGGGTGTCTCCAACACCCGAAGAGTCCAATAAGGTGCTGTGTTTTGCTGTTTTTCCATCAAAACAAAAAAAATTTTTTTTGAGATTGTATTTATTTTTAAAGATTTTATTTATTTATTTGACAGAGAGAGGGAGGGAGGGAGGGAGCAGGAACACGAGCAGGGGGCGGGGGAGGGAGAAGCAGGCGCCCCGCGGAGCAGGGAGCCCGACGCGGGCTCGATCCCAGGACCCTGGGGTCGTGACCTGAGCCGAAGGCCACGCCCAACGACTGAGCCACCCAGGCGCCCCCGCTTTTCTTAAAGAAAAAGGGTATTCAGTGAGAAAAGGTGGTAATTACACACTGTAAAAGTGAGCGAGACAAAGGCGCGCACGGCCCAGGCCCGGACCGAGAGGCCCCTTCCCCAGGACGCACGTCCGTGCGCGCACGGACGGCCGTGCGCCCGCCCCGCCGCCGCCCCGGAGAGCCCCCGGAGAGCCCCCGCGCTGCAGCAGCGCCAGCCGCGGAGTCGCAGGAGACCGGCGGGGAACGCGGCCGCCCACCGACGCGGCTGCTCTCGCTCGCCCAGCCCTCCCGGCGCATTACCCGACCTCCTGGTCTTCGCTCCCCGGCGGGTGGAAATCGACATCCTCAAGTGCCGCTTTAATCTCACTGAGCTCGCCACATGTCGGGCGGCACGTCATTTCGAACACTTCCGACGCGGCTTTGAGGAATTACTTCGGACGCCCAACCCCCAAGTAACTCCATTTCTTTTGCCCCGACTTAACATGGCGCCGACCGCCACCATCTCCGTAGACGAAGTCGTCCCGGCCATCACCAAAAATGGCGTTCAGACCCTCCGCCAGCCGTCTGCGCACACTCCGCCAGCCCCCCCCCCCCCCCGCCCACTCTCTGGGGCCGCTCCGGGTTCCGCTCTAGCCGCCGCGCTCGGTGCGCGCCACCGCCAGCCAATCGCAGGCCACGGACGCTGCTCTAGCCCCGCCCGGCGGATCAGCTGAGGGATCCGCGATGTCTGTTGACAGCGGAGGCGGCGGCGGCGGCGGCGCGGCCGGTTCCGGGTTCGGCGCGGGGCGGGGGGTAAGCAGACGGCGCGGGGCTGTGGTGGGTCCGCGGGCGGGACGCGGCCGCCCCGGAGGAGGCGGGCGTCCGGCCCGCGGCGGCGTGGCGCGGGCGCCGAGGCCGGGAGGGCCGCGGGGCGGCGCGGCGGGCCGGAGCCCCTGCCTCTGCCGTCCGAGAGTCTCACCCGGCGTTTCCGGGTCTCGTCAGATGTGAATCCGATGGATCGGCCCGGGGAAGCCGAGCAGCCGCCGCAGCCGCAGCCGTGGGGGAGGCTCCTCCGCCTGGGCGCCGGAGAGGGCGAGCCGCACGTCCTCCTGAGCAAACGGGAGTGGACCATCGGGCGGAGGAGAGGTGCGGGCCGGGGCACGGGGCTGAGGGCGGGGCCGGGGACTGGGGGGCCGGGGAGCGGGGCCGGGGGCCGGGGCCGGGGCCCGAGGACTGGGGGGCTGGGGAGCGGGGCCGGGGGCCGGGGGCCGGGCCAGGCTGCGCCCCAGGCCGGCGAAGGCCCCTGGGCGGGGCCCGCTGTGCTCTCCAGTTTCTCCAGTGGAAGAGGCTCTCGTGTAGGAGCTGCGGTTTGTGCGCTTACTGGTCGGCCCGGGCGCTGCTCAGTGCTTTCTGCCGTGATGTAACTGTTACGACTCCGTGAAGTGGGCGCGCCGGGGGGACCCAGCCCTAGAACGCAGTCTTTCAAGTTCATTACTGCAGAGGGCATCTCCGATCTCCATGGAGTGAAATTAAAGTCAGTGATAGAAAGAACCCTGGAAAATTCAGCGGAAATTAAACAACACACTCTTTATAAAAAAATCTTTATTTATTTGACACAGAGAGAGGGAGGGAGAGAGCACAAGCAGGGGAGTGGCAGGCAGAGGGAGAAGCAGGCTCTCCGCCGAGCGGGGAGCCCGATGCGGGGCTCGATCCCAGGACCCCGGGATCGTGACCTGAGCCTAACGCCTGAGCCACCCCGGCGCCGTTAGACGACGCACTCTTAAACACCAATGGGTCGAAGAAGAAATCACAAGGGAAATTACAAAATACCTTGAAATGAATGAAAATGAAAATATGATATGCTACAATTTATGGGATGCAGCTGAAGCAGTGCTCAGAGGGAAATTTATAGCTGGAGGTGGCTACATTTAAAAAAGATCTCGGGGCGCCTGGGTGGCTCAGTCGTTGGGCGTCTGCCTTCGGCTCAGGTCATGATCCCAGGGTCCTGGGGTCGAGCCCCGCATCGGGCTCCCTGCTCAGCGGGGAGCCTGCTTCTCCCTCTGCCACCACTGCTCCTCCTGCTTGTGTTCCCTCTCTCGCTGTATCTCTGTCAAATGAATAAATGAAATCTTAAAAAAAAAAAAATCTCAGGCCCCTGCTCTTAGAATGGAGCTGCTCAAATATTGATTGATTGAATGAACCTGGGAAGTACAGGGCCCCAACAAAATCTTGCAGCTAGGTGAGACAGTGTGGTCACCCCTCCACGCTTAGTTGCCTCTAAACTCCTAAGTGGCCATCTGGCAATTTGACCTCCCTTGTACCTTTCCTACAGGGAGAGAAGTGCGCTGGTCAAGTCAACCAAAAAATTTAGTTTGTTTGAAAGTTAATCCCTCTGACTCTCTCTCTCTATATACATACACACTATACATACGTTTTTTTAATTTTTATAATTTTTTAATTCCAGCGTAATTAACATACAGTGTTTAGTTTCGGGTGTATGATAAAGTGATTCAACAGTTCTGTACATTACTCAGTGCTCCTCAAGAGAAGTATATTCTCAGTCCGTTCACCTATTCATTCGTCCCCCAACCTCCTCTCTGCCAGCCATCAGTTCTCTATATAGTCTTTTTGTTTCTCACTATATATTTAAAAAAAAGAATGAAACAGTATTGTTTAAAAACATACTTTTTATATGTTAACTATACTGGAATAAAAAAACTAAAAAAATAAAAGCCAAGTACTATGATAAAAAATAAAATAAGGAGAATAAAGTAAAACACACCTTTTTTGTTTTATTTTACCATTTATGATGTACCTGAACCTGTTTTTGTTTTTGTTTTTGGGTGTGTTTTGGTAGTATTGAATCTTAATATCAGGTTAATTTTTTTTTTTTTTACAACTTTGAATGTACTTACACATCCTTGGAAACTTTTGAAAAATGCATTAATTGTCTTTAACTGATGTAGTAGGAATTTGGTGACGGGCAGAAGCCCTGTTTCCAACGTGGCACCACCACATAACTTGTTTGGGCTAAGGACTTAACTTCCCATACCTTTGTACTTACTTCATAGAGTCATTGAAGAATAATTGAGGGCTTACCTGAGAAATGTTTAAAAGGAGCCTGGCTAAGAGCACTTAATGTTGGCCATTGTTATTATAATACAGTATTATAACATTTTGCATGTTAATACAAGGAGCAAAAACAGGTTGAGTTAATCTTCTTAGTAGAATTCCTTTTGGTGAATGTATTAACCTTTTCAGCAAAAAAGTTGCTGTGTTAGTCTGCTCAGGCTGCTGTAACAAAATGCCATAGACTAGGAAGCTTAACCAACAGAAATTTATTTTTCACAGTTCCTTAAGTCTGAGAAGTCCAAGATTAAGGTGCTAGTTGATTTGTTCTTGGTGAGAGCCGTCTTCTGGATTGCAGACTGCAGACAGCTGCTTTGCTAGTCTTCCCGTGCTAGACAAAGATTTGGCATCTCTTCCTCTTCTTCTAAAGGCACCAGCCCTATCAGATTAGGGCCCCACCCTAATGATCTCATTTAACCTTTATTGCCTCCTCACAAGCCCTATCTACGGTTACATTGGGGTTCAAGCTTTTAACATAGGAATTTTGGGAAAGACACATAAGAGTTGTAGAACTTGATTATATTTATTTTAAAACAATAACATGCCTGCTATATATAAGGCATTATGTCGAGGAGAAAGGGAGAGCTGAGTTGGTATGTGTGGGAAGGGAGATGGAAGACCTCACCTTCCCAAAGAGCTTCTCGTGCTTGGGGAGTGGCAGAAGTGTGCACCAGCCTTGTGAGAAATTTAACCAACTGAATGATAAGCAGGGCAAATGCCAAGAATAGAACTTAGCACAGAGTATCTTGGATCCAAATTAGAATGCTGATATTCAGGTGTAGAGAAGCTTGTTAAAAACCCATCCCAGTGACATGGTGACTAGTGCTGGGTTGGGGGCTGCCAGCAGACTATCCTGCTGGTTATACTCAGTGTGCTGGGAAGATCATGAGCACAGGTGAAATTTGCCTTGGATAAATGTAACAAAGCACTTCCCATAATGTATAATGTGGAAGTAAGATTTCTAATACTTCAGGTGTATGGAGATACAGGTCACATATGGTAAAATTCACCCCTTAGAGGTATTCAGTGAGTTTTGAGAAATGGAATCACCACTGCTCTTAAGAGGCAGAATGTTTCTATTACCTTAGAAAGATCCCTAGTGGTCCTTTGGATCAGCCGCCACCTCTCAATCCCAGCTCTGGCAGCCATCCATCTAATTTCTATCCCTATCAATTCTGCCTTTTCCAGGATGTCATCTAAAAGGAATCACACAGTATTTCACCACAGTCTGTGTATGGCTTCTCTCCTTTGACATAGTCCTTTCGAAATTCATTTCAGGCTGTTGTGTGTGTCAGTAATTCGTTTCCCTCCCTTTGTTTCACGCCCAGTGTGGAGCCCAACGCAGGGCTTGAACTCGCAACCCTGAGATCAAGACCTGAGCTGGTACGACGAGTTGGACACTTAACTGATCAAGCCATCCAGGCACCCCAGTAATGTGTGTCTTTTTGATGCTGTGTAGTATTCCAATGTTTGGATGTGCCAATTTTGTTTTTTAATTCACTGGTTGATGGACCTTGTATTGCTTCCCAGGTTTGGTTATTAAAAATAAAGCTATAAACCTTAGTAGCTATAGTATGAATTTATAAGCAAATTGGTTAGATAATAAAAAGCTCTTGAAAGTTTTTATTCCTTTGGTTTAAGGAGAGAACAAAATATTTGAGGATTTTCCCCCTTGCATTTAATGAGGGTATAATGATCATATTCAGCTGTAGATGCAGCCCCCTTCTGTTTTAAATTTTCTCAAACATGTACCTGTGTCTGTAATTTGCTCAGTCATGTTTTCTGTGACTCTTGGTTATTGCTTCAATTTTGTGATGATTTATGAAACCTCGGATTACGCGGAGAAGAAATTAAGGACTGAGTTAAGATACTGAAGAATTACTTAACTAAGCCCCTTAGTTTTTTTAAACTTCTGTTTTTAGCAGGCTAGCTGCATATATGTGCACATTGTGAAACCGTCACCAAGAAGCTCTTGGTGTATAGCCAGAGCTTTTGATGGGGTGGGTATCCCTGAGGCCATGGGGAGTCAGAAAGGTGCAAGACACAGTCCCTCTCCCTTTGCTTTGGATTAATACTTAAATGCTTTTTTAAAAATTGCTTCCTAGGGCACCTTGGTGGCTCAGTTGGTTAAGCAACTGCCTTCGGCTCAGGTCATGATCCTGGAGTCCCAGAATCGAGTCTCCACATCAGGTTCCCTGCTCAGTGGGGTGTCTGCTTCTCTCTCTGACCCTCCCCCATCTCATGCTCTCTCTCTCAAATAAATAAAAAAAAGTCTTAAAAAAAAAATTGCTTCCCCTGGGGGCACCTGGATGGCTCGGTCGGTTAAGCATCGGACTCTTGATTTCAGCTCAGGTCATGATCTTGGTTCTGGGATCGAGCCCTGCATCGGGCTCCGAGCTCAGGGGTGAGTCTGCTTGAGACTCTCTCTCCCTCTGCCCCTTACCCCACTCTCTCAAATAAATAAATAAATAAATATTTTTAAAAAAAATTGCTTCCTTTCTTGCTTGATTAGGTGTTGTCTCCTGCAGTGCATACAACATGGGTCCTGATTTTCAACCACATGCTTTGATAAGCAAAAGGCGGTATTGTGCACAGTCCCCATGGTCATATCCAGTGTGTATCCTTTCTCTGTTTTAGGTTGTGACCTTTCATTCCCTGGCAATAAACTGGTCTCGGGAGATCACTGTAAAATTATAGTGGATGAAAAATCTGGTCAGGTGTCGCTGGAAGATACCAGGTAAGCTCTTTCTGAACTTTTCCTTCTAAAGAGTTCTTGTTTTTGTTTTTATGTAATCTCCACACCCAGTGTGGGGCTCAAACTCACAACCCTGAGATCAAGAGTCACATGTTCCTCCAACGGAAACAGCCAGGCGCCCCTCTTTCTGAACTTTTCTGTTTTCTCTTGAAGCCATTGACTATAGAGAAGAAACAAGGGCTTGTTTTCTTTTCTTTTTCTTTTTTTAATTTATTTGTCAGAGAGAGCATAGCAGGGGAAGCAGCAGGCAGAGGGAGAAGCAGGCTCCCTGCTGAGCAAGGAGCCCCATGTGGGGCTCGATCCCAAGACCCTGGGATCATGACCTGAGCCGAAGGCAGACACTTAACCAACTGAGCCACCCAGGTGTCCCAAGGGCTTGTTTTCTATGACACAGTAGTTCGCTAGGCTGTCAAGTTATTAGAAAATATATTTTCTGGTTTCCAGTAACACCTCAGTGTCTGTGACCCGTCTTGAATGTATTCAAATTAAAGCAAAAATATTCCTGAAGAAAGACTTAAAAGGCAGTGATAACCTATTCAAGTTAGACTTCTTTCCTCTAAGTCAAAAAAATCTAAAATTGTTATACAACATAAGTAGTACATAAAAATGAAAAGCTTTCCCAAATTCCACTCACCTGTTAGAAATACGTACGTATGTATTTTGTCTTAATGACGTTTTGCTAGATACATTATGTCTGCTTTTTTCACTTTTATTTATGGAGTGCTTTTGTGTCTGTGCATCTAGATTCATCTTGTCTTTTTCATTATGATTATGTAATAATTTACCTGTCAGCTCCTTTACTGATGGAGATTTATTATTTTGACTTTTTCTTATTATAAATGACACTAATTATTCTCTTCCAAAACCCTTTGCATTCATGTCTGATTATTTTCTTGGGATAAATTTATAGGAAGGAATGCTGTGTCAGAATGCCTATTTTAAACCTGGTACAAGTGGCAGATGGCCTTCCAGCAGTATGTTGAGAGTATGCCTTTTCAACCAGATGAATTTTTATTTTTGTAAAGGTCAAGTGCTATGAGATTGGTTACTACAGTTGTAGGGATAGAAGACTAGGAATTCCTTTATTAGGAAGAAATGATGCTCCTTTCCCCCTCTTCTGGTAAGTAGCAGACTAAGTTCTTTATTTCTCAGCCTGATGTAGAATAACGTAGCACTGGTTCTGGAGCTGTCCTCTGGCAGGGCCTGGCTTACCAATACTGGCCATATGACGGTTGTAGCTTCCTGTGGCTCTTGTAACAAAGTACTACAAACTTAGTGGCTTAAAACAACACAAAGCTATGATCTTATAGTGCCGAAGGTACAAAGTCTAACTCAGGTCTCATTGGACTAAAATGAAAGTGTCGGCAGGGTTGGCTTCTTCTGAAGGCTCTAGGAGAGAATCCATTCCCCACCTTTTCCAGCTTCCAGAGGCCAGCGTGTTCCTTGGCTGAGGAGGCTGGAGGGAAGAGGGTGTTCCAGGCAGAAGGAACTGCAGGGGCTGAGGCCCAGAGGCACAAGCAGGCCCTGTGTGCTCAGAGTAAATGGCGAGTGCAAAGCGAGGCAGTAGACTGGAGCAGGAAGGCCCTGGTGTCTGTGCTAGGGAGTGTGGACTTTAGCCTGAGAACAGTGAGAAGTAATCAAGGGGGTTTAAGCAGAAGAGTAAAATCAGACTTTTTTGGTTAGAAAGAGCCTGAGAATGGATTGTGAGGAGAATCCTGGCAGCAGAGACCCTGGCTGTATTGGGGAGCACCACCAGCTTTTGAAAGTGAAGTCTCGCTGGGACACAGCCACAGGCCCTTGATTGGGGCCTGTCTGTGGCTGCTTTCCTTTGACAGTGGCACAGCTGAGTAGTTGGGACAGAGACTGTGTGATCATACAGCCTGAATTACTTACTTTCTGGCCCTTTACAGACACTTAAGTAGCGGGCATCTGCTCAGGTGTAAAAATAAGGCCTTTAACCACGGGAGGCCTTGGCAGTGAAGCCCTAGAGTTAAGCTTGGGTGGTTTGAATGCCTGCAGTTGGGTCGGTGTGCTTGCTTGCTGAGGTTTGTTTTCGTCTTGTACTCTGTTCCCCGTGCCTGTGGTGTGCACTTGGTCCACTCATGATTTTCTGTCAGATGTCTCCCCGGAGTCCCTCCTCAGGAAGTGCTGTTCCACCCTGTCTCATCTGATTTAGGCTCCTGTCTGTCCCCTCAGCAGCCTGCCCTCTTCCACCTGAGCTCCCTGATTAACTGGAGTGACCCCCCCACTGAGGGACCATGCCATCTTTCAGTCCATAGCCTGGCATTTATTTGCTTTTGCTCGGAACCTCTCTCTCTCTCTTTTTTTATTTTAAAGATTTTTATTTATTTGAGAGAGAGAGAGCACATGAGATGGGGGAGGGTCCGAGGGAGAAGCAGACTCCCCGCCGAGCAGGGAGCCCAATGTGGGACTCGATCCCGGGACTCCAGGATCATGACCTGAGCCAAAGGCAGTCGCCCAACCAACTGAGCTACCCAGGCGCCCAATCTCTCTCTTTTTTTTAAGTAGGCTCCACTCGCAGTGTGGAGCCCAATGTGGGGCTTGAACTCACGATCAATACCTGAGCCGAGATAAAAGCGTCGGATGCTTAGCCAACTGAGCCGCTACTTGGAACCTGTTACTTAAGAGGTGTCAGTGCTGATTTGAGGAATGAGCCGACCTGGTTGAAACTCCTGGAGGGAGGGGTAGATCTGTGGACGGAGCAGAGTGCAAAAGTGGGAGAGAAGCTGGAGATCAGAGCTGCTGGTAGAAGTCCAGGGTCCACCAGGAGGCAGATGGAGGAGAACATGGCATGGGGAAAAGCAGGCATGTTGACGAGATTGCTTGCTGGTTTGAGGGGGCACAGGCAAGCTTTTTCTCAGGAGAATTATAGTGTGGCACTTGCATATGTGGCTCCTTAAATATTTACATTGTTCTTATGAGCGTTTTATCATTTTCAAAGCAGTAATACTGAATTGTTTTCGTAGTGGTGGTAGAAAAATAAATTTAACTCCCAAGTTATTTTAAGTAGGATAAATTGCAATTTTGTTGTCTCTACAGCACCAACGGAACAGTAATTAACAAGCTAAAGGTTGTTAAGAAGCAGACTTGCCCTTTGCAGACGGGGGATGTCATCTACTTGGTGTACAGGAAGAATGAGCCAGAACACAGTAAGAGAGACGGAGTGGACAGACGGGTGGCTCGTGGTGGGGAGGTCCTGCCGCAGCTGGGAAGTGTCATTGAAAGGGAGTCTGCTGAAGCAGCTGTTCACCTTAGGAATGTTCGTGTTAGCTACATTTTGTTTGTTGTTGATGTAGATTCTTGGTGTGAGTCATGTCTGTTGAAGAAGGGGAGTGTTGGCCTTGCGGTCTGAGTCCCAGCCTTCCTTAGAAGTCCCACCACGGTCATGAGCTGTGCATCTCAAAAGGGCCAGGAGAGGTGAACAGGGATGGCTAGGTGACAGCAGAAGAAACCTGAGTTGTGGGGAGTAAGACCTAGAATAGGGGCTGGAGGCCAGGGGTCACTCTGCTTTTGGAGACCTTACAGGAGACAACAGACGTCTGACTGGATCCCATTTAGCTTTTCCAGATCTGAGTATCTGTGTTTGGGGAAAAAGAATGATACAGGACAAGGAGAGTTGAGGGAGTCTTTCGAAGGTTACCCCCGAACTGGAAAAAGGCAAATATTCTCAGGTTGTCTTCAGCATAGTCAAAGCCAGCCCCTGACCCGTGGCAGGGTCTTCTGTCTGCTCCTTCTGGTAGTTTGAAATGACAAGCAAAGCACAGATTCGTCACCTGCTCATCGTTTTGCCTTCCCTAGTCTGCCTCCTGGCTCCAGACATTTTTCCCTGAGGCTTATTTATTTTAAAGTTGGTTAAGATACTTTTGGTCCCTTGTTTTGAAATCCCTTAAACGGGTTAATGTTGTTACTAGCTGGTAAGTCAACATCGTCAACGAGGACAAGGGACTGAGGTGACAGGAGCAGAGGAGGGAAGTGTGTTCCTGCTGGTGTGTGGGCACTCTGTTCTGATTTGGCTAACTTCCTTTTAGATGTGGCATACCTCTATGAATCTTTAAATGAGAAGCAGGGCATCACACAAGACTCCTTTGGTAAGTGAGACCATAACCCAGTGGGTGCGTAGTAAGGGCTATTGATTCTTACTAGGAAAGCTGCTTCACCTGCTGGAATGTCTTGCCTGAAGTCGTGCTGCTCCACCTGAACCCTGATTGTGCTCTTTCTGCTCCTTCTGTGCTTGCAGAAGCTAATAAAGAGAATGTGTTCCACGTGACCAAAGATACCTCAGGTGCAGGGCGAGGTGACGACCCCCAGGTCCTGCTGTCATCGCCCACCACTCAGGCGTGCTTTGAGGAACCACAGCCATCGACGTCGACATCGGACCTCTTCCGCACGGCTTCTACCTCTTCCATGGAGCCCACCTCTGCAGGGCAAGCGCCTTCCTCCAGCTCTGGTGAGATGGGAGTCTCTGCTTTCTGGTCAGTAATTCTGACCTGTGTTGCTACGGAGACAGACAGAGAAGCCACTGAGGAAGTCAGAGGTGTCATCAGGCATCAGGCTCTCAGTAGCAAGATTGCTGTAGTAGTAGATGCTGTCTTGTTCCATCTGCAATAGAAATGCTGAAAGTCGGAGACCAGAGTACCATGGTATTTCTTGTAGTTCTATTGGGATATAACTCACATACCATAATAATCACCCAGTTGAAGTGTACACTTCAGTGGTTTTTACTATAGTCATAGTGTTGTGCATTCATACCACTATATAATTCCAGAACATTTTCATCACTCCAAAAGGAGACCCCATACCCGTCAGCAGTCACTGCCCCTTCCCCCGCAACCACTAATCTGCTTTCTGTCTCCATGGATTTGCCTCTTCTGGCCATTTCATACAGGTGGAATCATGTACTCTGTGACCTTTTGTGTCTGCTGCTTTCCCTGAGCATAATGTTTTCAAGGCTCATCCAGAGGGACATAGAATTTATTTATTTTTTAAAGATTTTATTAATTTATTTGAGAGAGAATGAGAGAGCACACGTGCACATACACACAAGCCAGGGGCGGAAGCAGAGGGAGAAGCAGACTTCCTGCTGAGCAGGGAGCCCCACTCAGGCCTCAATCCCAGGACTCCAGGATCGTGACCTGAGCTGAAGGCAGACGCTTCACCGACTGAGCCACCCAAGCACCCTGGGAGTAACATATAATTTAAAACCAGTTTTATATGTACTGGTCCTTATGGCATCAACTCTTTACCTTCCTCACTGGTCACTAGACAAGATTCAGAATCTCTAGGTGCCATGTGACCTGAGCGTTTCTTTGTAGGTATTGTTAGGGTATGGAATGTATATATATTTAGTGAATTGGATCATACTATATATGTTAATTTTTTTAAAGATTTTATTTATTTGACAGAGCAGGAGAGGGAGAAGCAGACTCCCCACTGAGCAGGGAGCCGGATGCAGAGCTCGATCCCAGGACCCCAGGATCATGACCTGAGCCGAAGGCAGCCACTTCACTGACTGAGCCACCCAGGAGCCCCTAAATACGTTAATGTTTTAGTTCACTTTCTTAGCTATTCTTCTGTATTTTTCTTCCAGTTTCTCTTTAGGATTATCTTTTTAAGTAAAAAAAAAAAAAAGTCTTTTTGAGATTTTGATTAGGGAGAATTGACATTTTTACAATACCCAGGATAATGGTGTTTTACCCTGTTTATTAAGCTCTTTGATGTTCTTCAGTCAAGTAAGCCTTTTTCACTTAGTTTTGGGAACTCTCATTTTCCCTAGAATGCTTCTTCTCTTGTTCCTGTTTTTTTAAGATTTTATTTATTTGAAAGAGAGCATGCAAGTATAAGCTAGGGAGGGACAGGGGCAGAGGGAGAAGCAGGTTCCATGCTGAGCAGGGAGCCTGACGCAGGGCTCAATCCCAGGACCCCGAGATCGTGATTTGAGCCGAAAGCGGATGCTTAACCGCTGAGCCACCCAGGTGCCCCTCCCTCCTTCATTCTCAAACGTTGTAGTGCATGGAGACCTTCTTAAATCTCAGTGAGGGTGTGTTTGGCTGTGAACAATGGAAAAACATGGCCCCCAGAACAGAGTGTGAAGACCCAGCCCAGCACTGGCTCAGCAGCTCAAGATGTCACCAGGCACTTTCTGTCCTTCGCATGTGCCTCTTTGTCTTCTTTTAATCTTGTGGTTGCAAGAAGGCTGCCAGAGCTCCAGCTGTCACAGCCACATTCAGGGGCAGGGACCAGCAAAGCCTTTGTAAAAAGAGCTCTATTGTGGGCTCAGCTCAGCAGAGGAATTGTTCCCAGAAGACTCCGCCAACCTGGCTGTACTGCTACAAGGTAGTCCTTATTTTTGTATCTGTTTTAGTTGGATTTGGGGAAGGAGAGGCACTAAACTTACTGCAGGGACTCAGTATGCTTCCCTGAGACTGGAAGCCTTCTTTCTCCCACACTATTTGAACCTGTTTCCATTTTTGAGAACTTTTTACTTGCTAATACTGTTGCTCATTTTAACATAGGCAGCCCCATCTCTCCTATTTGTTGTCCTCATTAAGGCTTTGTACCACCTACCACCTTCCTTACCCAGAGCCTCCTTTGCTCAGCCTAACTCCTTAGCAGCAGCGTGCTCCACACGACACCCCTCACTCTTTCCCCAGATCTATGGCACCCCGTCTGAACAGTAACATTCTGATATGTTGTTGTGACTTTTCAGGGCATCCATGAAAGGGCTTCGTAGGTACTTATTAGGCATGCTTAGTTACAAAAAAGGCTGCGGACAGTGAGCACTTTGTCTAAGTCTCGCCCACCACCTCCAAGAGAAAACCAGCAGCATAGACCAAGCCAGTGACCACAAGAGGCCCTCCAGTCTGTCTCCTGGTACTCCTGAACTGTAGTCCCAGTTTCTCCCGAGGCCTTTGACTTACTCTGTTTTAGGATCATTACTTCAAACTCCTGACTAAAAGAAAAGGCGATCATACTACCTAGATGAAAACATGCCAGAAAATTATTGAAAAATTACCCAGTTGGTTGACGTTCTTCAGGTTCTGTAGGCTCATGTGCCATTTATAGTACCACCTGGGTTCTTTAAACCACAGAGGCACTACACAGTTGGGGCAGGTGCTGCCCTGCTGCTGGCTCCACCCACCTGAGGGGCTCACCCTTGTGATGGCAGCCCCAAGAGGAGTACAAGTGACACTCAATGACCCTGAGTGCGGCCCCAGAGCGTGTCGAGTAGGAACACAGACAAGATGGAAAGCTATGGGCCTTCTAGATGGAGTGCTAATCTCCCAGCTCTAAGCCTATATAAAAATAGGCTTTGTCTCTAGTCCCAAGCTGTGCGTTTTGTGGTTATTGTAATAGTTTTTCAGAATTGAAGCATAAAACAGCTCTGGCCTATAAAGAAAACATACTTTACCAATAGAAATTTTTTCCACATAGTACAGTGTATAATGTGTGTGGTTAGGTTTTGATAGTTTTTCGATGATGTTCTAATTTCATTAAAGAAACCACAATGAGATATCACCTCGCACCTATTAGAATGGCCAGCATCAAAAAGACAAAGGATAACAAGTGAGGATGTGGAGAAAGGGCAACCGTCCTACACTGTTGGTGGGAATGCAAGCTGATGCAGCCGCTCTGGAGAACAGTATAGAGTTTCCTCAGACAGTTAAAAAGAGAACTGCCATTTGACCCAGTAATCTCACTTCTGGGTATATATCCAGAGGAGGTAAAAATCACTATCTCAAAGAGATACCTGCACCCCCATGTTTCTGCAGCATTATTCACAAAGGCCAAGACATGGAAACAACCTAAGCGTCCAATGATGGGTGAATGGATAAAGAAAATGTGATGTGTGTGTGTGTGTGTGTGTGTACACATACTAATTGTTAATATTACCATAAAAGGGCAATGTGTTTATATATTGTGCAATTAAAAAAATCATAAAATATTTTGCTTTAAGCAAATTGTTAAGATGGAAAGCTTAGCTCCAATTGTGTAAAGTTGGGGAAATGTTTCTGTGTATCTAAGTGTATACATACTAATAAAATAACCAGCCTGCTAAGTGTGAGGTTGGGTGCCAGGTGCTTTTATAAGTTTTTTTTTTTTTTTTTTTGCTTTTATAAGTTTTAAGTTAATCCTCACCATGGATCTGTTGGAGAGGTACCATCATCATGATCTTCATTCTGGAGTGAGAAGCTCCACTGAGCGTAGGAGGCCCTCCCATGGTGGGAATGAGAACCAGAGCCAGGAGCCAGCACCTCTTTTCTTCCCTTAGTATACAAGCTCATTTGCTCCGCAAACAATTCTAACCTTTTTCCGTTGGCGGCCATCGGGCAGTTTCTTTCTTTTTCAAAATAACAACACTTAACCACTTGAATATTATAGACTACATATGTATTGTAGTGTAGTTTCATAAACTAGGTCTTTATTCAGATAAAGGTTATTGGAAAGTCTCCTCACCTTTCTCCCGGGCTCATTTAAATTTTGCTTATGCAGATCAGTACTTTCCCTATGAGTTACTCCTGCTCCTTTATCACCTCACTGTCCCTCTCATCTGTCTGGCCTTCATGTCCTTGTCTTCTGAAGCCTGTTTCCCTCTTAGAGGCTGGTGTGTGTACCTCTGTGCTAACATTAGTTACAACATGGTGAGTGAGTGGCGTCACTTAGCATGTGGTTTGGCCCCGTGTTAGACTAAACGTTCCAGGGCTGATCCCAATCACAGACATGTCTGCATTTCTTTCCCCGTGAATGTGCCACTTAACCCAGCTCTACCCGGCACAGCAGTGTGCACAGATGCATTTAAGAAATGTAGTTGAGGAGAGCCTGGGTGGCTCCGACGGTTAAGCGTCTGCCTTCGGCTCAGGTCATGATCCTGGAGTCCCGGGATCGAGTCCCGCATCGGGCTCCCTGCTTAGCAGGGAGTCAGCTTCTCCCTCTGACCCTCCCCCTTCTCATGTGCTCGCTCGCTCGCTCTCTCTTTCTCATTCTCAGTCTCTCAAAATAAATAAATAAATCTTTTATAAAAAATGTAGTTGAGGAGAGCCTGGGTGGCTCTGATGTTTAAGCGTCTGCCTTCGGCTCAGGTCATGATCCCAGGGTCCTGGGTTCGAGCCCCGTGTCGGGCTCCCTGCTTGGTGGGAAGCCTGCTTCTCCCTCTCCCTCTACTGTTCCCCCTGCTTGTGCTCTCTCACTCACTCTATCAAATAAATAAATAAAATCGTAAAAAAAAAATGTAGTTGAGTATTTCTAGTGAGTATGTGTTATTGAGAATATGGCATCTTGGATTACCTAGACCTGACTTGAATATGTGATGCTCCACCTGTCGTGCTTTCTCCTTCTCGGGCAGATGAATCAGAACCTCTCTTGTTTGTCCTTCTCACAGGCTCCAGAGGTGCAGGCATTTCCCCAAAAGAGTGTGGTCCATCTGTGGCAGGTGATGAAATCCCCACCTTTCCTTCCACTCTCCCACACAGAGAGGGAGCATCCTTTTCTATGTCAGAACCCCGGGATCAGGAGGATTTGGAGCCCATCAGGAAGAGAATGAAAGGAGGTCAGAGTCTTCAGAGGAAAATCTGCACTTAAAAAGACAAAGTTAAAAAGACTGTAAAAAATATTTGGGAATGTGTAGTGGGACGGTGGCTGCCCTGTAGCAGTGAGACCAGGAGGCTCTGGAAAGGAGGGCCTTGGGGAAGGGGACTAGAGTACTGGGTGTGTTGCATGGAAAATTGAATTGACTGGCTTGGGGAGGGTGTGGGAAAACTCAGCAACAGTACATAAAATAATAAATATAAAAATGAGGCCATTTTCTGGGGCGCCTGGGGGGCTCCGTTAAGCATCTGCCTCCAGCTCAGGTCTTGATCCCCGGGTCCTGGGATCGAGTCCCACCCGTTTCTCCTCCGTCTGCTCCTCCCCACCCCCCCATCTCTCTCTCTCTGTCTCAAATAAATAAAATCTTTTAAAAAATAAATAAAAATTAGGCCATTTTTTATTCCAGCAAAAATGAAAAATTGTATAAGGAAGAAAACTTAAGTTGTTTTTTTTAAAGATTTTATTTGAGAGAGATAGAGAGTACAAGTGGGGAGCAGAGGGAGAAGCAGGCTCCCCACAGAGCAGGAAGCCCGATGCGG